>NC_138774.1:161282103-161669603 GCF_965119305.1 Pelophylax lessonae | reverse complement strand
TCCCACAACAGTTTATACACAATTTCTTTGCCAATTCTCCAAAAAAAAAAAAAGCTGGTGTCCTTATTGCCATTCGCTCCCCAGTGGCCTTTCAATTGCTCCATCCTGAGATTGACTCCTATGGCAGATACATCATTCTAAATGCTTCTATTAAGAACCATACTATAACTATTGTCAATATCTACGCCCCTAATACCAACCAAAAAGGAAAGGGGGAAAAAAGTGCCAGTGGAGTGCAGTTTTTAAAAAGAAGGAAGTTTATTAAAAATAAAGGAACAGGTGACTCGATAATGGACTCACTTCAGTGCAGTCACTGTGGTGCCCTCCCTGGTGTAGGTCAGTAAGCTCGGTGCCTGCTCTGGGTCCTGATGCGGTCCAATCATCCGGGAGAAGTCCGGGGTCCCTCAGGCGACTTCCGGGTCGGATCGGCATAGGAGATGTGGAGCGTTGTAGAGGCTTCTTCCGGCTGCGTCTGACGTCACGGGGTGTCTGGGCTTTGGTGGGCGTATCCGGGCGTCACAACATGTTTCGGAGCATGCGCAACATGCTGCTGGCGGGCATGCGCACTCCTTTGTCAAGTGTCACCACTTGGTTTAGAGAGGCTGGATTCATCCTTCTTTTTATGGATAGTGTAGGACCCACTGACAATGGGGTACTTATCCCCATTTTTATTTATTGATTGCCTTTATATTTTATAGTCATTTCTTTTGCATGTGTGCGCTATTCTCTGTAAATATGCATGTTGCTTTGTTCATAGCTGCACCAGCTTTAAAAATGCATGTTCAGGGTGTGCCCCCCCAGCTCTTTGTTTGTTACTTGGTCTGACTATGCTCCCATATTGCTCAAATTATTCCCGCCACACGCTACAGAAAAAAGAACACCATGGAGGCTCAACATCTCCCTCCTCTCACGCCCTCATCTCCAGAAACAGGTCGCATTCGAGATTGAACAATATTTTCTGGTTTATTCTGACTCTGTTACTAACCCCACAGTCTGTTGGAATGCTCATAAAACATTCCTAAGAGGCCTCCTTATTAAATTAGGAGCCAATGAGAAAAGACAGTGCACTACTATTACATATAAACTATTGGAACAGATACACACTCTTGAAACTGCTAACAAAACGGAACCCTCTTTAAGTCTTGAAGCTGAACTGAGAACCGTTAGGCAAACACTTAGTGAACACCTTCATCGAAATTTCGACCTCTCTCTGAAAAGGCTCTGTGTACACTTCTATATGCATAGCAATAAACTGGGAGCCTGCATCGCAAAACAACTCAAATGCTGCCTCCGTGTACACTTCTATACGCATACCAATAAACTGGGAGCCTACCTCATGAAACAACTCAAATGCTGCCTAGTACATGCTAAGATCATATACCTCACCTCTCCCACACGGGTTCGTGTTACAAACCCTAAAGACATTGCCAACCAATTCAGCTCATTCTATGCTAAATGATACAACCTCACCTCATCTGGTGGAACCTCAGCTCCTACATCTGAAGACATCACATTTTTTTTTTTGGATAGTCTGCACTTACCATCACTATTCCAACACAACTACAAACCCTCTTAAACCCCTTCCTCCTATTGGAAGTCGAGCAAGCTATCACCTTGCTCCCACTACATAAAGCCCCTAGGCCTGATGGCTTTAGCAATGAATACTACAAACATTTTTCCAACTTGGTTGCCCCGCATCTTTGTCAATCCTTCAACTTAATTGCTTTCACAGGCTCTATCCCTCCAGAATCTCTTGAAGCCACCATCACGACGATCCCTAAACCTGGAAAGTCGTCAGATGACCCTGCCAGCTACAGTCCTATCTCACTAATAAATACAGACACCAAACTGTATGCTTAATTTCTGGCCACAAGGCTTTCTAGCATCATCCCTCATCTAGTGCACCCAAACCACTTGGGTTTTGTAGCTGTCAGGCAAGCGTCCAACGGTACCTGCAGATACATGGACCTACTACAATGGGTAGAACAACATTGAACGCCTTCTCTGTTCGTCTCCCTGGATGCAGAGAAAGCGTTCGTCAGGGTTGACTGGAACTTCCTCAAAGCAGTTCTAGAAAAATGTGTTTTTTCTGGCCCGATCCTTAAAGTCATAATGGCGTTATACTCTTCCCCTAGTGCTAAAGTTAAAAATTCAGGTACCTCGTCTGACCCATTTCCCATATCCAATGGAACTCATCAAGGATGTTCCCTCTCCCCCTTATCTATATATAATTTACCCTCATTATGGAACTATTGGAAAACTCCATCCGCACTAACCCCTTTATCTCCAGTATTGAAGTTGGTAAATCCACCCACAAAATAGGCCTCTACGCCGACGATGTGATCACCTATATCACCAACCCAATCACTTCCTCATCTCCATCACACTTTGACTTCTTTAGTAAAGTCTCCCTATACAAGATAAATTACTCCAAGTCCTGCATGATAAGTGCTAACATTGACCTGACTGTGAAACAAAGCATTGCTCAAAATACCTCTTTCTGGTGGGCTCCAGATTCCACTCTTTCTTATCAAGGTATATGCCTGGTTACCCCTGCCTCTCGCTTAGTCCTCCTTACTTTCTCTCAACGGGTCAATAAACTTCAAAAGATGGTAAAAGACTTGAAACATATTCAAACCTCATGGGTTGGTGGCATTGCCTTAGCTTAAAATGTACCTTCTACCTCATGTGCTGTAAACATTCCGTACGCTGCCTATCCCCTTCCTATAGTCTTACCTCGGCAAACTACAAGCCATATTAACCTCCTTCATCAGGAATGGGAAGTGCCCCAGAATCAACTGCTCTATCTTATGCACACCCACATCTGCTGGTGGAATGGGAGCACCAAACATCATGGCATACTAAAAAGCAACCGTCTTGGACCAAACTAAATATTGGTGGAAACCCAATTCACAACGTACTTGGTTTCAAATCAAAAAACAGCCTTAGCATCCAGCCTGAAATTGTTTCTTAGTGCCCTACTTTTACAGCACCATGGACAGCAATTCTACCTAAGCACTATTAATGCTACTATCAAAGTTTGGAGGGTACTCTCCTAACATACGAAAAGTATACCCTAGCAACTATTATCCTGCATTCCCCTCACAGCTCTACAGATCATCACCCGCAACATCTCGGTGCAAATTGGCTCACTGCTGGTCACAGAACAATCGGAGATCTCTACCAAAATTCCAGCCAACAGCCATCAAATCTCCTCCAAATACTTTTTCAAGAATATACAATGGCCAGAAAACCTTCTCCTTTGGAATCTCTTACAATTCTATGATATGGAAAACCCTAACCAAAAAGGCATTTCCATTATCTACAATTTACTAACCAATCCCACGCACATATCAAAAACTACTACTATGCTACGTTGGGAAAATCTCTTACACTGCAACTATACACTGCTTCAATGTCACCAACCCCTCCAGAGGCCTTTAAAAATCTCAAGATGTTTCCTGCACTGGGAAACTGTGCAGAAGCTTCTCAACAATTGGTATCTCACCCCATCCAAGCTAGCAAAGATCTACCCTTCCACATCTGATGCCTACTGGAGATATTGTGGAGATCCTGGAACGTTAGTTTACTCATGGTGGACTTGTTCTAAAATAACCCCCTTTTGGTCCACTCTACTCCTCTGTCTCTATCACTGTCTCTTTATGGTCCTCTTAGGTTTAGACATTGATTTATAGCCATTACATACTCAAACCAGCATATCCCACATCTTTATTGTCACACATATAGCGATCACTAGGCATTGGAAATCCTTAAATCCCCCTACTATTTCAGAAGTGATCCTAATTTTGAATGACCACTGTCTAATGGAATACATGTATGCAAAGGCCCACCTCCAAATTCCTGAATTTTTTTAAAAAATGGGCTCCTTGGCTTAAACATCCTAAATGCTCATCTCTGCCTTAATTTACTATCATAGTAAATCATAGTACCTGTGTGGCTTACTAGTATAGTTCTGACACCTATCAAGACCATCCGCTTACATACTCTCACATATGCTTCCATCCTATTTAAGTTAAGATGGCCGCATAACTCATAACACATAGCTCCGGCGCTCACCTGGCGATTTCAGCCTCCACAGCCTGCTACGCTGACTGCTCACACCCGCAACATACAGCTCTGAAAAGGGGAACACCTCCTCATCGTCTTGGTAATGACCAGACGCAAGACCGACTCCACAGCAGTCCAGAAAATGTCGGACTTCTTCGGCCCCGCCGCTGGGCTACACAAACATGGCACCGAAGCCCTCCCTATGCCGCAGCGCGTCTGCCCTCTAGCGGCGGTCGCACATCATGATGTCACAACTACCGGGCAGTCGGACACATCGCTCCTAATGAGGCCGGTACGGTCCGGGGACTTTTCTCCTGCGACTCCCTCAACCCAAAGCCCGGCTAAGTCCAGACCCAGATGGGAGGAGAACCGCTACTCCCCTGATCAGCCTGATATGGAGGTGAGCACCCATAACACTGCAGGGACCACCACCTGGGCCTATGTTCCCCCGCCTGACCCTTTCGCCTCTATAACTACCACAGGCCAACCAGTGTCCGATACAACCTTAAAGGACATGTTCTCTATGATGCATAACTCAATGCAAGCCAACATAGCTGCATCCATTGCATATTGCCAGAAGGAACTTCATGACATTGGTGATAGGGTAAATTCTGTGGAGAACAAACTGGGAGAGTTCACAACTTCCTATAATGTTTTGGTGGACTCTAACACCTCACAGCAAGATGACATCTGCCGGATTCAAGCTAAATTAGCTGACCTTGAAGATAGGTCTAGGCGCAACAACCTTAAAATCCGAGGTATACCCGAATCCCTCCAGCCTAACCAACTCCCCACATTTGTGAGTGACTCGTTCCACAAAGCGGTCCCTGAACTCACAGATGCCGACCTGACAATTGACAGGATACACCTTATTCCTAAGCCGTCCTTCCTCCCACAAGACGTACCACGAGACGTATTGTTTAGAGTACATTTTTTCCAAGCGAAAGAAAAAATTCTCAAAACTTTCCAGCGTAAGGATCATCTCCCTGAGCTCGCTGAAACGCTCCAAGTACTCCCCGACTACTCCCAGTACACCCTGCAACTGCGACAGAACCTAAACTCCATCACCAAGGCACTTCGTAACCATAAAATAGTTTACAAGTGGAAGTATCCGGCAAAACTTTGGGTGACACATCAAGGTACTTCATCCCAAATCACCGACATGGAACAAGGCATTCGTATGCTCCACCAATGGGGAATCGTCCCTGACCCCTCTGGTCCCACGCACGTCGACAGTACACCTCCCGTCTCTCATGTCCAACCTGAATGGAATGTAGCATCTCGATCATCCAGATCCAAAACCCGTCACAAGTGACAGTCCTCTCTGATGCCTTCGCCAGCTCCAATGTTTTTGCTGGGCACACTTCACCATGCTCATGATCCCCGCTGCCTTTGCAACGCCAGTTGCGCACCTGGTCTTCACAGACCAAGTTCTTTTTACCTTTTTGAGCCTATTTTGTTGGTTTTTTTTCTTGTATGTCCGTTTTGTCCCTTTTGTATTTCATGTTCTGTTCCAGCTTTGATCCTGGATCTACACTTTGGACTTCCATGCTGCTCATCATTTCAGATTCCGGACCCTACTCTGCTCCAGTGCTGTACACGGCCACGCTTCTGCTCATAGATTCCAGGCTACAGTGCGTACCTTCCCTGCTTCATTTCTACCGACCACTCAGATACTGTTTTCTACATGGTTATTGCCACACTACCTGTACCTCACTTCTTGCCTCCTCCTCCACCGGACCCCTTTTTGGGGGATGCTACATGTCCTTATAACCCCTGGGATACACTGCACACACAAACTCTCTTTACCTAAGTTGCAATGCCTCTCCAACTCCTTTCCTTAAACGTTAAGGGACTAAACCACCCTGCAAAGAGACACTCTCTGTGGAAAGAGGCGACCTCCTCCAACGCTGATGTTCTGGCGGTACAGGAGACTCATTTTAAGCAAGGCCATGCTCCACGATGCTCCCATTTGGACTATCCCTATATATTTTAAGCTTCCTCCACGGAAAAGAAGAGGGGGGTGATGTTGGCCATTCGTGCCTCCGTGTCCTTTGACTACTCTAGGGTGGTCCAGGACTCAGAGGGGCGATATCTCATTCTCAATTGTACTCTAGACAAATGCCCGTATATGATTGTGAATATCTATGCTCCTAATACACACCAATTGAAGTTCCTGCGTAAGCTTCTTTTAAGCCAGATGGGGCCTTCAACCTTTTATTTGCCATTTTGAATCCTACATGTGTTCCAGCTATCCAGCTTGACTACAGTGACATGTCACCTGCTAATCAACTTGACCTCACTGATCCCCTGAGCTTTGCTCATCCTAATGGTCCTGGTATACTACCCCAAGGGCCTGGCAGTCAACATGGTGTCTGGATTTAAGAATGCCCTCCCTAGGGAGAGTGAAGCATTCCCTTTCACGAATCCAGGGGCATTGGTCACAACCCCCACATCTAAATGTACCATTCCTTCTCAGGGATCTGTCTATGATATCCAAAGCTGAATATTGGCTATGGACTAAATTGTCTCAGAGAGATTGACTTTTTTAAAATAGGACTTCAAGACTACTGTGGACAAATTTGGAGACAGTCTCATGTTCTGTGAGAAAATGCCAATTATGCCCGAGGATTTGGCAGTATGGGTTTTGATGAGCACTAAACTTTGTGATTATTTTAGGTTACAGTATAGGAAATGTGTTTGTTATTTAGAAGAGAATATAAGATTCTCTCTTTTCTGTTGTTCAGCTCTTTGATAGGATTTCTTGAGAAATTTAGTACAGTACTATATCCAAGAGTCAAGAGCCTATCTCTAAGTGCTTTATCCTCAATTTCAAAGTCAATCTCTGAGATGCAGTTCTTCTGCAGCCTGAGGTATTGGCTTTTTACAATGGGGGCAGGGTGGGAGCTTATGGCGTATGATATAGTATTACACACTGTTTACTTGCAATATAGAGTGATGGATAATGAGCCACCTCAATTGTCTAAAATAAGCACATCATGGAAGGCAATGTGTTGCTGACTTGCTTGAATAGTAAATTTAAGGTTAAATTCATTCACAAAAAGTCTAATAGCTCATCATGAGAGCCAGTCCAGGCTACATGGTTGTCATCGATGTCCCACAATATTATGTGGGGCAGGAACAAAGATGAGGCCTAGTCAGAGAATAAGGTTTGTTCCCACCCCCCCAGGTACAAGTTGGCGTATGATGGGACACAACAGGTCACCATCACCACCCCCTGCACCTGGAGGTAGGACCTAGCGTCTAAAAGAAAGATGTTTGATATTAAAATATTGTAGAGAAACTCAGGAATAAAGTCACCAAATGGGCAACAAGACATGTCTTGTTTGTATAAGAAGCTACACACCAATTACATGAATAAAACATGTGTTGTTCATTATAGGCTCTTAAAATAATGGATTTGTATTGTACACACAATTGAAGTCAAGAAGACTTATTGATGGCATTCCTCATTTCGTAGAATGTATTGGTCCTTATTCATGATTACGACATTTCCTCCCTTATCAGAGGGCTGCGCGACAATCTGATCATTAGAGCTGAGTGTTCGAAGAGCTTTAAGTTGTAGCTATGTCAGATTTGATGCAAAGCACCCATCCAGGGAAAGTCATTCTAAATCCTTTACAGTATGTTTTAGAAATGTCCACACTGCAGGATTGAATCCCAGTTGTGGGAACTCCATCGGAGGAGGAGGAAGAAGACTCTTCCCCATCTTCCGAGTCGAATATTGATCCACCTTCACCTAATAATTGAATTTAGGTCTCTAATGTCAGGAAATCATGTACTGTGAAGTCTTTCCAGATATCCTCATCCTTGACTTGTACAGAGGATTTCCGCTCTCTATCATGTAGAAACTTAAATGTGAGACTGCAAGAAAATAGGTGCACATATTTGACCAATTCAAATTTATTGAGTTACCCGAATGGACAGAAACGTAAGCCAATCCTAAGAACATGAACCTCCTACTCCATTGGATAGGAGGAAAGATTGATGATGTCTAGCTGTTTCTGATTCATGTTTTCCTGTGCACATATTTATCCAATGAAACCACTTTCTTTTCTATCATGGTTGGCTGAACTAAAAAAGATGTAGGAATAGGTGTAGCTGTCGGAGAGGGGGTAGTAATTGTTATGGGGATGATGTATTATGAGACTTACTTGTATGCAATTTTTATGTGGTAACCAGGGTTCCAGCGCTTTCTAATGTAATTCAATAAATCTTTGTTTTACTTAGAATGTGTAAGTAAAGTACAATTTCTTTAAAATCCCCTGTTCTCCTGTTCCTTGGAATGGCATTATTCTTTCATGTTACTAGTATATTTTACTACATGTAATGGGGTGGATTTACTAAAGGCACTACATGTCATGGGGTGGATTTACTAAAGGCACTGAACACTTTGCAAGTGAAGTTGCTCCTGAGCTTAGTAAATGAGGGAGAGCTTTGCTGACTGAATCAAGTGCAAGCAAAAATGCTGTTTTTTTTTTTTTTATGTTGCATGTGACTCGATATTCTGTGTAAAGTGAAGCTCTACCTCACGCACTAAGCTTTAGAGCAACTTGCAAATTACATAGTATATTTTCCTTAACCACTTCCTGCCCGCCCTATAGGCGATTGACGGCGGGAAGGTGGTTGTGTTATCCGTGCAGGATAATGCGCTCTATGCTCCCCGGGGGGGGGGGCGCGCAGATCGGCAATCGGTGCTGTGGTGTGTCACTCTGACACACCGCATCTCCGATCTCAGTAAAGAGCCTACTTACGTATGTGACCAGCTGTGTCCAATCACAGCTGGTCACATAGTAAATAGGAAGTGCCGTCAATCAGCTTTCCTCAGTTCGTGCCTGGCAGGCTCAAGTAGAGGAGTGCCGATCTGTGGCTCTCCTGACAGGGGGGGGGGGGTCTGTGCTAGTAATCAGAGCATTGATTACCAGTGATTATCAGTGCCGCCTATAAGTGCCCATCAGTGCTGTATATTAGTGCCACCCCATCAGTGCCACCCCAATCAGTGCCTCCTCATCAGTGCCTGTCAGTTCGGCCTCATCAGTGCACATCAGTGCAGGAAAAAACTTATCTATTTACAAAAATGTTTAACATAAACATGCATTTTTCAAAATGCAACAGCACTAAAAGCTGAAAATTGGCCTGGGCGGGAAGGGGGCAAAGTGCCTAGTATTGAAGTGGTTAAAGTAGAACACTTTAAGAAAAACAATAGACAGACAAAAATAAAAACCTGACAGATGTTCTAATCCACCTGCACTCTATCCAAAATAAAAAAAATGATTTCCCTCAATTATACTTTAAGTAAATCAACCCCAATAATTTACATATTTAGGTTTCTATGCATTATTGTTGTGATCCAAAAAGGCAGAGACTACTAAAAATTAAAATAAAGGTGTTCCTGCGAGCAAACGAGATTAGGTACTATTTAAAACTGCAGCAAGCACAGCACTCACTCATAAGTGTAGGACAAAATAAATAAATTGATAATGCTGTGCAATTAAAGTGCTCCCAAAAAATAAATATAAATAGGATACAAATAAATGAATATATGGGTAATTAATTAAATACATATGACAATTACCAAAAATACCAAGGTGATAAAAGCATGCAAAACAGTGAGAAAATATAGTGAATAAATATGTAAAATCAATAAATAGATGTAATAAGTCCGAGTGTTTCAAACTTCACCGGTTGTCACCGATCTAATCCATAGCAAGGCCCAGAGAAAGTGGCATCATGATGGAAAGAATGACAAATGCCTACAAGACCTGTGGAGAGAAAAGCCTTTGATGTTGGATGTGTTACAAGCCTGGACTTGCTTATAATGAACTTTTGATAAAGACTGAAACACCTTCTTCATCCACAAAGCCTCCCCTAAAGCCCATGCACAATATAGAATTTGCCAGGGCCCATGCTGAAAAAGAGGAAGACTACTGGGACTCTGTACTCTGGAGTGATGAAACCAAGATAAATGTTTTTCGAACTGATCGTTTCAAAACTGTATGGAGTTGCATAGGAAAGGAGTATACAGAAAAATGCATGGTGCCTACAGTGAAACATGGTGGTGGCAGTGTCTTTCTGTGGGGCTGCATGAGTGCTGCTGGTGTTGGGGAGCTGCATTTCATTTATGGTATCATGAATTCTAAGATGTACTGCTTTATATTGAAAGAGAAGATGCTACCATCACCCTGTGCCCTTAGTCATTGTGCTTTTTTGCAACATGACAATGATCCAAAACACACATCTAAGGCCACTGTAGCAATTCTAAAGAAAAACACGTCTCCCGATCTGAACCCAACCTATGGGGAATTCTGAAGAGGCAAGTTGTGCATCACTCGCCATCCAGCATCCAGTCTCTAAAAGCTGTTGTTCATGAAGAATGGGAAAAGATAGATGTTGCAATATGTCACCAACTTGTTCATTCAATGCCTAGAAGACTTGGTGCTGTCCTTACAAATCATGGAGGTCATACAAAATACTAGATGTCATTTTTTTGTGGGGTGTATTAATTTTTGCATCAACTAATTTGAGTAAAACTGAAGATTTTGTAATCTAAGTGACACTGTATTAATAACCTTACTTTCATGTAATGAGCCAAGCAAATATTCTATAAAACTCTTTTAACAAAATTTTGGAAATTGTCCTAGTGTTTATTGAGATATTGATTAAAATCTTACTTTTCAAAGGAGTGTACTCTTTTATGCCGAGTGCTGTATATACTGTATATATATATATATATATATATATATATCTATATATAGATATATATATATATACAGTATCTCACAAAAGTGAGTACACCCCTTACATTTTTGTAAATATTTTATTATATCTTTTCATGTGACAACACTGAAGAAATTACACTTTGCTACAATGTAAAGTAGTGAGTGTACAGCTTGTATAACAGTGTAAATTTGCTGTCCCCTCAAAATAAGTCAGCACACAGCAATTAATGTCTAAACAGCTGGCAACAAAAGTGAGTACACCCCTAAGTGAAATGTCCATATTGGGCCCAATTAGCCATTTTCCCTCCCTGGTGTCATGTGACTTGTTAGTGTTACAAGGTCTCAGGTGGGAATGGGGAGCAGGTGTGTTAAATTTGGTGTCATGACTCTCACTCTCTCATACTGGTCACTGGAAGTTCAGCATGACAACTCATGGCAAAGAACTCACTGAGGATCTGAAAAATAGAATTGTTGCTCTACATAAAGATGGCCTTGGGCTATAAGAAGATTTCCAAGACCCTGAAACTGATCTGCAGCACGGTGGCCAAGACCATACAGCCATTTAAAAGGACAGGTTCCACTCGCCATGGTCAATCAAAGAAGTTGAGTGCACATGCTCAGCGTCATATCCAGAGGTTGTCTTTGGAAAATAGTTATGAGTGCTGCCGGCATTGCTGCAGAGGTTGAAGGGGTAGGGGTCAACCTGTCAGTTCACAGACCATACGCCGCACACTTCCTCAAATTGGTCTGCATGACTGTTGTCCCAGAGGGAAGCCTCTTCTAAAGATGATGAGAAAGCCCAAAAACAGTTTGCTGAAGACAAGCAGACTAAGGACATGGGTTACAGGAACCACGTCCTGTGGTCTGATGAGACCAAGATAAACGTATTTAGTTCAGATGGTGTCAAGCGTGTGTGGCGGCAACCAGGTGAGGAGTACAAAGACAAGTGTGTCTTGCCTACAGTCAAGCATGGTGGTGGGAGTGTCATGGTCTGGGGCTGCATGAGTGCTGTCGGCACTGGGGAGCTTTAGTTCATTGAGGGAACCATGAATGCCAACATGTACTGTGACATGCTGAAGCAGAGCATGATCCCCTCCCTTCAGAGACTGGGCTGTAGGGCAGTATTCCAACATGATAACGACCCCAAACACACATCCAAGATGACCACTGCCTTGCTAAAGAAGCTGAGGGTAAAGGTGATGGACTGGCCAAGCATATCTCCAGACTTAAACCCTATTGAGCATCTGTGGGGCATCCTCAAATAGGAGGTGGAGGAGCGCAAGGTCTCTAACATCCATATCAAGCTCCGTGATATTGCCATGGAGGAGTGGAAGAGAGCTTCAGTGGCAACCTGTGAAGCTCTGGTGAACTCCATGCCCAAGAGGGTTAAGGCAGTGCTGGAAAATAAAGGTGGCCACACAAAATATTGACACTTTGGGCCCAATTCGACATTTTCACTTAGGGGTGTACTCACTTTTCTTGCCAGTGGTTTAGACATAAATGGCTGTGTGTTGAGTCATTTTGAGGGGACAGCAAATTTACACTGTTATACAAGCTGTACATTCACTACTTTACATTGTAGCAAAGTGTCATTTCTTCAGTGTTGTCACATGAAAAGATATAATATAATATTTTCACAAAAATGTGAGGGGTGTACTCATTTTTGTGAGATACTGTATATATACAGTGCATTGCGAAAGTATTCAGCCCCCTTAAACTTTGCGAACTTTTGCCACATTTCAGGCTTCAAACATAAAGATATAAAACTGTAATTTTTTGGAAGAATCAACAACAAGTGGGACACAATCATGAAGTGGAACGAAATTTATTGGATATTTCAAACTTTTTTAACAAGTTCAAGGGGGCCGAATACTTTTGCAATGCACTGTATGTGTGTGTGTGTATATATATATATATATATATATATATATATATATGTATATATATATATATATATATATATATATATATATATATATATATATATGTGCGTGTGTGTGTGTGTATATATATATATATATATATACAGTATATATATATATATATATTTTTTTTTTTATACAGTGTATGTATAGGAAGGCTGACCAGACGTCAGGACGCTGACACTGCCAAGAGGTTTTTCTACACCACAGGAGTCCGCACCACTCTTCTACGGAACATTTGAGTTTTCCCCAAATTGGCCACTGGTTTTTCCACAGTTTTTTTTTGCAGGTTACTACTATCGGATTGCTTCATTCCTGTTACACTTGTATTCACTATTTTCGTTTAAGTATCGGTGTGTTACAAAAATATTGGGCTATTTCCAAAAAGATTTCTTCTCATCCGCCTTTTCATGCTATCTATTCATACGATTCGAATGTTACACACAGTATAATTTCGCCTAATGCAATCATCGTTAATTCCTTTACTTTCTAGCTTCAACCTCCCAGAACTCTTTACTAAACGTTTATGAAATTATGAATAGGTCAATATTTTCATACAATTAATTTTTTGTTTTTTACGATATTCATACATCATATTTACGCATCTGCATCTCACTGATCTCTTACTTTGGTTATATCCGTAGCTGCCGCGCTATCGGTTCCATTTTGATATGTTCCTCAGTATGTACATACGATTTACACCTTGTGACATGCGTAACATATTTAAGGTATTGGGTATTGTTTGTTAAATATCCAGCGGCAGTTACAATACTCTCGCTTAAACTGTATATTGGTCATATTTCACATATATTGTCTGGTTGATTAGACACTTGCACTGTGGGTAGATCTTGTTACTTACTTAACCTAGGGTCCAGGTGACATATTGTCCGGGCGGTGGTTTTATTTTGTTTTTATTTCCCATAGATCTTGTTTCAAAATAACCACAGGACTTACAGTACATGTCCGAGTTTTGGTGCAGTCAATTAAGGTGGGTATTTCCACAACCCTTATATTCACATATTATAATATATTCAAAACTTTTGTTTCTTATAACATACACGTCAATTTTGTTGTGCATACATCATTTATCCTGTCGCTTACAACGTTACACCAGTGCAGTTGTCATCCGTCACGCTTATGGTTACCTACAGATTGAGATGTTTGTTTTTTAATTGACTTATTTGGTGGCAAGTCTCCTCATCCGTTACCACATATGTCATACTTTTACAACATATCACAACACTCATACCTCTTACCTGACACGTTTTCAGGTAACTAAGGGATGAGTTTAAGTTGTTAATTTGCCTGGTAAGCCTCAGGTAACTCGGTTTATATCACACTCAATGACTGACACGCTTTCAGTCCTATGCAACTTGAGTTTTCGTTTGCTAACTGACCAACTATCACCTTAGTGAGTCTGCTCGTTGCACTACATAACTCACACTTGTACACTTTGCTTTGAAAAAATAAAAAAACATTTTTTTTAAATATATATATATATATATATATATATAGATATACAGTTTGTATATTTACAATAGATGTGTTCTTAGTTACATAGGTCATGTCACAGACTTCGGACGTCGAAGAATCTGCCTCCATCCCACCATCTCCTGCCAGGGGATCAGAACATGGTAGAAGCCCTCTCTGAGATCCTGGCCCATCCCTAAGCTCATGATCGAGCTACAGCACAGGGGTCTCTCACACCCAGCTTCGGCTCGTAAAGCTGAACTTTTCAAACTATTATTCCCCAGTACACCAGGCACCAACACTGAGCAAGTTACCTTATGCATGGTTGAGACATCCCTCCCACAAATTCACACTACCCTTAGCTCATTGGTGACCTCCTTACTTGAATTGCGAGCCAGGGTAGATGCATTGGAAAGCCGCCCAACCCCAACCCGGGAGGCACCCTCCATTTC
This sequence comes from Pelophylax lessonae, assembly GCF_965119305.1. Lineage (NCBI taxonomy): Eukaryota > Metazoa > Chordata > Amphibia > Anura > Ranidae > Pelophylax > Pelophylax lessonae. Next base: position 161,654,951 of record NC_138774.1, on the reverse strand, counting down.
TGGGACACCAGCAGTTTCCAAGACACCCACTGTCTCAGCCCCCGTGCCATTAGCCTCAGGTAAGGGCATTAGTACCCTCTCTGTCACCTCAGCTCATTTCATAACAGTAAATATAAAGAAAGATATTCTTGACAGTAAAGATGTCAATTTGGCCTATCTTTAATAGGTGCCCATGATAAAGCCAACAACCAGTTATACGCTCGTGGTGGTGATGTCCCTGTGGTGGTTAAGACCAGGGACCACAGGTTAAACCGTAAGCTCTCCATCCCAGACTTTGTCCTTGTGTTTAGTGTTTTTAGGGATGTAATCTTCTCCTTAAACCCACATAGGAGGGAGGAGCTCGACTTTTACGCGATGGTAGAGTTGAGTCAGAAAAACGGCGGGTTGGGGTTTAAAAATGAGACCTATTTCCTGGATCGGGTGGATAAATATAGTAAAAATTATATTATTACCAAAAACCATGTATAAATTCCAAATGTTACCAATATACCTACCTGATTTACAGCTGAGAAATTTTATAGCATCATTACCACAACCATAAGAGCGTAAGAAAATGTATTACCAATAGAGCAATTCTATACAGCTAAAAGCAGCAGACATGGTATATCCCGAATTTAAAAATGATGTTGTCGCTAAATGGAACAAAAAGATTGCCATTCATTGAAAAATGGGAAAAGGAATTGGGAGCATGGGTGAACGAGCAACAAATAAGAAACATGTTGAAAATTGTACACAGCTCTGCGGTGGACACCAACACTATAGAATTCAATTACAAATGCCTTTCCAGATGGTATTTAACCCCCAGATGAAACCTATAAGTATCAACCAGGAAAAGCCCCAAACTGCTGGAGAGTATGTGACTTGGTAGGAATCATGGCCCACATATGGTGGGACTGCCCAAAGATCAAGACATATTGGAAAGGTGTTAATACTTATAAAAGAGATCAAAAACTTAGATGTTCCATAAGATCTATGGATCTGTTAATTCCATGTACTAGAGAACTCAATAAAACATTAAAAAATACCGCATGACCCCACATCTGTTTAATGCAGCTAAAAGCATAATCTCACGACACTGGCAGGAGCAAGAGCCACCAAGAGAATGGTTGAGTAGAGTGGAATATAGAAATAAAATGGAACAACTGCGCTTCAGTGCAAGGGAGGAAAAAGAAAAACTATGGGCAGTTTGGAAAAGATGGAGTAAGTTTAAAAAAACAAGGAAATATGCAGACATAATAGGACCCTGAGAGCATGAAATTTAAGTTACAAGCCAGTACAACAGAGAGGATGGGTGTGGGAATGGTTGGGGGGGGGGGTGTTTGATTTATGTATGTTTTCCTTTGTAAGTTTTGTAAACTTTTTTAATGGAAAATTAATAAATAGAATAAGGAATAAAAAATAAAAATAACAACAAATACGGCTGTTTGGCCTTTTATGACCAAGACTGCTACTATTCTGGCCCAGCTCCAGGTAGTTACAGACTTGAGCAAAGTAGACACAGAGTTATTTTGCCGCAATTTTGCTGGACTTAGGTCTCCAGTTCGTGCGATTTGCCAGTCATTCACACACACTACCTACTGGTGCCCCATTTCGGAACCCCCCATCCTACCAGGCACATCCAGAGAATCCATAGGTTTACTCCTGGCCCCAGCTTATACAGCACAACTAGATAAGTTAGGGCGCCCAATTAAATTTTTAGGTAAAGCACAGATTTGCAACAATTTCAATCAAGCCACGTGCAATTATTGTCAGTGCCACCTCATGCATGTCTGCTATTTGTTAGAGGGCTCATCCTAAGTTGGCCTGCACGCTGAGACAAGCCAAGACCACATGACTAAGCCACATAAACATTCCATACTTGCAGACCTGTTTGGCTACTCACCCTTTCCCCACTTTAAGTCAGTTTTTGGTAGATGGTTTAACACAGGGGTTCCACACGGGATTCATTTCATTACCACAATCCACAATTGAGTGTAAAAATCCACTGTCCACAGCCACGGATATGAAGGCAGTGGATTGTTTGTAGGAAAATATACCAAGGTATATTTCCCGTGCCAAAGGGTATTATAGACAATAGTGTTAGTAGATAATGATATAATAAAGTGAATGGTGCAGCAGCAGCTATAGATTAAAAACGGTATTGCAGGTATTTTAGCCTTAACACAAAGGGCTAGCTACAGCACTTGCTGGATAAACTTGTGATGTTTGCAAAAAACAGATAATAGCTCATTTATCTAATAAATTAGTATGTGCCCCAATTTACATCAGTGACTTTATAAATATTAAATTAATACATGAATCAATATATATAATCAAAAAATAGGAAAAAAACAAAAGATAAATATTGACTGATCACATATAATAATGTCCAAATTGAGTGACTGTAGTGCTCAAAATGATCAAAAAGTCCTTTGTGACTGTATATTTTCAGTGGTTCAAAAGTGCAAGTGCTCAAATGTGGGTGTCCATAAATTCTGTGACATTGATAAGTTTAATCGTGTTTGTGGGTAGATTAAATCACTTACCAGATCCAATGGGTCCTATATGCCTTATAGCATTAGGACCACTCACGCTTAATTGCCCCCTGGGCTGGGATGGGTTCCCCTTTAAACTCCTATGGGCTGGTATCAGGCTCCTCCTCACTCCAGGATATGAAACCAGTTAAATATGGAGAAAGGGAAAAAGAAGCTCCAGATGATGTAGTATATTAAAGTTCAGTTTATTACCCACAATGTGGGTTTTAAAACAGGTAGGGTATACAAGTAAAAGAATGGTGGTCAGCTTGTGCTGGCTGCGCATCCTCTCTGCAGAGTGGCGAGCTGTGCTTCCAGCTTGCGTTCCACCTGACGTACCGTAATGACGCTATGCAATCCAATCTAACGCATTTCGGCACTTCCTGTGACGTCCTCAGAGATAGGAAGGCATAGCGATTGGTAGGTATTTATATTAAGAGTACCTCCCCTATCTCTGCCCAATGTTAATTGCAGACGGGAAATGGGTTGCGGACGTGTCCCCGCCATAATGATTGATTAAATGAGTGTCCGTGTCACCCCGGAAAGTAATTTTTTGCGAGTGGATTGTTTACTCCAAGGCTAACTAGAGAAGGGTTTTATCATGGGCCTTTTATGACACTGCCATTCCACTACTGGAGAGTTAACCCGGTTGGTCTAGTTAGGGGTAAATGCTCCAATAAATTATGTTTAATTTACGATTTGTCAGCACCTCATTCTTTTCACGTGCCTAGTATTAATTCCTTTATCCCATCTGAGGAATTTTACTTGCAATAATTTTTATTGTGTTTACATAAGAACAAACAATGAGATAAGGAGAAGAACAATAACATAGTCCATGTAACTGAATGATAAGCAGCATAAGGTTTGAGGTACGCATACATCAACGAACAGTCACACAGTAGAAATGAAGCATCCGTAATGAAATACAATTTGATCGTAGTAGCGATGCCCATCCTATCCAGGCACCCCATCTGGGAGCAAACTGTGCCACGGGGAGGATGACAGCATAGCCAGCATCTCTTTAGCATGTATCAAAATGTTATTAAAGCATAGGGGTACAGCAATGGGAGTCTAGAAAGTAGAACAAGATAAATAGGACAGAAGGGGTGAAAGGTGGGTAAAAGGAACCTCCAAAATAGTAGGAGGCAATGGGGGAAAAGAGAAAGCAAAGAACGACAAGAAGGTAACGTCAGAGGTTCCCATCAGCAGGTGTCAAGTGGCCCGGGTAAAGGGGAATGTTAGAGTATAATGCCCACGGCTCCCAAACTGCTGCAAAAATGTGTTCCCTGTCAAGCAAAATGCCCGCTAATTTCTCCTGAGACATAATCCAGGAGATTTTCCGTTTTGCCGCAGTGAGGGAAATAGTGTCTCGCTTCCAGGATCTAGCGAGTGTCATCTTGGCACCAAGAAGGATAAAAAAGAGCAATCTGGACATGTGTTTGGGGGCGTGAGCAATAGGATAATTAAGTAAAGCTATCTTGGGGTCCTGTGGAATAGCCAGACCAGAAAACTTCCTCAAAAGGTGGAAGATCTTATTCCAGAAGGACCTGATATGTGGACAGGACCACCAGGTATGATACATAGAGCCCGTCATCCCACAATTACGGAAGCACAATGGGGAGGTATTAGGAAACATCGCAGCCAATCTGGCCGGGACTCTATACCATCTGGTAAGAACTTTTACATTGGCTTCTATCAGGGAGATATTCAAGACGCCTTTAAATGAGCGGCGAAAACATTGTGTCCAAGTATCCAATGGGAGCGACTCGCCTAGGTCAGATTCCCAGGAAATCGCATATGAGGGTTTGGCCCTAGTCGATGCCAGGGAGGCGTAGATGATGGAAATGCCACCTCTCTGATCCAGTATATTAGAGCACCAATTCTCATACGGGGTGAGTGTGGGGGATTCCGGTTTGGTCAGCCAAATGGAGTGTAGGAAGTGAAGAATCTGTGAGTGTCGGAATAATTCTGAAGGGGGCATCTTCAAGATCTTCTTACAGTGCCCTAAATTGAGGGGACCTAATCTGTTGAAGAAATGTCCGATTCTGAATAAACCCTTGTTGAGCCACCATTTAAAGGCCTTTATATCCATCCCAGGAGGGAAATCGGGGTTGTTAAATAAATGAGTTAGAGGTTTCAAATCTGATGTGATCTTGGGGAGCTTATATAATGCGTCGCAAAGAGATACAGAGTGAGATAATGTCGGGGCAAGAATAGGAGGCCTGTTTTTAGGTTTACACCATAGAAGATAGTCGATTGTGTGGTGGGGGACTGCCTGCCGCTCAATATGGACCCAATCAGGCTTAGGACCCCTAGAATAAACCATAGATATTTGTGAAAGCTGTGAGGCCTGGTAGTACCACCACAGACAAGGAAGGCCCAACCCGCCGTCCTCTTTCCTGCGAAACAAGATGGATTTAGGGCAACGATGCCCTTTGTTGCCCCAAACATAGCGAACAATTTTAGACTGTAATTTAGATAGTTGCGATTTAGTAAGAGGGATGGGAAGTGATCTAAAGAGATATAAGATGCGTGGTAACAAGGTCATTTTGACCGTATTAATTCTCCCTATCCATGAGAGCTCTAGCTTAGACCAGGTGTTAAGATCGTCCTCCAGTTTTTTAAAGGTGCCCGGATAATTGACCGAGTAAAGTTTATCAATAGTGTTGAGCGAACACGGACTGTATTATTCGTGTTCGTACCGAATAATTGGATTTTTTTTACCCGAACACGGACACGGACACTTTACTGTATGTTCGGGTAAAAATCCATGTTCGGTCGTTTTATTTCCGGGTTTTGCATGCTTTGGCGCTCTTTTCATGGCGGGCTTTCAACAGCCAATCAACAATCGTTTAACTGGTGTGCCTTAAGCCATCCCAGCCATGCCTGCAAATGTCTTAGTAGCTGTGATTGGCCGTCTGAAGCATGTGACCAAGTCTTTATAAGTTCGAGGCAGCCGCCGCAGCAGCGTCATTCTGCTGCTTAGCTAAGGGACAGATCACACATCAATGTGCTGGCTGCTGATTAGGGAAAGATAGGCAGGAAAAAACCATTTGTGTCCGGATAGAATTGAGGGACAGGTCGGAGTGTTTAGGCAGGGCGAGTTGTAGGCATTTTAGGGATAGAGTCTGCTGAATTATAGGGTCAGTGTCTTCTACAAACTACAATCGATATTGCTGTGTGGGGGGTGGGGTCTGCACTCAATCCTGATCTACGATCTCTTCTCAATCCTGTTAGGGACAGAGTCTGCTGAATTTTAGGGAAACTGTGTTCTACAAACTACAATCGATATTGCTGTGTGGTGTGGGATTGGAGATAGGCAGGTGTCAGTGATCCACATCCATTTTTCTGTGTGTGAGCTGCAGTGAACACAATCTTTTTGGGCTGCAGTGAACACAATCTTTTTGGGCTGCAGTGAACACAATCTTTTTGGGCTGCAGTGAACACAATCTTTTTGGGCTGCAGTGAACACAATCTTTTTGGGGTGCAGTGAACAAAATCTTTTTGGGGTGCAGTGAACACAATCCTTTTTGGTGTGCAGTGAACACAATCTTTGTGGGGTGCAGTGAACAAAATCCTTTGTGGGGTGCAGTGAACACAATCTTTTTGGGGTGCAGTGAACAAAATCCTTTTTGGGGTGCAGTGAACAACATCCTTTTTGGGGTGCAGTGAACACAATCTTTTTGGGGTGCAGTGAACAAAATCCTTTGTGGGGTGCAGTGAACACAATCTTTTTGGGGTGCAGTGAACACAATCTTTTTGGGGTGGAGTGAACAACATCCTTTTTGGGGTGCAGTGAACAAAATCCTTTTTGGGGTGCAGTGAACAAAATCATTTTTGGGGTGCAGTGAACACAATCTTTGTGGGGTGCAGTGAACACAATCTTTTTGGGGTGGAGTGAACAACATCCTTTTTGGGGTGCAGTGAACAACATCCTTTTTGGGGTGCAGTGAACACAATCTTTTTGGGGTGCAGTGAACACAATCTTTGTGGGGTACAGTGAACAGAATCTTTGTGGGGTGCAGTGAACACAATCTTTGGGGGGTACAGTGAACACAATCTTTTTGGGGTGCAGTGAACACAATCTTTGTGGGGTGCAGTGAACACAATCTTTTTGGGGTGGAGTGAACAAAATCATTTTTGGGGTGCAGTGAACAACATCCTTTTTGGGGTGCAGTGATCAAAATCCTTTTTGGGGTGCAGTGAACACAATCTTTTTGGGGTGCAGTGAACAAAATCCTTTGTGGGGTGCAGTGAACAGAATCTTTGTGGGGTGCAGTGAACACAATCTTTGGGGGGGTACAGTGAACACAATCTTTTTGGGGTGCAGTGAACACAATCTTTGTGGGGTACAGTGAACAGAATCTTTGTGGGGTGCAGTGAACACAATCTTTGGGGGGTACAGTGAACACAATCTTTTTGGGGTGCAGTGAACACAATCTTTGGGGGGGTACAGTGAACACAATCTTTTTGGGGTGCAGTGAACAACATCCTTTTAGGGTGCAGTGAACACAATCTTTGTGGGGTGCAGTGAACAACATCCTTTTAGGGTGCAGTGAACACAATCTTTGTGGGGTACAGTGAACAGAATCTTTGTGGGGTGCAGTGAACACAATCTTTGGGGGGTACAGTGAACACAATCTTTGTGAGGTGCAGTGAACACAATCTTTGTGGGGTGCAGTGAACACAATCATTGTGGGGTGCAGTGAACTCAATCTTTGTGGGGTACAGTGAACACAATCTCATACTTCTGAAGATTTGAGGGTGCTGCCTGTTCCATACTCCCCCTACTCCTCATCTAGCCTTTTAGGGGTACAAACAATAGTAATTGGGGCCTAGTGTGGTTGTGTACGTGTGATATACATACACTTTTTTTGGATCATATTTTCTATTCCGCTATTTAATCAAAAACCTTTGGGGATCAGTTAAATTGGGGGATAGTCTGTGTTGGTACGTGTGAGAGAGATCCACCTTTCCAAGTTGTTGGGGTTCATCTCATACTTCTGAAGGTTTGAGGGTGCTGCCTGTTCCATACTCCCCCTACTCCTAGCCTTTTAGGGGTACAAACAATAGTAATTGGGGCCTAGTGTGGTTGTGTACGTGTGATATACATACACTTTTTTTGGATCATATTTTCTATTCCGCTATTTAATCAAAAACCTTTGGGGATCAGTTAAATTGGGGGATAGTCTGTGTTGGTACGTGTGAGAGAGATCCACCTTTCCAAGTTGTTGGGGTTCATCTCATACTTCTGAAGGTTTGAGGGTGCTGCCTGTTCCATACTCCCCCTACTCCTCATCTAGCCTTTTAGGGGTACAAACAATAGTAATTGGGGCCCAGTGTGGTTGTGTACGTGTGATATACATACACTTTTTTTGGATCATATTTTCTATTCCGCTATTTAATCAAAAACCTTTGGGGATCAGTTAAATTGGGGGATAGTCTGTGTTGGTACGTGTGAGAGAGATCCACCTTTCCAAGTTGTTGGGGTTCATCTCATACTTCTGAAGGTTTGAGGGTGCTGCCTGTTCCATACTCCCCCTACTCCTCATCTAGCCTTTTAGGGGTACAAACAATAGTAATTGGGGCCCAGTGTGGTTGTGTACGTGTGATATACATACACTTTTTTTGGATCATATTTTCTATTCCGCTATTTAATCAAAAACCTTTGGGGATCAGTTAAATTGGGGGATAGTCTGTGTTGGTACGTGTGAGAGAGATCCACCTTTCCAAGTTGTTGGGGTTCATCTCATACTTCTGAAGGTTTGAGGGTGCTGCCTGTTCCATACCCCCCCTACTCCTCATCTAGCCTTTTAGGGGTACAAACAATAGTAATTGGGGCCTAGTGTGGTTGTGTACGTGTGATATACATACACTTTTTTTGGATCATATTTTCTATTCCGCTATTTAATCAAAAACCTTTGGGGATCAGTTAAATTGGGGGATAGTCTGTGTTGGTACGTGTGAGAGAGATCCACCTTTCCAAGTTGTTGGGGTTCATCTCATACTTCTGAAGGTTTGAGGGTGCTGCCTGTTCCATACCCCCCCTACTCCTCATCTAGCCTTTTAGGGGTACAAACAATAGTAATTGGGGCCTAGTGTGGTTGTGTACGTGTGATATACATACACTTTTTTTGGATCATATTTTCTATTCCGCTATTTAATCAAAAACCTTTGGGGATCAGTTAAATTGGGGGATAGTCTGTGTTGGTACGTGTGAGAGAGATCCACCTTTCCAAGTTTTTGGGGTTCATCTCATACTTCTGAAGATTTGAGGGTGCTGCCTGTTCCATACCCCCCCTACTCCTCATCTAGCCTTTTAGGGGTACAAACAATAGTAATTGGGGCCTAGTGTGGTTGTGTACGTGTGATATACATACACTTTTTTTGGATCATATTTTCTATTCCGCTATTTAATCAAAAACCTTTGGGGATCAGTTAAATTGGGGGATAGTCTGTGTTGGTACGTGTGAGAGAGATCCACCTTTCCAAGTTGTTGGGGTTCATCTCATACTTCTGAAGGTTTGAGGGTGCTGCCTGTTCCATACTCCCCCTACTCCTCATCTAGCCTTTTAGGGGTACAAACAATAGTAATTGGGGCCTAGTGTGGTTGTGTACGTGTGATATACATACACTTTTTTTGGATCATATTTTCTATTCCGCTATTTAATCAAAAACCTTTGGGGATCAGTTAAATTGGGGGATAGTCTGTGTTGGTACGTGTGAGAGAGATCCACCTTTCCAAGTTGTTGGGGTTCATCTCATACTTCTGAAGGTTTGAGGGTGCTGCCTGTTCCATACTCCCCCTACTCCTCATCTAGCCTTTTAGGGGTACAAACAATAGTAATTGGGGCCCAGTGTGGTTGTGTACGTGTGATATACATACACTTTTTTTGGATCATATTTTCTATTCCGCTATTTAATCAAAAACCTTTGGGGATCAGTTAAATTGGGGGATAGTCTGTGTTGGTACGTGTGAGAGAGATCCACCTTTCCAAGTTTTTGGGGTTCATCTCATACTTCTGAAGATTTGAGGGTGCTGCCTGTTCCATACCCCCCCTACTCCTCATCTAGCCTTTTAGGGGTACAAACAATAGTAATTGGGGCCTAGTGTGGTTGTGTACGTGTGATATACATACACTTTTTTTGGATCATATTTTCTATTCCGCTATTTAATCAAAAACCTTTGGGGATCAGTTAAATTGGGGGATAGTCTGTGTTGGTACGTGTGAGAGAGATCCACCTTTCCAAGTTGTTGGGGTTCATCTCATACTTCTGAAGGTTTGAGGGTGCTGCCTGTTCCATACCCCCCCTACTCCTCATCTAGCCTTTTAGGGGTACAAACAATAGTAATTGGGGCCTAGTGTGGTTGTGTACGTGTGATATACATACACTTTTTTTGGATCATATTTTCTATTCCGCTATTTAATCAAAAACCTTTGGGGATCAGTTAAATTGGGGGATAGTCTGTGTTGGTATGTGTGAGAGAGATCCACCTTTCCAAGTTGTTGGGGTTCATCTCATACTTCTGAAGGTTTGAGGGTGCTGCCTGTTCCATACTCCCCCTACTCCTCATCTAGCCTTTTAGGGGTACAAACAATAGTAATTGGGGCCTAGTGTGGTTGTGTACGTGTGATATACATACACTTTTTTTGGATCATATTTTCTATTCCGCTATTTAATCAAAAACCTTTGGGGATCAGTTAAATTGGGGGATAGTCTGTGTTGGTACGTGTGAGAGAGATCCACCTTTCCAAGTTGTTGGGGTTCATCTCATACTTCTGAAGGTTTGAGGGTGCTGCCTGTTCCATACTCCCCCTACTCCTCATCTAGCCTTTTAGGGGTACAAACAATAGTAATTGGGGCCTAGTGTGGTTGTGTACGTGTGATATACATACACTTTTTTTGGATCATATTTTCTATTCCGCTATTTAATCAAAAACCTTTGGGGATCAGTTAAATTGGGGGATAGTCTGTGTTGGTACGTGTGAGAGAGATCCACCTTTCCAAGTTGTTGGGGTTCATCTCATACTTCTGAAGGTTTGAGGGTGCTGCCTGTTCCATACTCCCCCTACTCCTCATCTAGCCTTTTAGGGGTACAAACAATAGTAATTGGGGCCCAGTGTGGTTGTGTACGTGTGATATACATACACTTTTTTTGGATCATATTTTCTATTCCGCTATTTAATCAAAAACCTTTGGGGATCAGTTAAATTGGGGGATAGTCTGTGTTGGTACGTGTGAGAGAGATCCACCTTTCCAAGTTTTTGGGGTTCATCTCATACTTCTGAAGATTTGAGGGTGCTGCCTGTTCCATACCCCCCCTACTCCTCATCTAGCCTTTTAGGGGTACAAACAATAGTAATTGGGGCCTAGTGTGGTTGTGTACGTGTGATATACATACACTTTTTTTGGATCATATTTTCTATTCCGCTATTTAATCAAAAACCTTTGGGGATCAGTTAAATTGGGGGATAGTCTGTGTTGGTACGTGTGAGAGAGATCCACCTTTCCAAGTTGTTGGGGTTCATCTCATACTTCTGAAGGTTTGAGGGTGCTGCCTGTTCCATACCCCCCCTACTCCTCATCTAGCCTTTTAGGGGTACAAACAATAGTAATTGGGGCCTAGTGTGGTTGTGTACGTGTGATATACATACACTTTTTTTGGATCATATTTTCTATTCCGCTATTTAATCAAAAACCTTTGGGGATCAGTTAAATTGGGGGATAGTCTGTGTTGGTACGTGTGAGAGAGATCCACCTTTCCAAGTTGTTGGGGTTCATCTCATACTTCTGAAGGTTTGAGGGTGCTGCCTGTTCCATACTCCCCCTACTCCTCATCTAGCCTTTTAGGGGTACAAACAATAGTAATTGGGGCCTAGTGTGGTTGTGTACGTGTGATATACATACACTTTTTTTGGATCATATTTTCTATTCCGCTATTTAATCAAAAACCTTTGGGGATCAGTTAAATTGGGGGATAGTCTGTGTTGGTACGTGTGAGAGAGATCCACCTATCCAAGTTGTTGGGGTTCATCTCATACTTCTGAAGGTTTGAGGGTGCTGCCTGTTCCATACTCCCCCTACTCCTCATCTAGCCTTTTAGGGGTACAAACAATAGTAATTGGGGCCCAGTGTGGTTGTGTATAGGGTTGAGCGAACACCTAGATGTCCGTGTTCGACGGGTTCGGCCGAACTTTAAAAAAAAGTCCGGGTCCGTGTCCCGGACTTTTACCGAACTTTTCCCGGACACCGAACCCCATTGAAGTCAATGGGGACCCGAACTTTAAGGCACTAAAATGGCTCTAAAACACCAAAGGAAAGGGCTAGAGTGCTGCAAATGGCAGCAAAACGTAATTAAGAGCATGGCAAGTGCTCTGCAAACAAATGTGGATAGGGAAATAACTTAAAACAACAAAAAAAAAACAGAAAAATAAAACAATGTTCTTCTTCATCTCTGAAGGACGAGGCCCATATGGAGTAGGAGGGAGGTTGAGGTGGTGGTGGATGTGGCGGTGACATAGGCGTGCGCACAGGGTGTGCTGGGTGTGCCTGGGCACACCCTAATCACCTAGGGCACATAGCATTGCCAGTGAGGAGATGGGAAAGATCTCCCTGGGACCTGCTCTGCTCTATTTCTCCTTGCCTACAGGTACATGGCCCCGATACATTACTCTCCCTGCTGGCAAACACATGCATGTGTATTTCAACTTTGGGGTGCACACCTTAATGCAATAGGCTGCGCACACCTATGGGCGGTGTAGGTGGAAGCGGCGGTGGAGGAGGACCAGGGCCGGATTAACAGCATCATGGGCTTGGTGCTGAGGATTTTGAAGGGCCTTAAGGGCCGTGCCTTGCCATGCACCCAGAGGAGGAAGGGTGCAGCCATGCATGCCTAATTCAACATGGGATGCTGTCTCTGAAGCCCATAAACACATCCATGCATCGCCAACTGTCCCTCCTTGTCTGGCCTTCACGCTGTGTGGGGAGGTTCTGAGGGTGCTGCCTGGGGAAGCGAGCATAGAAGCCAGACTTCTGTGTTTACAAGTGACAGAAGAGCGGTAACAGTGAATATGGCCAACCCGGGGCCTATATAAAAGGTAGGGGCCTGGAGCTGCAGCTCCAATAGCCCCTACATTAATCTGGCCCTGAGGAGGAGGACGAGGTAGCCAACACTGCTTCTTTTCAAAAATTTTAAATGAGGGTACACCCCAAAAGAGTGAGAAAGAGCAAAAATGGAACAATGGGTGGGTAAGGTCGGTATCCATTGCTATTCTGCATAAGGTACGGAAAAGTCCCGTGGGATCCATGCCTGGTTCATTTTAATGAACGTGAGCTTGTCCACATTGTCTCTGGACAGGCGGCTGCGCTTGTCTGTTATAACGCCCCCAGCCGTGCTAAATACCCGTTCAGATAATACACTGGCTGCAGGGCACGCCAGCACCTCCAAGGCGTAAAGGGCAAGCTCAAGCCATGTGCCCAATTTGGAGACCCAGAAGTTGAAGGGGGCAGACCCGTCATTCACTACATGTAGGCGTGTGCACACATACTGCTCCACCATGTTGGTAAAATGCTGCCTCCTGCTAAGACGTTCCATCTGAGCTGCTGGTGCTGCTGTTTGTTGTGGCGTGCTGACAAAGCTTTTCCACATTTCGGCCATGCTAACCCTGCCTTCTGAGGTGCTGGCGGTGCCCTGGTTGCGTTGGCGACCTCCTCCTCCTCCTCCTCTGCCTTGTGCTTCCACTGTGGCCCCGCTGTCAGATGGGAATGCCAGCAGCATGGCGTCTACCAGCGTGCGCTTGTACTCGCGCATCTTGCGATCGCGCTCCAGTGAGTGAATTAAGGACGGTACGTTGTCCTTGTAACGGGGATCCAGCAGCGTGGCCACCCAGTAATCAGCACAAGTTAGAATGTGGGCAACTCGGCGGTCGTTGTGGAGACACTGCAGCATGTAATCGCTCATGTGTGCCAGGCTGCCCAGAGGCAACGAAAGGCTGTCCTCTGTGGGAGGTGTATCGTCCGTGTCCTCTGTATCCCCCCAGCCACGCACCAGTGATGGCCATGAGCTGGCCTGGGTGCCACCCTGCTGTGAACATGGTTCCATCTCCTCCTCCAGCTCCTCCTCCTCCTCATCCTCCTCATCCTCCAGAACTGTGCCCCTGCTGGACAATTGCGTCCCTGGCGTTTGCGTGTGCAGGAACCCACCCTCGGAGCCCCTTGCGAATGACTGCCCTGAAAGCCTTGGAAATGTTACCTCTTCATCCTCCTCCTCCTCCTCATCCTGTGCCACATCCTCTTCCATCATCGCCCGAATTGTTTTTTCAAGGAGGCATAGAAGTGGGATAGTTAAGCTGAGAACGGCGTCATTGCCACTGGCCATGTTGGTGGAGTACTCAAAACAGCGCAACAAGGCACACAGGTCTCGCATGGAGGACCAGTTAAATTAAATAGCGGAATAGAAAATATGATCCAAAAAAAGTGTATGTATATCACACGTACACAACCACACTGGGCCCCAATTACTATTGTTTGTACCCCTAAAAGGCTAGATGAGGAGTAGGGGGAGTATGGAACAGGCAGCACCCTCAAACCTTCAGAAGTATGAGATGAACCCCAACAACTTGGAAAGGTGGATCTCTCTCACACGTACCGACACAGACTATCCCGCAATTCAATTGATCCTCAAAGGTTTTTATTGAATAGCGGAATAGGAAATATGATCAAAAAAAGTGTATGTATCTCGCACGTACACAACCACACTAGGCCCCAATTACTATTGTTTGTACCCCTAAAAGGCTACATGAGGAGTAGGGGGGGTATGGAACAGGCAGCACCCTCAAACCTTCAGAAGTATGAGATGAACCCCAACAACTTGGAAAGGTGGATCTCTCTCACACGTACCGACACAGACTATCCCCCAATTTAACTGATCCCCAAAGGTTTTTGATTAAATAGCGGAATAGAAAATATGATCCAAAAAAAGTGTATGTATATCACACGTACACAACCACACTAGGCCCCAATTACTATTGTTTGTACCCCTAAAAGGCTAGATGAGGAGTAGGGGGGGTATGGAACAGGCAGCACCCTCAAACCTTCAGAAGTATGAGATGAACCCCAACAACTTGGAAAGGTGGATCTCTCTCACACGTACCGACACAGACTATCCCCCAATTTAACTGATCCCCAAAGGTTTTTGATTAAATAGCGGAATAGAAAATATGATCCCAAAAAAGTGTATGTATATCACACGTACACAACCACACTGGGCCCCAATTACTATTGTTTGTACCCCTAAAAGGCTAGATGAGGAGTAGGGGGAGTATGGAACAGGCAGCACCCTCAAACCTTCAGAAGTATGAGATGAACCCCAACAACTTGGAAAGGTGGATCTCTCTCACACGTACCAACACAGACTATCCCCCAATTTAACTGATCCCCAAAGGTTTTTGATTAAATAGCGGAATAGAAAATATGATCCAAAAAAAGTGTATGTATATCACACGTACACAACCACACCAGGCCCCAATTACTATTGTTTGTACCCCTAAAAGGCTAGATGAGGAGTAGGGGGAGTATGGAACAGGCAGCACCCTCAAACCTTCAGAAGTATGAGATGAACCCCAACAACTTGGAAAGGTGGATCTCTCTCACACGTACCAACACAGACTATCCCCCAATTTAACTGATCCCCAAAGGTTTTTGATTAAATAGCGGAATAGAAAATATGATCCAAAAAAAGTGTATGTATATCACACGTACACAACCACACTAGGCCCCAATTACTATTGTTTGTACCCCTAAAAGGCTAGATGAGGAGTAGGGGGGGTATGGAACAGGCAGCACCCTCAAACCTTCAGAAGTATGAGATGAACCCCAACAACTTGGAAAGGTGGATCTCTCTCACACGTACCGACACAGACTATCCCCCAATTTAACTGATCCCCAAAGGTTTTTGATTAAATAGCGGAATAGAAAATATGATCCCAAAAAAGTGTATGTATATCACACGTACACAACCACACTGGGCCCCAATTACTATTGTTTGTACCCCTAAAAGGCTAGATGAGGAGTAGGGGGAGTATGGAACAGGCAGCACCCTCAAACCTTCAGAAGTATGAGATGAACCCCAACAACTTGGAAAGGTGGATCTCTCTCACACGTACCAACACAGACTATCCCCCAATTTAACTGATCCCCAAAGGTTTTTGATTAAATAGCGGAATAGAAAATATGATCCAAAAAAAGTGTATGTATATCACACGTACACAACCACACTAGGCCCCAATTACTATTGTTTGTACCCCTAAAAGGCTAGGAGTAGGGGGAGTATGGAACAGGCAGCACCCTCAAACCTTCAGAAGTATGAGATGAACCCCAACAACTTGGAAAGGTGGATCTCTCTCACACGTACCAACACAGACTATCCCCCAATTTAACTGATCCCCAAAGGTTTTTGATTAAATAGCGGAATAGAAAATATGATCCCAAAAAAGTGTATGTATATCACACGTACACAACCACACTAGGCCCCAATTACTATTGTTTGTACCCCTAAAAGGCTAGGAGTAGGGGGAGTATGGAACAGGCAGCACCCTCAAACCTTCAGAAGTATGAGATGAACCCCAACAACTTGGAAAGGTGGATCTCTCTCACACGTACCAACACAGACTATCCCCCAATTTAACTGATCCCCAAAGGTTTTTGATTAAATAGCGGAATAGAAAATATGATCCCAAAAAAGTGTATGTATATCACACGTACACAACCACTCTAGGCCCCAATTACTATTGTTTGTACCCCTAAAAGGCTAGGAGTAGGGGGAGTATGGAACAGGCAGCACCCTCAAACCTTCAGAAGTATGAGATGAACCCCAACAACTTGGAAAGGTGGATCTCTCTCACACGTACCAACACAGACTATCCCCCAATTTAACTGATCCCCAAAGGTTTTTGATTAAATAGCGGAATAGAAAATATGATCCCAAAAAAGTGTATGTATATCACACGTACACAACCACACTAGGCCCCAATTACTATTGTTTGTACCCCTAAAAGGCTAGGAGTAGGGGGAGTATGGAACAGGCAGCACCCTCAAACCTTCAGAAGTATGAGATGAACCCCAACAACTTGGAAAGGTGGATCTCTCTCACACGTACCAACACAGACTATCCCCCAATTTAACTGATCCCCAAAGGTTTTTGATTAAATAGCAGAATAGAAAATATGATCCCAAAAAAGTGTATGTATATCACACGTACACAACCACACTAGGCCCCAATTACTATTGTTTGTACCCCTAAAAGGCTAGGAGTAGGGGGAGTATGGAACAGGCAGCACCCTCAAACCTTCAGAAGTATGAGATGAACCCCAACAACTTGGAAAGGTGGATCTCTCTCACACGTACCAACACAGACTATCCCCCAATTTAACTGATCCCCAAAGGTTTTTGATTAAATAGCGGAATAGAAAATATGATCCCAAAAAAGTGTATGTATATCACACGTACACAACCACACTAGGCCCCAATTACTATTGTTTGTACCCCTAAAAGGCTAGGAGTAGGGGGAGTATGGAACAGGCAGCACCCTCAAACCTTCAGAAGTATGAGATGAACCCCAACAACTTGGAAAGGTGGATCTCTCTCACACGTACCAACACAGACTATCCCCCAATTTAACTGATCCCCAAAGGTTTTTGATTAAATAGCGGAATAGAAAATATGATCCCAAAAAAGTGTATGTATATCACACGTACACAACCACACTAGGCCCCAATTACTATTGTTTGTACCCCTAAAAGGCTAGGAGTAGGGGGGAGTATGGAACAGGCAGCACCCTCAAACCTTCAGAAGTATGAGATGAACCCCAACAACTTGGAAAGGTGGATCTCTCTCACACGTACCAACACAGACTATCCCCCAATTTAACTGATCCCCAAAGGTTTTTGATTAAATAGCGGAATAGAAAATATGATCCCAAAAAAGTGTATGTATATCACACGTACACAACCACACTAGGCCCCAATTACTATTGTTTGTACCCCTAAAAGGCTAGGAGTAGGGGGAGTATGGAACAGGCAGCACCCTCAAACCTTCAGAAGTATGAGATGAACCCCAACAACTTGGAAAGGTGGATCTCTCTCACACGTACCAACACAGACTATCCCCCAATTTAACTGATCCCCAAAGGTTTTTGATTAAATAGCGGAATAGAAAATATGATCCCAAAAAAGTGTATGTATATCACACGTACACAACCACACTAGGCCCCAATTACTATTGTTTGTACCCCTAAAAGGCTAGGAGTAGGGGGAGTATGGAACAGGCAGCACCCTCAAACCTTCAGAAGTATGAGATGAACCCCAACAACTTGGAAAGGTGGATCTCTCTCACACGTACCAACACAGACTATCCCCCAATTTAACTGATCCCCAAAGGTTTTTGATTAAATAGCGGAATAGAAAATATGATCCCAAAAAAGTGTATGTATATCACACGTACACAACCACACTAGGCCCCAATTACTATTGTTTGTACCCCTAAAAGGCTAGATGAGGAGTAGGGGGAGTATGGAACAGGCAGCACCCTCAAACCTTCAGAAGTATGAGATTGTGTTCACTGTACCCCACAAAGATTGAGTTCACTGCACCCCACAATGATTGTGTTCACTGCACCCCACAAAGATTGTGTTCACTGCACCTCACAAAGATTGTGTTCACTGTACCCCCCAAAGATTGTGTTCACTGCACCCCACAAAGATTCTGTTCACTGTACCCCACAAAGATTGTGTTCACTGCACCCCAAAAAGATTGTGTTCACTGCACCCCAAAAAGGATGTTGTTCACTGCACCCCAAAAAGGATGTTGTTCACTCCACCCCAAAAAGATTGTGTTCACTGCACCCCACAAAGATTGTGTTCACTGCACCCCAAAAAGATTGTGTTCACTGCACCCCAAAAATGATTTTGTTCACTGCACCCCAAAAAGGATTTTGTTCACTGCACCCCAAAAAGGATGTTGTTCACTCCACCCCAAAAAGATTGTGTTCACTGCACCCCAAAAAGATTGTGTTCACTGCACCCCACAAAGGATTTTGTTCACTGCACCCCAAAAAGATTGTGTTCACTGCACCCCAAAAAGGATGTTGTTCACTGCACCCCAAAAAGGATTTTGTTCACTGCACCCCAAAAAGATTGTGTTCACTGCACCCCACAAAGGATTTTGTTCACTGCACCCCACAAAGATTGTGTTCACTGCACACCAAAAAGGATTGTGTTCACTGCACCCCAAAAAGATTTTGTTCACTGCACCCCAAAAAGATTGTGTTCACTGCAGCCCAAAAAGATTGTGTTCACTGCAGCCCAAAAAGATTGTGTTCACTGCAGCCCAAAAAGATTGTGTTCACTGCACCTCACAAAGATTGTGTTCACTGTACCCCCCAAAGATTGTGTTCACTGCACCCCACAAAGATTCTGTTCACTGTACCCCACAAAGATTGTGTTCACTGCACCCCAAAAAGATTGTGTTCACTGCACCCCAAAAAGGATGTTGTTCACTGCACCCCAAAAAGGATGTTGTTCACTCCACCCCAAAAAGATTGTGTTCACTGCACCCCACAAAGATTGTGTTCACTGCACCCCAAAAAGATTGTGTTCACTGCACCCCAAAAATGATTTTGTTCACTGCACCCCAAAAAGGATTTTGTTCACTGCACCCCAAAAAGGATGTTGTTCACTCCACCCCAAAAAGATTGTGTTCACTGCACCCCAAAAAGATTGTGTTCACTGCACCCCACAAAGGATTTTGTTCACTGCACCCCAAAAAGATTGTGTTCACTGCACCCCAAAAAGGATGTTGTTCACTGCACCCCAAAAAGGATTTTGTTCACTGCACCCCAAAAAGATTGTGTTCACTGCACCCCACAAAGGATTTTGTTCACTGCACCCCACAAAGATTGTGTTCACTGCACACCAAAAAGGATTGTGTTCACTGCACCCCAAAAAGATTTTGTTCACTGCACCCCAAAAAGATTGTGTTCACTGCAGCCCAAAAAGATTGTGTTCACTGCAGCCCAAAAAGATTGTGTTCACTGCAGCCCAAAAAGATTGTGTTCACTGCAGCCCAAAAAGATTGTGTTCACTGCAGCTCACACACAGAAAAATGGATGTGGATCACTGACACCTGCCTATCTCCAATCCCACACCACACAGCAATATCGATTGTAGTTTGTAGAACACAGTTTCCCTAAAATTCAGCAGACTCTGTCCCTAACAGGATTGAGAAGAGATCGTAGATCAGGATTGAGTGCAGACCCCACCCCCCACACAGCAATATCGATTGTAGTTTGTAGAAGACACTGACCCTATAATTCAGCAGACTCTATCCCTAAAATGCCTACAACTCGCCCTGCCTAAACACTCCGACCTGTCCCTCAATTCTATCCGGACACAAATGGTTTTTTCCTGCCTATCTTTCCCTAATCAGCAGCCAGCACGTTGATGTGTGCTCTGTCCCTGAATCTAAGCAGCATAATGACGCCGCTGCGGCTGCCTCGAACTTATAAAGACTTGGTCACATGCTTCAGACGGCCAATCACAGCTACTGAGACATTTGCAGGCATGGCTGGGATGGCTTAAGGCACACCAGTTAAACGATTGTTGATTGGCTGTTGAAAGCCCGCCATGAAAAGAGCGCCAAAGCATGCAAAACCCGGAAATAACACGACCGAACACGGATTTTTACCCGAACATACAGTAAAGTGTCCGTGTCCGTGTTCGGGTACAAAAAATCCAATTATTCGGTACGAACACGAATAATACAGTCCGTGTTCGCTCAACACTAGTTGTGTACGTGTGATATACATACACTTTTTTTGGATCATATTTTCTATTCCGCTATTTAATCAAAAACCTTTGGGGATCAGTTAAATTGGGGGATAGTCTGTGTTGGTACGTGTGAGAGAGATCCACCTTTCCAAGTTGTTGGGGTTCATCTCATACTTCTGAAGGTTTGAGGGTGCTGCCTGTTCCATACTCCCCCTACTCCTCATCTAGCCTTTTAGGGGTACAAACAATAGTAATTGGGGCCCAGTGTGGTTGTGTACGTGTGATATACATACACTTTTTTTGGATCATATTTTCTATTCCGCTATTTAATTTAACTGGGCCTCCATGCGAGACCTGTGTGCCTTGTTGCGCTGTTTTGAGTACTCCACCAACATGGCCAGTGGCAATGACGCCGTTCTCAGCTTAACTATCCCACTTCTATGCCTCCTTGAAAAAACAATTCGGGCGATGATGGAAGAGGATGTGGCACAGGATGAGGAGGAGGAGGAGGATGAAGAGGTAACATTTCCAAGGCTTTCAGGGCAGTCATTCGCAAGGGGCTCCGAGGGTGGGTTCCTGCACACGCAAACGCCAGGGACGCAATTGTCCAGCAGGGGCACAGTTCTGGAGGATGAGGAGGATGAGGAGGAGGAGGAGCTGGAGGAGGAGATGGAACCATGTTCACAGCAGGGTGGCACCCAGGCCAGCTCATGGCCATCACTGGTGCGTGGCTGGGGGGATACAGAGGACACGGACGATACACCTCCCACAGAGGACAGCCTTTCGTTGCCTCTGGGCAGCCTGGCACACATGAGCGATTACATGCTGCAGTGTCTCCACAACGACCGCCGAGTTGCCCACATTCTAACTTGTGCTGATTACTGGGTGGCCACGCTGCTGGATCCCCGTTACAAGGACAACGTACCGTCCTTAATTCACTCACTGGAGCGCGATCGCAAGATGCGCGAGTACAAGCGCACGCTGGTAGACGCCATGCTGCTGGCATTCCCATCTGACAGCGGGGCCACAGTGGAAGCACAAGGCAGAGGAGGAGGAGGAGGAGGTCGCCAACGCAACCAGGGCACCGCCAGCACCTCAGAAGGCAGGGTTAGCATGGCCGAAATGTGGAAAAGCTTTGTCAGCACGCCACAACAAACAGCAGCACCAGCAGCTCAGATGGAACGTCTTAGCAGGAGGCAGCATTTTACCAACATGGTGGAGCAGTATGTGTGCACACGCCTACATGTAGTGAATGACGGGTCTGCCCCCTTCAACTTCTGGGTCTCCAAATTGGGCACATGGCCTGAGCTTGCCCTTTACGCCTTGGAGGTGCTGGCGTGCCCTGCAGCCAGTGTATTATCTGAACGGGTATTTAGCACGGCTGGGGGCGTTATAACAGACAAGCGCAGCCGCCTGTCCAGAGACAATGTGGACAAGCTCACGTTCATTAAAATGAACCAGGCATGGATCCCACGGGACTTTTCCGTACCTTATGCAGAATAGCAATGGATACCGACCTTACCCACCCATTGTTCCATTTTTGCTCTTTCTCACTCTTTTGGGGTGTACCCTCATTTAAAATTTTTGAAAAGAAGCAGTGTTGGCTACCTCGTCCTCCTCCTCAGGGCCAGATTAATGTAGGGGCTATTGGAGCTGCAGCTCCAGGCCCCTACCTTTTATATAGGCCCCGGGTTGGCCATATTCACTGTTACCGCTCTTCTGTCACTTGTAAACACAGAAGTCTGGCTTCTATGCTCGCTTCCCCAGGCAGCACCCTCAGAACCTCCCCACACAGCGTGAAGGCCGGACAAGGAGGGACAGTTGGCGATGCATGGATGTGTTTATGGGCTTCAGAGACAGCATCCCATGTTGAATTAGGCATGCATGGCTGCACCCTTCCTCCTCTGGGTGCATGGCAAGGCACGGCCCTTAAGGCCCTTCAAAATCCTCAGCACCAAGCCCATGATGCTGTTAATCCGGCCCTGGTCCTCCTCCACCGCCGCTTCCACCTACACCGCCCATAGGTGTGCGCAGCCTATTGCATTAAGGTGTGCACCCCAAAGTTGAAATACACATGCATGTGTTTGCCAGCAGGGAGAGTAATGTATCGGGGCCATGTACCTGTAGGCAAGGAGAAATAGAGCAGAGCAGGTCCCAGGGAGATCTTTCCCATCTCCTCACTGGCAATGCTATGTGCCCTAGGTGATTAGGGTGTGCCCAGGCACACCCAGCACACCCTGTGCGCACGCCTATGTCACCGCCACATCCACCACCACCTCAACCTCCCTCCTACTCCATATGGGCCTCGTCCTTCAGAGATGAAGAAGAACATTGTTTTATTTTTCTGTTTTTTTTTGTTGTTTTAAGTTATTTCCCTATCCACATTTGTTTGCAGAGCACTTGCCATGCTCTTAATTACGTTTTGCTGCCATTTGCAGCACTCTAGCCCTTTCCTTTGGTGTTTTAGAGCCATTTTAGTGCCTTAAAGTTCGGGTCCCCATTGACTTCAATGGGGTTCGGTGTCCGGGAAAAGTTCGGTAAAAGTCCGGGACACGGACCCGGACTTTTTTTTAAAGTTCGGCCGAACCCGTCGAACACGGACATCTAGGTGTCCGCTCAACCCTATTTATCAATGGAATTTGGAAGTTTAACGCCAAGGTAAGGAATGAAATTAGGGTTCCATTGGAAGGGGAAGTAAGACCGAAGGTTATCTAGGAGAAGGGGGGGGGGGGGCAGAAATGTTCAGTGCGGTAGATTTGGGAATATTGACATGGAGGCCCGAAATCTGACCAAATTCCTGAAGAAGTTTGAGAATGTTAGGAGTGGAGATAAGTGGAGAGGTAACAAACAATAAAAGGTCATTGGCAAATAAGGCACATTTATGTTCAAGGGACCCACAAGAAACCCCTTTAATGTCTGGATGATTCCGGATGGAAATAGCCAGAGTCTCAATCGCTATAGCAAAGATTATTGGGGAAAGTGGACATCCTTGTCTAGTACCTTTGCAAATAGGGAACTGCGACGAATAGTGGCCTGCTATCCTTATCTGGGCTGAGGGAGTGGAGTATAGGGATCGGAGCAATCCCTGGAAATTGGGGCCGAAACCCCATCTCTTCAGAACTTCAAATATATAGGGCCACAAGACTGAGTCGAAGGCTTTACAGAGGTCAATTGAAAGGAGATAACCTTCCTGTTTGGTATTTCCAGACCACTGAGAATTCAGTAGGGAGATAATATCTATTGCCCGACGTACCTGATCCGTGCCTTGGCGACCAGGTATAAAACCCGCCTGATCCATATGGATATAGTTGGCAATAAAGGAGGACATTCTGTTGGCCAATACTTTGGTAAGGATCTTGAGATCGTTGTTAATTAAGGAGATGGGGCGATAGTTAGCAACATCGCTCGAGTCTTTGCCTGGTTTTGGGATAAGCGAAACGGTGGCTGAATTCGGGTCGGGGCCTAAGTTGTGGCCATCACGGAGAGAATTGAAAAAACGCGCCATATATGGGGCGAGGATGGTGCCAAATTTTTTATAATATAGGTTGGGGAAACCGTCAGGTCCAGGGGTTGAGGTAAGTTTCAGGGATTTAAAGACTATCTTTATTTCGTCCACAGAGATAGGTTTCTCCATGAAGTTGGAATGTTCCGCGGTTAAGGAAGGGAGATCAACATTGTTCAAAAAGCCGTCTAGGTTTGTGGGAGTCGTCTCAGGGGCCGAGTAGAGTCTGGAATAGAAGTCTTGGAAAGTTGCCATCACTTTCTGAGGATGTTGGGATAGGTTGCCTTGTGTGGTCCGAATTTTAGGTATTGATGTGGCGTGGAATCTGGGGGTCAGTTTGGCGGCAAAATCTAGGGCCTATCTTGTCTTTGTGTAAGTACAAGCGGGTACCCGTCCACCGAAGATACTTTTCAGCTTCAGTCGTGAGCGCTAAGTTTAGAGCTAGGCGGGACGAGTCCAAGCTAGCGAGAGAGTCTGCTGAGGGGTTAGCTTTATGTTGTTTAGAGGCAGCGAGAAAAACACTAGTCAAGGTAGCTACGTGCTGCTTGCGTTCACGTTTGAGCTGGGAAGATATTTGGATGAATTTCCCCCGGATCGTCGGCTTATGAGCAGCCCACAGGGATTCGGGTGAGATATCTCCCGTATCATTGTTACTAAAGTACTCTAATAGAGAGTTAGTGATGAGTGTACATCTGGCGGGATCGTTAAGGATGGAATCATTAAGGCGCCATCGGAACACTCGGTCAGAAAGTGGCGTTCTAGTGAGAATAAGTTGAACCATCGCGTGGTCCGAGAGCGCAGTCTCCCTAATTTTAGATTTCAAAGCAAGAGGAATCATGGAGGTCTTGATGAAAATGTGGTCAATTCTGGAGTAGATGCGATGTGGGGCCGAAAAATGTGTATAGTCTTTCGTTTTCGGATTAAGTTCCCTCCAAATATCCGCAAGATTAGAGGCGTATAGGGAGCGAGCTATTGTGGTGCTCTGTTTGGGCAGGCGTTTAATTCGGGAGGTACCTGGCTGGGAATGATCTACAGAGCGATCGAGGGCGATATTGGAATCTCCGCCCACCACCACAAAACCATCAAAAAGGGGTGTGAGCTTGTGAAGCATAGCGGCAAAAAATTTTGCCTGTCCCTTATTCGGAGCGTAATAGGATATAAAAGTATAGGTAGCATTGTCAATGGTACCAGTTACAAGAATATAGCGACAGTCAGGATCAACAACTGTTTTGGTCAATGAGAAAGCTATATGTCTGGCAATGCATACAGCCACTCCTTTTTGTTTTGTTATCAGCATTGGCTAAAAAGAATTTATCATATTTGTGGTGTAGGAAAGAGGGACGATAGCTTTTGGGGAAATGTGTTTCCTGCAGTAGCGCCACATCTATGCGCTGGGAGTGGTATAGCTGAAAGAGTTTCCGTCGTTTGACGGGTGAATTAAGACCCTGAGTGTTGTGAGATGTTATTGATAGATGGGGAGGTGTAAGCGTGGCAGTCATACTGGATCAGAGAGGGGAATCACCCCCCAAAGCGCTCGAAAACTTACCAAGGACAAGGAGTGTTGGGTTCCAAGTGTAGAGGTCAGCAGGTCTGTGCTTCAGCAAGACGGGACTACCCGGACATCGTGCAAAATGGGAACGTCGTCGGTGACAAGTAGAACTGATTGGGAAGCAAAGGAAGAGAGAGAGAGAACATGAGAGGGGGTAAAGAAATGACATGCAGAAGAGGGTGCGTAACAATTCCCATAGACAGTAGCCGTCATAATTAAAATGAAGGCATAAAACATGAAAGACATGAACAAAAATACATACAAAGACAACAAGAAAAAGGAAGAACGAGTTCCACAAGCCCATCTGAGCTTGAGAAGTCGCTTCCGATCCCCTCCGGGGGCACCCCCCCGGGGCTCCCGGCGAGGAAAACATTAAGCTGTCCAAGAGTAGAAAGCAATATCCACTCAGAGACAGGGTGAGGTGCAATAAAACCACCTCAGCCACACTGTAGGAGCTAGTGTGAGAGGGAGGGTAAAAAATTAACCTCCCCCCCATCAAACAATCGGTAGGAACTTAAAAACCAATTCAATAAACAGAGTAACCATAACAAGTCGGTGCTAGAAAAAAGAGTAAACCGAAGATCAGGCAATAGCATATGAGAACATCCAGCTGGCATTGGAGTATGGACCCCCCCATCCGGAGCCAAAGTAGGGTGGACCGGAAAGGAGGAGAGGGTGGGGGGAGAACAGGGAGAGGGCTAGGAGAGGGGTAGGAAGAGGAGGGGAGCCGGGGGGGGGAGGGAAGGGGGAGGGAAAACCATGTGGGGGAGGAGTGAGGGGTCCTCTCCATGAGAAGAATGGCCCCAAATATCTGGGAATAAGTGATGTCCACATCCAGTGTCACTCAGCAGAACAAAATAGACAAAAGGATAAAATCAGGATCCCAAAAAACAGGCTGGAAGGCCCGCGGGGAAAGGCCATGCTGGCCAAGGAAGAAAAAGGAGGCAGAGCGGAGGACCGCCCATAGAGTTCCGTTTAAGGTGGTCTGGATTCTCTAGAATGCTTGGACTGTTGCTTGGTCCACAATGGAGTTAGAGGGCTGGGAGGAGAAGGGCGTTTGGAGCCAGATGGGCCTCTGTGTTGACTTGGTGGTAGCTGATCATGGGAGATAAGGCCCAATTGGAGTAGAATCCTTTCACCATCCGGGAAGGAGGAAAAACCATAGGACTTGTTGCGGTAAGAAAAGTTTAGTCTGAAAGGAAATGACCAGCGATAGGTGATATTCTTTTGAGTAAGAGCTAAAAGCAGCGGCTTAAGAGATCTCCGCTTCTGAATGGTGTAGGGGGACAAATCCGCAAAAACCTGGATCTGGGCACCTTGTGTGGAGAGCTGGTCCGCATTGCGTGTAAGTCTCATGACCTCCTCCTTGACCGAATAGAAGTGAGGCTTAACAACAATGTCCCGAGGAAGACCATCAGCACGTGGTGACTGGCGGGCTCTATGGGCCCTGTCTAATTCCAGACGGTTATCAGTGATATCTGGAATGAGCTCCTTTAAGAATGTGCGAACAGCGGATTGAACATCCTTAATGGATTCAGGGAGCCCCCTGATGCGAAAGTTATAGCGTCTAGATCTATTTTCTAAATCATCAAGTTTAGCTGTGGCAATATCAAGCTGGTCTTGTAATTCCTGGATGCGGGATGAATTCTGATTCATCCTGGCTATGGTCTGGTCAGTCTTTTGTTCCACTAAGTCAATCCGGGATCCCAGGTGGAGGATATCCTGGTGGATAGAGGTGGTGATCTGTGTGGCAATTTGTGCTAGTCCCCTATCCAGCATCTTAGAGAAAGAAGCCATCAGGGAGGCAAAATCAGTGGGGCAGGGGAAAAGATCCTGTGTAGCAGCTCCGTGGGTGTCAGGGCTGTGGGAACAGTCTCCCATAGGGGATAGTGCAAAGTCTCCCAAGGTTCTCTCCAGAAGGGACTCAGTGGATGCAGGGGAGGGATATGGCTGATCCCCAGTACTCACTGTGGTGAGGAGAGGCGTGCAGTGGAGGGGGTCTGCTTGATCCTGATCTGCTATGGATTCGGCTGCTTCTGCGGCATTACCCGCGCTGTGGGGATGTGGCGCCGCCATGTTGAGGCTTCCAGGGGTCCGCAGGCAAGGCTCTATTTGGGACATTATGTCCCTCCGTGTCGGAATTCCAGTCATCCGGGCCGGCGCAGCGGGGTTCCAGTAACCGCTGACAGTGCGGGGGCGGCGAGCCGAGCTGTGAAGGGAGCCAACCAGGGCTGATATGGCTGAGGTGGCGCCGAGTCCCGAGATCAAGCGGCCATCTCGGAACAGACGCGCATGCGCTTCCCCATCTGAGGAATTTTCATTCAAATATACATCAGTTGATCAGGCTATCCAGTACATTATCAGTATGAGTAAGTATGGATGTCTTAAGCCGACATTTCCAATGCCCTCAAGCTTCTCCCCATATTGCCTTCCCTCTGGCAGTGGCATGGTATCAATTGGAGAGATCTGTATTTTTTTGCTACCAAACTTACATTTGGGTCCAAAAGTTGCCCCTGGTTATTTGATACCTTTGCACAGGCACTCAATTGGATTCTCATGCATGAAGCAAATTGTCAGGGGGTATTCACTATTTAGACCAGAGGTGTCCAAACTATGGCCCTCCAGCTGTTCAGGAACTACAATTCCCATGAGACATGTTAAATCTCTGACATTCACAGACATAACTAGGCATGATGGGAATTGTAGTTCCTGAACAGCTGGAGAGCCATAGTTTTGACATAGCTGATCTAGACGATTACCTTCTTATTGAAAGTCCTCAACAAGCCCCTACTGATCTACAGAAGCTCATGACACTTTTTTCTGCACTTAACATCCCAGTGGCAGCTAATAAAATTGAGGGCCTGGCTACTGCACTCACCTTTCTGGGGCAGCAATTTTTTGCACTCACTGGTTAGTAGGACCATGGCCAGATGAAAGGTCATCACTTTTTGAAATTTACCCTATAGTTTCTGCAGCACAGGTGTGGGGTCACCAATGGACAGGTTACATGCTAGTTTTCTTCACAGACAATCAGGCCACCTCCAAAATCATTATCAAAGGTAGGTCGAGTTCATTACTTATCATGTCCTTCGTGCGCAGGTTCATTTGGCTTTCCCTCCAATACAAACTTCATTTTCACTGCAAAATCATCAACGGTGTAGATAATACAGCCACGGATGCTTTATCATGATTTAATTATCCATTGTTTTTCCAGTAGGTTCCAGACATAGACGCCATCACCACTCCAGCCCGCACTACTCACTGTTAACAATGGATGAGATACTCACTGGACCTGTGCGGTTGTATTGATTGACAAGTCACTATCAACAATACACAAGAAAGGCATACAATACAATTTGGAATACTTTCCAATCATTCCAGTCTTAGTTTCCCAGTCTAAATTACTATGACATTAAATACCTGCTGGCTTTCGTAGCCTACTGCTACGCCCGGCTTAATATTTCTCACAACACCATTAAGACATATTTGGCAGGAATTCAGCACTTTGCATTTTTACTGCACTCCGATAGGCTCTCTGTTTTTCGACACATCCCATTAAGGCCATATTAAAAGGAATTCAGAAGAGTAGTCCCCTGCATTGGCCAGCTGGCTCCCTATTACCAGGCATATATTCCGCAACAAATCTGATATGCTTTCCAGGTCCCCCTTCGGGCTACTACCTAGCCTGGTCCTCAAGGCAGCCATTGATCTGGACTTCTATGAGTTCTTAAGACAACACAAATTTACATGTACTGGTACTAAGTCCCGTATTCTTCTAATTAAACAGTTAGTCAGATACCGCAACCATTTCCGGTTGCACTTCGACGTCTGCAAGACACAATAGACTGGAGCCAACACCGATATTACGTTTTTTGAGACCCATACTGCTTGGTGCCCGGTAGCAGTCCTAGACCAATTCATGGCGCAGTTGGCAGACAAACCCAAGGATAGCCCGCTCATACCATTCCCAAGTACACCACTTACTACAACACAGTTCATTAAACATTGCCGCATCCTCATAGTGAACCTAGACTTAGACCCTAAGTTATACTCTTTAGTCACATATAATACATACATGATTTGCTCGTACGGGTTTTATAATTACATATCTTCTGTTTTTCTATTACTCAGTAGATACTCTCATGTTCCACATTATGTGACCTACTAAGATGCAATGATATCCGTCGAACTCTGGTAAAATATATATTGTGTATGACTTTTATGGCACCAGTAGGGCATGTACCTGTTATTGTCTGTCTGCTCATCTTTTGTTATTGCTTGCTGTTTTTTACAATCTTCCATGATATTATATTCCGATGTAACTATATGGGCATGTTTACTGTACATGCACATTGTTTTGTCCTGTATATACTCTGTACATGTATATATACTTTGCTTGAGTGATCTATCAGTATAACTTTGTCCACTTGCTTCTCAATTTTTACCCTCTGTATCATCCCCCCGGTGCACACAGGGGACAAGATCTGCTCCTTTTCCAGGTCCACCTGCTACATTCCTGCCCGGGGTTGAGTGCCACCTTGTGGCTCACTCTCCCCGGCGGGCTTGACTGCGTCGGCGTGCCTGGAGCGCAGGCCCTCATCCAATGTTCCTCTTTGGGTGGGGCTATGCGCTCCAGACACGGGGGACCTCATTGGCCAATCGGACCGGCCCGCAGGACTGTTTGTTCTCGCCGCACAGGGTTAGCACGCCAGGATTACCGAGCTACCAGGTACTGATTCAACACTTCTCTTCCGCATCCTATCCAATTTTATTTTCTTAAAACGGTAAACAATCTCTGACCGATTCATTTACCTCCAGCTCTACTCACTCGCCAGTGACCCCTCGATCTTCAGTACTGGTCAGTATGTTTTCTGTTTTAGGGACTGCACAGCCCTTCTCCCATCCACCCACCACATCCACTGGCATGCCACTATCGGGTCATCACTTCACCTGACCCCCATTTCCTTGCACAAATGTTTTCTCGTGGGACCTCACTGTTGCATGGCACATCTTCCCTTCTCTCACCTCCTATCACATTCTCATGTTACCACTGTCCTTTGCTTTTTTCTCCCCTTTTTCTCACACACATCACCTGGTGCACCTGTCTCACTCTCACATCCATTACTTTCTTTTTCTTTCTTCTTTCTTCCCCCCCCCATCTTTCCTTCCTCCCCCCTCCTTCCTTTCTCTCTCTTTCCCCTCCCTCCCTCTTTCTTCCCTTCACTTGTTCTTTTTTTCCCTTGTCCTTTTCTCCTCCCCCCTTTCCCCCTTTTCCTTCTATCCCCTCCTTCCCTCTCCCCCCTCCCTCCCTCCTCCTTCCCCTTCCCCCCTTTCCTTCCCTTCTTTTTCTTTTTTTTCCTTTCTTCTCCCTTTTTTCCTCTTTTTCCCTCTTTCTACCCCGCTTTCTTCTCCCATTTCTTCTTTCTCACTGTTCTCCTTCTTCTCACATCCCCTTTTTTCTTTCTCTTGTGTTTCTTCTATTTCATTCTATTCTCTTCTCGGAGACCGCTTTACCAGTATTATCATTCTCTGACATATACAGTTGTGTTCAAAATTATTCAAAAATCGCAATAAGCGTATTTTGATTGGTTTGCGCAAAAGTTATTGCGTTTACTAACTATGGGAAAGATTTCTGTCATTTTTGGTGGTTTTTTTTTTAACGCGTAATGGCGGCGATCTGCGTTTTTTTTTGCGGGACTGCGACATTGCGGCGGACAGATCGGACCCTTGACTGACATTTTTGACACTTTTGGGGGTACCAGTGACATTACTGCAGTAATCAGTGCTATAAATATGCACTGTACTGTAAAAATGACACTGGCAGGGAAGGGGTTAATTTTATTGGAGAGGGAGGGGTTAATGTATGCCTGGTGCTTACTAACGTGTGGGGGGGGAGGTGACTGAGTGAGCCAGGGACAGATCGGATGTTCAGCTATGCTGAACACTCCGATCTGTCACTCCCTGTCACTTAGGAGATCCGCCCGCTCTGTTTACACAGGCGGGCGGATCTCCAAACTGGATTCCCCGACGATCGGGGCAGAGCAGCGGCGATCGCCGCTTCTCCTCCCCTGGCCCGACTCCCGCTGTGAATGAAAACAGCGGAAGTGCGCCTACAGGGGGAGGAGTCTGGCGACGTAGGTCTACGTCGTCAGACGATAACGAGCCACTTTGCCGCAGTAGTACTACGGTACTCAGCGGTAAAGTGGTTAATGGAGTCTGTGAGAAAAAGCTGCCAATTACTGTGGTGTCACCACATACCAATAAAGTAAAAAACTGTGAATAAATCGGCACTAATTCCAGAGTAAGCTGGATAATAATTATTACTTAATGGTTACAATAATTATTACTTTATGATTATGTAAATATAGTGTTATATTTGTGTTTATTTCTTCTGAGTGGGTTTCACACAGCTTACTCTGGAATAGAGATGGACGAACATTGGCCGGGGTGGTTTGCAAACGTCAGCCGCAAATTTTCTCAAAAGTCCGCGAACTGCAAGTTCGCGGTGGGTCCCATTGACTTTAATGGGAGGCGAACTTTAAAAACCTTTAGGTCATATTTGCAGCCACAAAAGACGTACTAGCTGTGCACAAATAGTCCCAGCACATGGACAATGTCATAACATAAGTATTGCAATTGGAAAAGTTGCCCTAAATTTTTTTTTTTTTTTTTTTTTTTACAGCAAAAAATATATATATATTTTTTTTCATAAATCAGCCAGAACTGACAGCAGCCGGTAAATACATGTCTAATACGTACATATAGGGTCCATTCACACATTTGTAAAATGAGTCCGCATCCATTCCACAATTTCGCAGGACCTTTACAGACCCATTGATTATCAATTCCAGTCTGAAAAATGAGGCATTCACAAGATAAAGAAGTAAGTGTTGGCCATTCCAGGCCCCAAAAATTAGCCCACATGTGTTTACCTGACAGCAAAGAACGTAGTATTCTGTGGCTGAATGTACATTAGGCATTCACAGGATACAGAAGTAAGTGTCGGCAAGTATTGGCCCCAAAAATTAGCCCACATGGGTTTACCTGACAGCTAAGAATGTAGTATTCTGTGGCTGAAGGTACATTAGACATTCACAGGATACAGAAGTAAGTGTCGGCCTGTATAGGCCCCAAATATTAGCCCACATGGGTTTAACTGACAGCAAAGAACGTAGTGTATTTGATGGCTGGAGGTACATTAGGCATTCACAGTATACAGAAGTAAGTGTCGGCCTGTATAG
Source organism: Pelophylax lessonae (assembly GCF_965119305.1). Lineage (NCBI taxonomy): Eukaryota > Metazoa > Chordata > Amphibia > Anura > Ranidae > Pelophylax > Pelophylax lessonae. The sequence continues at coordinate 161,622,322 of NC_138774.1, read as the reverse complement.
GCTCCAAAAATTAGCTCACATGGGTTTAACCAACAGTTCAATTGCAAATTGTGCAAGCTCTGGCCAGAGGTCAAGCCTGCCCACCCAGTAGTCCAGGGGTTCATCACTCCTCAGAGCGTCCACATCGACCGTTAACCAGATGTAGTCGGACACCTGTCGGACACCTTTTTTACGCTCCAACATTTGAGCCACAGAAGCCTGCCTTTTTCCAGAACAACGTGACAACGGCATCATGGAAGGTGGAATGTTGGACAACTGTGAGGAGATAGGAGAATAGGAGAAGGTGAAGGAGAAGAGGCTGGATGGTGAGAGCCTGGAGTGTGGCTTTGTGGGTTCTGACGGTGTTGCTCCCACTGGGCTCGGTGATGGGATTTCAGGTGCCTTCTTAAGGCGATTGTCCCTAGGTGAGTGTTGGGCTTACCGCGACTTATGCGTTGACTGCAAAGGCTGCAGATGGCAACACTATTTTCAGCAACGGAAATATTAAAAAAAGCCCACACTGCGGAGCCATGTGATGGCGTCCTGGGAGTGCCAGATGTGACTGTACATGGTTGATGGCTTGCTCCTGATACATTTGCAGTCTGCTTTGTACCTCTTGTGCAATGCAAGTTCTGCCTGCCTCTCCTCCCTATCTGCCAGTCCGTCAGTTCGCCAGTTCTACAAATAATTGGCCAGTAACTGTTGTCACTGTGTGTAGCACAGTTATCACAGCAAAAGAGGCCGAATTTTTGCAGCACTAAAATACAATCTTAGAAAAGTATACTATTAAATAACACCTCACTTCAATCTGTGGTATTGGGGGGCCACAGGTTTATCACGCCAGTTCTACAAATAATTGGCCAGTAACTGTTGTCACTGTGTGTAGCACAGTTAACACAGCAAAAGAGGCCACATTTTTGCAGGACTAAGATACAATCTTAGAAAATTATACTGTTAAATAACACCCCACTTCAATCTGTGGTATTGGGGGGCCATTGGTCTATCACAGCAGTTCAAAAAAATTGGCCAGTGAGTTTGGCACAGTGTGTATCAGACCTAACTCAGCAAAAGAGGCAATATTGTTGCAGGACACAAATAAACATGTAAAAGTATACTCAGATAACACCCCACTTCAATATGTGGTATTGGGGGGGGGGGCATTGGTCTATCACACCAGTTATAATTATAAGTGTTTTTGTCACTGTGTGTAGTATTGCTGCAGCAACGCTGTCACAATGCTGCACAGTGCACAATAATACTACTAATCCACTATAATATGTTTTCTACAAAGTATATTATACTGTGGATTACCCCCCTCCCCCACCCCCCTTTTTAGTGCACTGCACAGCAATACCAAAAAAATTGCAGCCCTTTAAATGACTTTTTTGGACATTAACAGAGCGATTTGTGTCACTGCAGATGCTGATCTCTAACTGCCCCTAAAGCACAGACTGAATATCTGACCCTACACTGAAGAGACTGTAATAGACCTATACCAACATTGCAGCCCTTTAAATGACTTTTGTGGACATTAACAGAGCGATTTGTGTTACTACAGATGCCGATTTCTAACTGCCTCTAAAGCACAGACTGGATACCTGTCCCTATACTGAAGAGAGACTGGACTTATGCCGAAATACCAGCCCTGAAAAGGACTTTTGTGGACATTAACAGAGCGATTTGTGTGTGACTGCTGCCGATCTCTAACTGCCCCTAAAGTGCCGACTGGATACCTGCCCCTAACCTGAGAAGATACTAGTAGACCTATACCGAAATACCAACCCTGAAAAGGACTTTTGTGGATCTTCACAGAGCTATTTGTGTCTGGCAATCTCTCCCTCATGAGCACAGCAAACCTCTCCCTACACTGGTAAAAAGCGGAATGTGAAATGGCCGACAGCTCAGGTCTATTTATAGGGTAGGGGGCATATCCATGTGCTGAAATGTTTTAATTGGCTGTCCCATTCCACCTGACGGCTGTGTCATGGGTCAAAGTTCTCCCCAATGTAAACTAATATGGCCGCCACAAACAACGCCATGTGTTCGCAAATTTTTCAGGTAGGGAACAAGAAAAACTCGACGCGAACCGGCCGCGGGGCGAACCGCAAGGCCATCCCTACTCTGGAATTGGCGCCAATTTTGTCACAATTTATATATATATATATATATATATATATATATATATATATATATAATACAATTTCTTTTCTTTTGCATACATGCTGTTACCAGAGCAGTACAGTGTCACCATGATGACACATTCATGTTCTGGGAAGGTGATCAGAATTTTTTTTTACACTATAATTGTTTATTACTGTGATGATCACTGTATAAGCAATTATTTTTGCTTTGTGAAGGGCATCCATTCATGCGCCTTTGAGTGCTATTGTGATAACTTTGATTGGCCACAGCTATCACATGGTACAGGTCCACTGTGATTGGCCCTGTATGATGTGATCACTGTGACCAATCACAGATGTTATCACAGAAGTACACAATGACTATGAATAAAAGCCATTGTTTACAACAGACATGTCATCGCTATGATTATTAACAACAATCACTTGGTACTAGGGCTGTGAACAGTGGCCCGGTACAACAATCTATGCTCCCCTGTGCCTGGTCGACACAGCAGATCCCAGATCCTACCACTGCATGGCTGCTAGGGCACAAACAAGGCACATGGCTGGGCGGACCTCATATTAGTGGTCTCGTCCAGCCAGATTTTTATAATAGGTCAGATGGGAGGTGGGTAAACGAATTATTTTCTGTGCAGCTGTGATCTAATCACATATATTGCCCATATGGAATACTACTGAGCAATGCTTTTGGATGGGAATTCTATGCATGTAAAATTGGATTGCCAGAGAGGTTGGCTTCCTGTACAAAATAGTAGCCAGACAGATATCCTCCTATACATATATATATCCTCATCCAAAAATAGTATTTACCCATATCACAATGCATAGTGAACTTAAGATTGAATTTATTGTTGTCCAAAACTCCCCTGAACTCTTGCAGTTCCTGTAACATTGCAGTCAACTCCACGAAGGCATCATCTACTGTATGTATGTGTGCCAACATAAAGGGTGGGGGAAGTACACAGATAAAGCCTCACATGAAAAAAATTCCCCCAGGTACAAGTTACTGTAAGGGAGTGCACAACATGTGCCCATAGCAACAACTTGCACCTGGAGGTACTGGGTAGTACTTAATAAGGATAAATTAATATTAGTAACCATATCAAAAGCTATTGAAAGACCAGGTTGATCGCTCCTGTTCTTGCAAAAAAGTTTCCACTATAGAAATAAATTTTTTATGTGGAAAGCTCAAGTATATTACCTCAAAATCTGTGGCTACCAAAAAAAAATCTGAGGGACTATGAATACCCTCTAAAATGTTTGGCAGATCCAGAGTGTCATTTACGAAAGAGGGTAACTTTCTAAAATGGGGAGGGGGGCCATGAAAATATCAACAAATTGGCTGGCTTTCTCTGTTAAGGATTCAATCCTGGTACGATAGGGTGACCTGGCAGTTGGTCCATACTTTTATGTGTTTTTGGTAGGGAGTAGAAGGTTGGCTACTTGGGCACTTAGTATTGGGATAATCGTAGGTGTCTTTGTCAATGAACACCTCTGAATAAGCCTCTCTGAGGATAGTTTTATATTCCCTTTTGACATTATTTAGTAGAGAAAGGGGTCCATGTCATCTTTTATTTTTCAAACATTTAAGAAATATTGATTCATATTGTTCATTAGTCATCAAGACTATGTTACCACCTTTGTCTGATGGTTTTATGACTGCATCATTCCTTTTTTGTATTTTTCAACAGGGCCTGTTTTTTTCTCTGGTTATGTTATCCTCCCTTACTCCTTTTGTGTTTTTTTTTGTTATCTCCTTGTTTGGGTGCCAGCTAGCTGGCTTGAAAAAGAGGTGTTGGCTTTGAAAAACATGTTGTCACCCCCCTGATATCCCTTTCGTGTTTCATCACTTACTGTCCTCACATGTGCTGCTTCCTGTCCTGAGGCTACCTCGTCACCCCAGCTACCGCACTGCACTCCTTACAGCAGAAGCTACATCTTGGGATCCTGGATGCCTCCTCCTCCCAGCTGCAGACTGATTGTGAACACACCGTGCTTGTTCACAACCATTGTGAACAAGCACGGTATGTTTGTGTGAAATGCGTCAACCTTGTCCTGTTGTGTCTGTCTGACTTGGCGATGAATAAAGAACTTTAACCCTCCTCTTATGTTAGGGTCAGAACCGACCCGTTTTCAGGTTTTGAATGTCTATAAGTATCACATAAATTTGTTTATTACATCAAGATTTTTTTACTTTGTCAGGAACCTCTATTTAAACAATGTAATAGAAAAATAATTCTTTTCACTAAATTATAAAATACTGTGGGGAAAATTAAGACGTTTATGGTGTTAGGGTCAATTCTGACCCAGTTATAATATAGGATTTTAGGACACTAATAAGTGCCAAAACTGAAATCATAAACACTCTCTCTGCTTAGTAACACTGACAGCCAATCACCTCTCAACCCTGTGAGCTGTAGTTAGGGAGGGGCCTATATCTTTGCCTGCTTGTCTGCTTCTCTAAACAAAGTGAAGAAACATAGGACCAATACATTTCAGAGTTGCTGACTTTATTTTACCATTTTTTAAATTTGAAAATGAGAGGTATGCTATCAAAAGAAAGGTCTAAGGGGTCACACCAAAAATATTAAAACCAATCTTTTCAAGGATAAAGAAGCCTAACAAGGTAACCAAGAGGTAAGAAACAAATTGGATGATAAATAATTGTTCAGAGGGTATTTTATGGCTGATTTAAGACATGGGTCAAAACCGACCCGTTAACTATCATGGATAGTAACAGAAAGCTATCATAAGAGGAGGGTTAACAAGCACTTCTTCAGCTGTGGTGTGTGGCCATGTTCTTGTTTGGTATCCTTATGTAACTACTAGTAACTGTAGAAATAGTGAAAGAGGGCACATAAGTCTTTATCCCACATAGGGTTAACGACATGAAACCCTTTTTTAGAAGATTGTGTGCTAACAAGATTGTTCTCCTCACAAGTTTTTTTATGAAAACCAATTCTATTCTACACAGCAATACAGCATCTTTCTTCACAAACCGTTGCAACCCTGTTCCCAATTAGGCTGTAAGAACATAATTATTTTCCCCTCAAAGTTCAATAACTTTAGCATGCAAATTTTCTTTATCCTCATGCATATATTTAGCCATGTTCTAATGCTGTAGTTTAAGGGAACTAGTGGGCTAGGCCTCCTATTCTCTAGACTATGGTCTGAAATATACTCAACATGGTTGCAGACAAAACACTTCAAGGCATTTTACAGGTGCAGGTCCAACTCCTGGAGACCCTGATGCAGATGGTTGTGAAGATGCAATACTGTACCGGAGACAGGTCATCTTCAGTTAGCATCCTCTCTGCCTCAGATGTTGCTGGTACTAGCTAACACCATGTTGGAACTGCAAAATGAGCTAAAGGCATAGACAGGGGTCATTGGTTCCCAAATAGAACTGTGCTTCTTCAGTGAAAGTTGAAGAATAGAGACACCATTTCAGAGTGGCACTGCTGCTGGGATTAGATGGCATGGTGTGCTGTTCTGTATCTTTCACTAGAGACTTATTTATGAGCTTAATCCTCAAATTGGCAACCATTTCAATCTCTCTTAGCCCACAGAGGTCAATAGGCTTTATTAGGATTGCCTCCTAAAGACAGTTACCTTCTCTTCAAAAGTTGCATCTTGGATTATTAGTCAAATAAAAGATAGAAAGGAAAAACTAGTAAGGGAACAATTATTTTCCAATACGTCACTTTAAGAAAAACAAAACTTTGCACTGAACATGTATTTTCTTTGTTGTAAGGTTTTATTGCCTAACCACTTAAGGATCAGGCCTATTCTGACATTTTTTGTTTACAAGTAAAAGTTGGTATTTTTTTCTAGAAAATAACTTGAAACCCCAAACATTTTTATGTCACATGTATTTGCGCAGAGGTTTTTCAAACCACCAGAAAGCGACGGGAGGGGACAACCCCTTCCACTGCCTGCCAGTGGAGAATCAGTCTGGGGGGAAATTTCAATACTGGGGTTAAGGCATCTAGCTGCAGCCATAACTCCATTATTAAACATCAAAGCCATGATGTATTTTCTCAGTTAGTCGGTTGGCAAATGGTGTTAATGTCTAAGAACTTCCACTGTTGTCTAATGCAGATTGGGTTCCTGAAGATACAGGGACTAGGGAGGCTGGATGTTGTTGAGGTATCTGTTGTGCATCTTCAGAAATTAACTAGCATGCTGGTGAATTAGGGTGACAACCCCAAAGTTCCCTAATGCAGACATAGGTAGAAACCAAGTCAATGGGAAAAATAACAACTTAAACATATCTAAAACCACCTTTAACCACCAAACATTTACCCATTGATCTGCATTTTACCTATAGGTGAAGTTTTAGCAAAGCAGAATCAGCCTGCTTACCTACCATGGTGAACCATCTTGTACCTCTATTTTGGCAAGGGTAATTTTGTTCACACGAACAAGCAGGAACCACAAACTGTTTAAGTAATAAAAAAAAATATGTCTGATGCTTGTTGACCACGTGTGTCTATATAACTATGAACAACACATGAAAATATTTTTTTTATAATCTTAATACACATAGACAATACTTCTTACATTAGGTTGATTACTTTCAGTACATTTAGATACTTTAAAAAAAATTATGGATTTTCTTTCAAGCAGCTTAAAAAGAACTGACAATGTGCAAACTGATAATAGCTAGTCTGATTTTTTTTTTTCATTTTTACTGTAATCAAATGATTGAAAGAAAAATACTGATTGGTTGTTAAACGTTACTGACTTTATCCTATTTATTATAGCTGTGCCCACATGTTCAACTTTGAGTATGTGTACTGCCCTCCTGCATTGTTTACAGCACAATTGTTTCATATTCTTTTATCTCATCTAGCTAAACACCATGCAATCACTTGGCTGACTGAGATAATTTCAAATGTTACACATTGATTTGATGCAGTTAGAGTTTCTTTATGATACAGAGATTGCTTTTTAGGGGACAAATGAAAGATACACATCCATGTAAACACTTGAAATTATTGTGAGCGCAATACTGTTTAGAATAAAATTGCAATCAGGGGTTTAAAAGTGGATAAATAATAACTGCTTGGTTTCCATCTTACTGATTAGATTCGAAATCAAAAAGACCAAAATTTCCTGATGAATGTGACATGCTACATATGTCTGCTCATGCAAAAACTGAAAACGATGTCTTTGGACGTTTCACATATAAGAGTTTAAAATGGCACATACATGTTTTAATTGATAACCACTGAAATGCTTTAAAATCATTTTTATTGGCAGGTCACACTTGAACAAATCAGCATTCAACTTTTATTTTTGTACTGCAGCAAATTGGTGGCTATTACAACATTTTTATTTTATACTGGATATTTTGGCAATAACCTGTTTTACAAGTAAGAAAAGATGCACAAAATAAATAAATACATACATACATATATACATTGAATTAAATTATAACAGCTATGCCACATACATGCTTATTCATGCATCTTCAATTCAGTTATATAAATTCCTTCTTTATTATAAACTGGTGCTACTATTTGTATAGAATAAACATTTAACTGAATAATTCAACAAATGCATTTGCAAATATAATCATTTTAAGAGTTCATAGTACAATATAACAATGAACATCCTTTTGGCATCAAACAGGGAAAATTAATTCAATTTTCAACAGAGAAAACTATTATCTGAGATCCTCTTAATTTATGTATAATTTTCTTTAGCAGCAACTTTTAAAACAATCCTGCCAAGAACTACTCTTTTAATTAAAGAATTTCTTTAGCCACTTTATTAGTTCCTTTCTATTACCTATAAGGAACAGAAGACAGTATATTAGAACAATCCATCTTTGCAGGTAAACAAAGAGACATCAGGTGTGTGTTTTTGTGTGATAAGGAATGCCCTAGTGGTCTAAAACTGTCTTAATAAACAAAAGCACTTTTTCAGTTGATTGGTTCAAGTGAACAACATATGACAGTGTTCCCTTTGAAACATTTTTATGCTAGAAGATCTATTTATTTCTGCTCAAATTCTTACACTACTAAAGTCGATGATTATTATGTGACACATCCACCAATTAAAAAAAAAAAAAGAAACTAAAACGTTGATTGAACTTGCTTTAATGTTACAGCGGACATTGGGAAATTTTGATTATTCTTGTGGTTACTATTTTTAAAAACTATGTGTACAAAAAAATTTTTAATATAGCAAGATTTAAAAAAAAATTAGGAAAAAAAAAAGAAAAAAATTGGCTAAAGCTACCAAGCTTATTATACTGTACATTTTGCTGGAGACCTAAAGCCAGCATAAGTTAGCTTATACATTGGTAACATTTTAGTAACGATGAAAACATATCTAAACCACAAAACAAAACAAAAATGTAATATGTTGAAAACGTATCACTCCTTAGATGACAGTTGACCGGCCTGAAACTCAGGTGTCCTGAATCCTAGGCCTTTGCAGCTTATTTAATGTCCTTTAGGTTGATTATTAAATAATATGCTGTCATTTTGAAACCATATCCCTTTCTCCTCTCCTAACCTTCCTATTTGCCCACAATTTTTGTTTTTGAAGGGGCACTCTGACTTTGGACTACAGTAGTAAGTACTAAACTTGTTCAATCTCACAAGCTCAAATATTGTTAGTTCTTCACCTCATGTTCATTATGTGCAGAGCCCAAACATCTTCTACTTCCATCTTATGCTTTAAAAAAAATGGGGGAGGAGAGTAAGTCATGAGAAGTGCACTCATAAAAAGTACTTCTGTAACATGGGTCTGTGTATAGTGGAAGACTCAACTGTTACATATTTTATTAACATGAAATGAAACAAAGATGAGATAAAAGGGAAAGATAACAATAGCTAAAGATAAAGTAAGAACGGTTTTGGTAAAGGAAAACCGGTAGGTCTCTTTCACCAAAAAAATAATTATTTTTCCCTTATAGTAGCAAAATTTTGCCAGTAAAAATTCAAGGTACTACCAGAGGAAAGTATAGTATCTGGTAGTATAATGTTATAACTTACAAATTTACTGCAACAATGTTGTTCTTGTTTTTGCTACTGGATTTTATACTATTTTTTTGTGGTTTGTATATTATTTTGCTATGTGAAAAATTAAAATAAAGAGATATTGAAATTTAAAAATTCAAGGTACTGGTATAATGCAACACTGACATGCATGTGTGAGAGTTGCATGATCACTAACCACTTTTTGGCCAAAGAAAGAAAACTTTGGAAGAGGAAGTAGCAAACCCATACATAGTTTACATTTTCACATTGTGGCATATGCTCCCACCGGTGATATCAGTAACAGAAAAGAAAAAAATATTTTTTTGTTATTCTGGTTTCCTGTCTGGTCTAGGATGCTATTATTCCTGATGCTGCTAAGTGACCAAACAAAGTTATTAAGTGTTTAGTAAAAATAACATTTCTCACCAGGATCAAAAAATGATTTAATGTGATACATTTGGCAATCAATAGGGAGTAGTTGTTTCTGCTTCTCTAGTGCAAAAATATAGCCCTATAAAAGCCTACTTGATAATCTGCAAAGTTTTGCAGATTTTTATGCTATGAACCAGATCAAGGATCAAATATTATCCCAAGATGCATTTCACTCATTTCTTGTTTCATCTAGAAACAGGACTTGGAAACAAGAATTTATGTTGTTAACTAAGAACGATTAGAAAAAAAGGTTTTAGAAGACATAAGTCAGCTTTGAATCAAACATTTTCTTAGTTTGGCTCTGGCTAATTTCACATGCTTTAGAAAGAATTTCTGATGCTTAATGCTTTTACCTTTCAAGGAAAATTGCATGAATTTTGTGGAATGTATACATCCAAGGTCTGTTGTTGAGGATATGTACATCTTCCACCTGAAATATAGAGATAAAGGTGGATACGCAATCCAAGGTCTTTGTGAAGCATTCTGTTAAGACTTTATTTTCATATATTCATGAAACAGCTACCACAGGCAATACTTTTGTTCATAATGCTCTTTTCTTAAACTGACTCCCAACTCATGTGCAAATTTGTTTCTTGTTGGTTTTTATCACAAAGGAACATAGGCTATCATTGACGTTTCAAAGCTATTTTGTGCCATAACACTGTTATCTAAGGTTCATATTTGAAGAAAAAGAAAAAAATGAGACTCCTATCTTAATTTTCTTTAAAAAACAAGTAAAATACAGTATTCTCCAAATCACTTGTGGAAAAATGCAATGACAGCATCTTTTGATATTTACAACTCATTAAAATATATAGATTTAGGCAGCAAATTAAACAAATGCAAATGTATTCTCTGATTGTATTTGTGAAAAAAGGAGAATAAATAGTTTTGTTAAACATGCAGGAAATGTTTGAATAGTTTATATTCTTAGTTATTTGGTCATTTACAGTTTGTTGACATTGAATTCTTTGGGAAACTATATAAAGCTTTGCCAGCAAAACAATACATTTCTAAAACTTTGGATTATAGCCATCTTTATTGTACATTTCTATTTTTTAGATACAATTGAAAAATAAATGTTGAAATGCAGGGAACACAGCCTACCTGTTCAGTACTAATGTTTTTCCTATCCAGGCATAACTGTAGTGCACCAGCCCACTCCAGTTCCTTTTGTAGGTTGTTACCCATAAGTTATATTTTGAGATTTCTTGTATCTCAGATATGGTTTGGGTTAAATGAGATTTCTTTGACCATGAGTGAAAGCTTTAACACAACAACAGAAATGTATTAGTAAATAGCAAGGAGGCCTAAACTAATACACAACAATCTATCTATAATACAGAAAAGGAAGAAAATAATAGGTTAAAGGAAAAAATACAGAGTATGATACTCAAAACACGAAGATACAAACAGAAAATACATAGGACAGGCATTTAGATATGAGTGCAAGAGGTATATTCCATAGTTACCATGCTCATGAGAGCTTCCTTCTAGTCTTGTGATTTACAGAGACTTCTCTCTTCCAAGCCTTAACTAATATATACCTAACTCTCATAGGCTTGCTTAGGGCCATACTGATTGGTGGAGCTATCTTACCCCTCTCCTCGCTCCGGGCATATCTCATTCAGGATTGGACAATTTCCCCATATCCTATATTTAGCATAACCCAGCCTCTTGCTAGCACCTCCTCTCTGTTGGAGGGAGAATGTATTATTGCTAGCTAACCTCCTTTTGAATTGGGGCATTAGATATGCAAGGTCATATCCTGGGAAAGTTGTCCATTCCTCAATAGATGGTCAATGCATATCTAAAGTGAGCGTCTTTGAAGTAGGAGCAGAGATAATGAAAGATAGTGAAATGGCCTGGTATAAATTATTACCTCTGTCCCGTAAGGTCTGTGAAAAGGAACTTAATTATGGGGTTGTATATATATATATATATATATATATATATATATATATATATATATATATATATATATATATATATATATACACACATATCTATTTACAGTTGCTAATGGAAATTACACACAAACTCCTCCTAAGGCAACAAGGTGATCTAGTGATCTGAGAATGACTAATTGTGATGCAGAAAAGGAATTCCCAAATAAACACATCACATATTTTTTTGTTAGCTCTCCCTTACAAAAAGGATGATGTAAATTAATATCCAACACTAAGACCTTTCTCACACCCACCAATCAGATTAAAACTTGTTTTGGCAAGTTTTAATCTTATTAGTGATACAAAAAGCTATGTAACACATACTTCAGGAAGTACACAAACATTTTTGAGGTGTTTTCTGATTTTTTTCCTGCAAATTAAGAGAATTCAAATGAAGGTAAATTGAAAGTCAATCTTCTGATTTAGCACAGTTTCAGTGTTTGCTAGATAACATTATTAGTTTACTGAATAGTTCCATGTAATTGCACTTTTTTTTTTGCACATTTTTACTGAGATATATTTCTTTAGTATAGAAAGGAGAATTGAGGCTGGCATACAATTTGCATTCTTTTTTTCCCCATATCATATTCTTATCTAGAAACAGTCAGCAAAAATTTCTTAGGCCTTCTAATAACAGTCAGTACAGATTATGGACCTCTAAACCAGCAATTTGTATATGTGGCCTCTTGGGCACAACCAGATAGCACAAGTATCTTGTAGAATGAACATATGGAACTTTCTGCAATGCTCACCAACAGCAGATTATACCCATCTGTTAGGTACCTGTAAGGGAAAGTCCAAAGTGGAGCTTGAGTGTTGAGGATTCAGGTGAAAACAAAGTCAGAGGGATCAGGCCGGCAACAGATTGGGCAAATCGGTATCCAAAAGAAATCCAAAGAATGGTCAGGCAGGCGGAAGTCATTCACAGGCTGGCAGTGAAGTACAGATTCTGCAGGCTGAAGAGGGGTCACGAATACAGGCAAAAGTTCATACACAAAAGTCTATCAAAGAGCAAGCAGCACACCCAGGAAGATATTCCAAAACAAACGGGCACTCAGTAACAGGAAGTGCTGCTATTTAAAGGCTGTACATTGTTTACAGCTGGTTAAATTGTACATTGTTCGCAGCTGACAGCCGGTGGGGCTAGTGAGTCCAAGGCAAGCAACAGGCTGGAAAAATCACTGCCAAAACTCCAGAGCTTCTATGTGGCACAACAGGTAGGGCTGCAAGCTACGAAATAAGGAAACTTCCGGTTCAAGGACACCCAAGTACATGACACCCATCTATCCAGGACACTATTCAGCAGGGAAGTCTGTTCTCAAAATACTCCACACAGGTGGCCATATTCCTGATTCACTCCTTCTAGATGAACCCTCTTACAAGGTAACATAAATTCTGTAGGCCCAGGCTCAGGAGGCAATAACTACCTTTCAAGCTCAGCAAAAATATTTATCTCCTTATCCAGCATTTATCAATGGCAAGAAACCTTCTAGCGATTTTTCAGAAATAAAAAAAATATTTATAACTAATTATCGTAAGATAGTAATATAATTTTTTCTTGCTCTATTTACTCCCCTACAAACAATATCCAGAACTTAGGAGAAACCCAACGAACATGAAAACCATAATAAATTAAGCTCAGGATGTCTTTGGTCTTTTTTTGTTTTAGTTTTTATTGAGTAAAGATGACATTAAGATATGCGATGGGTACATGGTTACAATGCCAAATGGTAAAAGGTTATTACCTGTGAAAACAGTCAAGAGCTAAAATCATATGCCGAGTGAAAAAATAGATAGCAGCAACCCTACAGAATGAAGTGTGGTCTGTAGCTTTGATGGGGGGCATGCAATTGCCAACCATATGGAGAGGGGAGCCTCCCTATACCCAGGAATATTATGTCTCCGGACACCCAAAATGTGTGATAAGTCTATATGGAGACCATTAGATCTAACCTGTGATTGGTAAGCCTATTTATATGAACTTTAGGGATGGATGGGAGTGCCTGCAGGAATATCTAAGAGATGTGAAGAAAACTCTGAGAATAAAAGAATAAGAAGTAAGACAAAAGACAAAAATGAAAGGTGAAAGGGAAAAAAATAAAAGGGGTGTGGGAAAAGGTGGGGAAAGAGTAAAAGCTAGACAAAGGGTGGAAAGAGGAAGGTGTAAAGAAGGAAAGGAAGAGAGAGGGAACAACCCCAGAGTATATCAGGAAAAAATAAAACCAGGGGAGGGAGGGCTAGGAAAGGACCTATAGGCTGGGGCATGAGTGAGCAGTAGTTAAAAGAAACGCTCTTCGATGTTAGGGGATTATTGTGCTGAAATTTAAGTTGGAGCAAGCCAGCAAGCATGTAATTTATTATGCTAGAAGAGTATAGTTGAGCCATGGCTGCCATATCAAGATAAATTTGTCATGGGTGTAATTAAATATTTAATATATAAATAAAGTATAGCGCTAAATGATCAAGTAAATCAATAAATAAAAACAAAACGTGAATTCATAATCAAAATACATGTGTCAATAAATATAATAAAATATTAAACAAACCACAGAGGGTTAATGAGGGTTAACGGGTTCACAAATGTCCACAATATAATAGATTTAAGATGGTAGAATAGACTCAAGATGGTAGAATATCTTTTAAGCTAAAGAAAGAAGACCATGTGCTGGAAAAGGACTATTGATGTTTACCAGGGGATGGGCTAAGAGACAGGCCTTTCCCCTGGAAGACATCATCTTTGATGAAACATGTAGGGTGGGGCCTATGACCGTGATGTTATCAAGCATGAGACCAACGATAATGGCTCTGGTTAGGGAAGCCCATAGGAATTCCATACCAATGCCAATACGCTTGTGAAGCTTCTTTAATATATGTGTGCATTCAAACATTGTCTATTAAACCTTTAGTGCAAACGGGTTTACACTATGAGAATGTTTTTGTCATTATATTTTTGAGCAATCAGCCCCAGTTATCTTTTCCATGCCCTGACTTAGGAAACTAGAAAATATGAGAGATACCTTAACCCCTTGAGCGCCGTCTGACCATTTTTGTTAAAGTTGTCTGTTTGTCTGGTAAGCAGCCGCTTTTTTTTGTCACAGGCCTGGGGGCAATTCTTTAGATTTGGAGTGTCTTCATATCAGTTTTTTTCAAGCACATGGTGTATTCTTTCTTAAGCTCAAGAAGATCTTCTACTATCTTGGGTCTATTATATTGCCCTCTGTGGACGTTTATATTTATTCATTTGATTCACTTTTTATTTATTTTCTGGAGTTTATTTCATGTTTTTATATATTTTTTGATACATATATTTCAATAATGAATTTACGGTTTTTATTTATTTATTGATTCACTTGATCATTTAGCATTGTACTTTATTTATATATTTGTTTCAAGTTTTAGGATCTGGACTTTTCAGTGCTAGCTGCTTTCACATTTTGTTCTCATAATTGTTTAGCCTAAGCACAATGACTTTTCTTCTTTTTTATATGTCATGAAATATTGCTGTCAATTACTCATTTTTTTCTTTCCAAAACATTTTATTAATTTTTCCAAAAAAAATCTCCAGATATAGAGCCTATTGTTTATTCATTTTCTTCAACATGTTCTCCCTCCATCACCTATTTTAATTGGTACAAGTAAAGCAAGTTCTTTATATCTCTCTATACCCTTTTCAAAAGTTGGGGGCAATGGGTTGAGACATTCTATAAGTGTGCACCTTCTTGCTTTTATTACACAGATGTGGACCCATTCTGTATTACATTTTTCTGACGGTCCCATTGTCACTGTCTCCCAGTAGCTAAACAAGACTAGCATTGGGTCTTCTAGAATGCTATAACAACAGATATTAGATGTGTAACTTAGTACTTGCTTCAAAAAATTATTAACTAAGGGACAATACCAAAAATAGTGTGCATATGTGTTCTTATTTATTCCAATTATGGTTGAGTCCTGTCTGCAGGTCATAATCTGGAATCAGTAAATATGCTTGATGCATTATTTATTTTTTTAGTCTTTTGCCATACATAATTTATTATGATTTTACAAACTCTTCAGAATCCCTGGAGTATTTTAAATGTTATGTTGTCCACCTGAAAATCTTGGGACCTTTTTTAGATATTAGATCTACCTGGATCAAAAGCTTTCAGTCTAGTCAAGTATGGATAAATGACAGATTTAGATAAATATGCTGTTTTTATGAGAGTGCCCAAACAGGAGGTAGACATATCCAATACAGGATGCGATGTAATACTCTTTCAGTAAGAAAACATTTGAATAAAATAAAAATAATCCTATTTGGGGAATATGACATTTCTGGCTTGAAGCTTGAAAAGTGCATGACTCCCTGAGGAAGTCACGTGACCTCGTGACGTAACGCGTAGGAGGAGCTCTATACCCGGAAGTGACGTTACGACGGAGCCCGATCTCCACAGCGGCGGTTGTTTTGATATACGCCTGTTTATCTTCGCTACACTGTAAGTGCAACTTTATATAGATATAAATAAAAGGCATTATATACTGCACCATGAAAGCTCTTTGTTTCCGAGGCACTATAAGGCTCAATAAGGAGGATAGGATAAGAACAGCGGATCGAGCAGACACCTATAGGAATTCAGGAAACCTCTCTCAAAAAAAAGGGATCTAGGATCTGGATTGAAGTATACAAAGCCCCAAAAGGAAAAGTATCCGTTGAAAAGTCTGAATATATACCAGAGGCATGATTATCTTGCCTTCAAGGTGAGAGTCTAGCGCACATAGAGGTGACACACCAGGTGGAGGAGAATATAGTCACTTTATTTTATTATTGGAGCACGGTCACAAAGGAGAAAATATACACAAGATTTATTTGGAATTCATCTATTTATTTATTTATTTTTTGGACTTTCACAACAGAAATTGTATATTTTATATATTGCAACAGAGACGTTCACTTATTGTTATACTTATTAGAAATATTTTGGAACATTTTTTTGATTGGAAGAAGCATGCAGCACTTTATTTGAGCACTTATATAATTTATTTGTGTATTTATTAATAACCAGATTGAAGTTTTACATGGCACATTGATACATTTTATTTTATGTGAAAATTGGAAAATATTCGGTACTCATCTTTTTATATATATGTTGCTTTAGATCAACCTTACGCACTTGCACTTGGATCACCTATCTTTTTACAAATATTTATGCACACACGGATCACATTAAGCACCTTTTTGAGAATTTTGCACAATACCCACTTTATTAGAGATTTAATAAGAACTAACCCCTGAAGCGCACCACTACCCCCATATCAATTGAAAAGTGCATGGATTCCCTGTATTCATGTCAAACAATTGATGTAAATGTGTTAAATCCAAATTTTCCCATCAAGCATTACATTTTAAGCGGTTAACATAGAGTTCTGAATAAGACAAAAACCTCAAGAAGTGCAAAAATGTGTTAGGAAAAGAAATATGTGGAGAGGTTATATACTGTATAGCAATATTTTATCTGCAGACAATGCTTCTTTCTGATGGGCACCAGTTATTTTCTACTACTACTGTCTCATAGGCTAGAATGAAAAATAAGAGAGACAGAAGGAAACCTTGCCCTTTCCCTTATTGTAATGAGAAAGGGGGATATTTATCCACTTAAGCCCCGGATGATTTGGCTGCTCAAAGACCAGGCCCTATTTTGCGATTCAGCACTGCGTGATTTTAACGGACAATTGCGTGGTCGTGCGACACTGTACCCAAATGAAATTGACATCCTTTTTTTCCCACAAACAGAGCTTTCTTTTGGTGGTATTTGATCACCTGTGCAATTTTTACTTTTTGTGCTATAAACAAAAAAAAGATCGTCAATTTTGAAAAAATAACAATATTTTTCACATTTTTTTATATGAAGTCCCCCCCCCCCAAAAAAAAAAGTAAAAATCAAAATGTTTTAACATTTTAGGCCAATTTGTTTTCTGCTACATATTTTTAGGCCAATTTGTTTTCTGCTACATATTTTTGGTAAAGAAAATCGCAATGGGCGTATTTTGATTGGTTTGCGCAAAATTTATCGCGTTTACTAACTAAGGGAAAGATTTATGTCATTTTTTTTAACTAGTAATGGCGGCGATCTGCGATTTTTTTTCCGGGACTGCGACATTGCGGCGGACAGATCAGACCCCTAATATTTTTGAGTACCAGTGACATTACTACAGTAATCAGTGCTATACATGTGCACTGTTACTGTAAAAATGACACTGGCAGGGAAGGGGTTAACTTTATTAGAGATCAAGGGGTTAAGTGTGTCCCTAGGGGCATGCTTCTAACTGTAGAGGGGCGTGGCTTTTGATGTAACCACAGAGACATACGATCCTACATAGCAGGATCGTATGATCTCAGCTGTTACACCAGGGAGAATGACAGGCGGCTTTGTTTACATCAGCCGCCTGCCTTTCTCCCTCTCCAGCGGGAGATTGCGAGTGGCCGGCGGACATCAAAGCCTCCTGTCACTCGCACAGGGACCTCAGTGAACGAGCGGGGGTGGGAGCACGCCTCCGGCGCCTCATGCTTGCACCCCGGTGCCGCACGCTCTCCCCCTACAGGCTCCTGGGCTTGCGACGTAGTACTAGAAGGTGCCCATCTAATCATTTTTTGAAACTATCGATGCTCCCTGCTGATACGACTGTTTGCGGAAGAGAACTCCACATCCTTACTGCTCTGACAGTAAAGAACCCCCTACGTACTTTAAGGTTAAACCGCCTTTCCTCTAGTTTTAGTGAGTGGCCACATGTCTTATTGTATTCCCTTTCTCTGAATAGTTTGTTCCTTATGCTAGGGTCGCCAGTACAGTATTTGTACATTGATATCATATCCCCCCCTTAATCGTCTCTTCTCCAGATTGAGCTTCGCATAATGAGTACAGAGACTGCCTGTAGGGTGGAAAACAAAATAAAATACCACAGTAAACTGAAAAGGGAAATAGAACAATGGAGGTAAAACATTGGAGGCAAAATAATAAAAAGCAACATGAAAGTATCACAATGGTAAAGAAGTGTCAGATTAGTAAGCCTATAATTTTTTCCACCCATAAAGTCAACGATTTCCATGCCTTTTCGCAAGTCTTAGAGATAGTAAAGTTTCATATTTGGAATGTTTTTTTTTTTTTTTTCAGAATATTTTATTGGGTTTTCAACATATACAAAAACCAAGTATAAAAATACAACAAATCTGTAACATAATGGGGGGGGGGGCAAACTAAAGACCCCAGGGGGTTTCGGATACATGGTGTAAGATAACTATGTAACTGGAGGGGTTAGGCCCCTAGAGAACTCAAAGGGAAAGCAAAGGAAAGTGAGGGGGGTTAGGAGAAAATGGAGGGGAGGGGGGGAGGGGAAGGGAAGGGGTTGGATGAATGAAGGGGAGAGGTAAGGGGGAAATAGAAGAGGGAAGGAAGGGGGACAGTGTCACAGCCAAAAATTAACATTTGTAAAGAAGGGCCAATGACTCCCCTCCCATCCAGGAGGGTCAATGTGAATGTGTTGTAAATAGCACAACAGCTTCTGAGGGATTGGGTCCAGCAGTTGTTTATAATATCTTGTAATCATAATTTTAGCAGCTAGATTTAGAATTGCTAAAGCTGGTGACAGAGAGGTTAAGAAGCCAGTAGTTTTAGATATACTTTAAAAAAATTGTCCTCCAGAAGCTGGTGAGAGATAGACTTTAGCAAATTTAAACAGGGGGAGATACAGTCTTAGTGTGATTTTTCTGGGTTATTTTCTTATGTTTAAATAAAAGGCAGCATTATTCCAACCACATTCCAACCACATTCTAATACATACCCCCCTCCCACACAAACACACACAATTTTGTTTTGATGTGCAATGACAAAATATAAAGTGCTAATGCAAAGATTTTGCAAATATCGCATCAAAAGAATTGTGTAAACATAACAGAAAAATCATATATAAAAAGTGCTGAAAATACAGTGTAATGTGCCAACACACACACATCTTATTAAAAATAAAACATACATTGATAAAATAAAAGTCTGTGTTGTTACTAATAATAAAGTACCAACAACATCTAA
Organism: Pelophylax lessonae; assembly: GCF_965119305.1. Lineage (NCBI taxonomy): Eukaryota > Metazoa > Chordata > Amphibia > Anura > Ranidae > Pelophylax > Pelophylax lessonae. The sequence goes on along the minus strand of NC_138774.1, from coordinate 161,602,766 downwards.
AAAAAGTGCTAAATGCAAACAAGATATGTCTTCATATAAATGTTGCTCTTGCCACAGCTCCCCGTCTCCTCGGCTGGCTCTGACCCAGATGGTTCCTCACCATGCAGATCCGAGGTTGCAGCTTTGGTTAGCGGTCTGCCCACCAAATCTGAGCTAGCTTCCATGCTTCATAACCTGGAGAAGGTTATCAAAAGGGAGGTCTCCACGGTCCACTCAGACTTGGCCCAGGACCTGGTTAGGGGTGGGGAATCTAAGCAGAGGCTTGATTCGCATGCTGCCACTATTAAAGACCTACAAAATCGAACTAAAAGCTTACTGCACACAGGATTGCTATGTATAAACTTGAGGACCAGGTGAACTTGAACCGGAGGAATAATGTCAGTATCTGGGGTCTCCCTGAAGCCACCAGGGATGACGATCTCCCAGCTTCTGTTAGAGGTATTTTAAACGGCCTGCTGGGTAATGCTGTAGACTTCCCTCTAAGGATTGACTGGGTCCACAAGGCCTTGCGCCTCCGCAACCTCGCAACAGATACACCGAGAGAAGTCATCTGTCGCCTGCATTACTTTGAGGAGAAGGAGGCGATTATAAAAAAGGCAAGGGAGTCAGGCCCGATTAATTTTGATGGAGCCTCCATCTCTCTCTTTGCTGACTTAGCTAAAGACACACTGGACAGGTGCAGGGCTTTGCGCCCTCTCACTGAGTAGCTCCGCTCGAATGATATAGGTGAGCAAGGTCACTACCCTGCGTTTTCCTGAGGACTTGGAAAAATTCTGCCTTGACCTGAATATCTCTCCACCTGACCTACCCGGCTGGCAAGAAGACATTCCCTCTCTAACTCCTATCCCAGATGTTCAGTGGCAAAAGGTCACCAGGAAGAGACGCACCGCAAGTCCAGGATCCTCTCCCTCTTTTGGCTGACTATGCTTCTTTTTTTGGGGGGTTTCTGACCTTCGAACCGGAGGCCTCCTTTTGCCTTTGCCAAGGCTCTCCTTCCCTGCATCGCTTTGTGGTCTTACTCCCTAAGGTTTGACCCATTATTCTGTTTGATTGTTACAGTGTGTTGCCGTTTTTTTTACATTTATAGTGGTGCCGTTCAGTTGACCTACACTCTTGTTGATGGTGACTTCACCTAACTTCCCGTGGGCCCACCTCCCTCCGTTGGGGGCTTCCCCTGTCCACTCACTGGGGGCCCTCCCCCTTGCTGGGGTTTGCCCAGGGTAAGGGTTGGATTGACTAGTTCCCTATCCAGGCACCGAAGACCTCTGCGTGCACATTGCAAATTTTCATATGTTGGGCTTATGCCCTGTTTCTTTCTCAATTCTTCTTCTCTCTTTCTTCTCATGTCTTCTATCCCCCTTCCTTCTTTTTCTTCCCTGTCCTCCCTCCCAGTGGAATACAATGGTTTTTAGGTACGTGCTCTAACACTACTATGTCATCTCGATGGCGATAGTCAATTTGGTAACCCTTAATGTCCGGGGTCTCCATGCGCCAGGAAAAAGCCATCACTTGTATTGTGATCTCCAACGCCTTCAGGGTGATGTCATTTTTCTCCAAGAAACCCATTTTACCTATACCACTAAAGTTAAATTATTCTCCCCGGCCTTCCCTTTATGGTACTATGGCCCCTCGGACATTCATAAGGCTACAGGCATCGCCATCGGGTTTCATAAAGATGTGTCCTTTAATTTAACCTCCTCTATGGCAGATACGTTTGGTAGATTTATTTTCTTGAAAGGAACTATAGGTAATTTTCCTTGTACCCTAGCCAATATCTATGCTCCCAACCATGACCAAGCCGGATTCAGCGCCTCTGTCCAGGCTTCGTGAGTTTGCAGCGGGTTGTATAATCTTGGCTGGGGACTTAAATGTTCCCCTGGAACCCAAAATTCACACTTCTAGGGGCTCATCTCAAGTTCCGGCCAAACGCCTGACCTACATCTGTAAGTGTATGCTTAGTGACCAGCTTATGGACACTTGGCAGCTTATGCACCCGAGTGAACACGACTATTCGTTCTTCTCCCATGTGCATAATTCCTATTCCAGGCTTGACTACATATTCCTGGATCACCACCACCTAGACTTGATCCAGCATGCTAGAATTGCCGAATCCACCCTCTCTGATCAAGCTCCAGCATGCCTTAACCTTTGGGTTCCTTCCCTTCCTCTTAAAACTACTAACTGGTGGCTCAATGATACCTTATTGGCTGACCGAATTGAAAAGAAAAGTATTGGCGATGAGCTGTCCCTGTGTCCATTGTTGATCTTGATATCTCTCCAATACTGTCTGGAAGGCCCAAAAGGCCCACATCCGGGGAAAATTGATTGAATTGAGTGCTAGGAAAAAGAGGGAATGCTGTGCACACCAAGCCTCCATAGTACGGGCTATCTCAGTCCTAGAACACAGCCATAAAGCATCCCAATCTCTTACACTGTTGCATTTGCTCACTGCCAAAAGAGAAGAAATAAAATCTCTTTTATATGCTGATCAAAAACAACAGTTTCATTTGATTTCACACCGTTTGTATGAATTTGGCAACAGACCCAGTTGTCTTTTGGCGAGAACGCTGCATAAACAGAAATCTGCTTCTTTTATCCCCAAAGTAAAAACGTTGGGGGGCTCCTTGGTCCATGACACTAAATCAATAGCGAAGAGGAATTTCAGTTATTTTACCAGCGGACACCCTCGATCGCCAGCTTAAAATACGCGATTACCTGTCCCAAGCCCAATTGCCTACCCCCTCCCCCTGCGTTCGTTGTTGGAAGCCTTGGAAAGTGAGATCACGGTCGCCGAGCTCCAGCGAGCCCTTGAGTCTATGGCCACTGGCAAGGCTCCTGGCCCTGATGGCTTTACGGTCAAGTATCACCGTTTATTTCAAGACCAATTGTTACCTCATCTGCGGACGTATGCGAACTTGCTGTCCCAAGGGGGCTCCCTGCGTCCTGAAACTTTACACACTCATATCACGATCCTCCCAAAACCTGGAAAGGACCCAAGTATGTGTGGCAGTTTCAGACCAATATCTCTTTTAAATATTGACATTGAATTGTACGCCAAAGCCCTAGCAAATAGACTCCTACCTCTATTACCACAGTGGATCTCAAGGGACCAGACCGGATTTATTCCGGGCTGGGAGGCACGGGATAACTCCCTTCGCACTTTGTCACTTATCACGTTTGTTAGACACACTGCTGAACCCACCCTATTGCTCTCCACAGACGCCGAAAAAGTGTTTGACAGGGTGCACTGGGTATATCTTTTGGAAACCTCTACACCTCCCCGATGGTGCAGCTGCAGATAAACGGGACCTTGAGCAACCCCTTCACTCTCTATAACAGCACCCGATAGGGTTACCCCCTATCCCCGATCCTGTTTGCTTTATACCTTGAACCATTCCTATCCACCAGACTAAATCCTGATATTCATGGAATTAAACTGGGATCGTATGAACACAAATATGCCACCTATGCGGACAATATCTTATTCTATGTTCAACAACCTTCCATTATTCTCCCTAACCTAATGTCAGCTTTCACCTCCTTTGGCGCACTTTCTAATTTCAAGATAAATCTATCCAAATCGAAAAATTCTAAATTTAACCGTGCCCCCTAAACTGGTCACATCTTTAAAACCCACGTTCCCTTTCTCTTGGCAAAAACGCACCTTGCAATATTTGGGCATCCGCCTTACAGTTACATCTACACATTTGTTTAGGGAGAATTATATACCCTTGCTTAACTCTATCCGCTTGGACCTGGGTAGGTGGACTTCGCTGACTCACTCTTGGTTGGGCAGGATTAATGTTATCAAGATGAATATTCTACCTAGACTTTTATTTTTATTTTAAATTATACCTTTCACGGTTCCTCCGTTTTTTTTTTTTTTTTTTTTTTACAATTTTAACTTCTTTAGTTTGCAAATACGTCTGTCATCGCAAACGCCCTTGGATCCCTAGGCACCTGTTGGTAAACCTAAAAGGGGAAGGAGGCCTAGCTTTACCTGACTTTAAGAAATATTATTCAGCCTCAGTTCTTCAATGCCTGCTGGACTGGAAACACCATGGACTCTCTAAACTCTGGGTCCCCCTGGAATCCGACTTACATTGTTCTGCCTTGTACCTCCAAATAAGAATACCTAAATGCTACCACTCAAAATCTCCTTTTACATCACCTCTAACCTCATCCACTTTCACTGTATGGGACTCCTTGCACAGAACCAACCACTGGGATTACAACTCTCCCTTGATGCAATTGACAGGTCACTCATTCTTCCCTCTAGGGAATTGGATCCTTCTTTTGACAAATAGCTCCCCTCCTCACCAGCATTATTACACCAAGTCACCACCACAAGAGGTCTCCTTCCTTTATCCTCCCTACTTCAGAATGCGTCTGCTACACCAATGACTCAATGGAAATACCAACAACTTGCTGGCTTTGTGAATGCTTTGCCTATACCTCTACACTCCTTGGCGGGGCAACATCATTAGAGATCTTTTCAAAAATATGCTGCAACCTTGTGTAACCTGATTATCCCTATGGACATGTGGATACAATTTAAGTATGCTAGTTGACAGTGCCCCAGGGATATAGTTTTTATTCAATGGTTATTTGATCATCAATAACAATTTTTAGGATATTTAATTTGGTTGTGTTTGTTTGTGTGTCTGTGCGGTTTTTTTTTGTTTGTTTTTTATTAATATGGCTACTGATAGGGCCACCAGGTTGCAGCATATTTTTGAGAGGATCTCTAATGATGTAGCCCCTGATTTAAATAATGACAGTTCATCTATACCTAACGATATAATAACACATCTGCCACACACAGAGGCGTTTGAAGTAAATATGAGGAAAGCTTTCTTGCAGTTGCAACAAGCTAAACAGTATGAGAACATACAATGGTGGGATTTATCCTTTTTGCAGAACTATCTTACGCTAGGGATCACACCCCGGGGGTTGCGCATCAAAAAGCATTGCAGCTCTTTTGAGGGTGACTTATCCAAGGAATGAAGATTACTGGCAGAGTTTTGTACTGTCAAATGGATTCAGTTGATTATCCAACAGAGGGAGAGAAAACTGGAACAGGCTCAACAGGCTTTAGAAGATGGAGAGAAGGCCTTTCAGTCTTTCAGGTCTTTCTGCCTATTTAACAAATGGCTTGAAATTTTAGAACGCAATGTAAAAACCCATGAGGACAAATTAGTTAACACCAAAACTAGCAAGCTTCAACTAGATATTTCTGACTATAAGAATGATCGCGTGTTCGAATGGAGGCAATCCGACTCCATGAGACCGGCTGGGGCCTTACACAATACGGGCTAAAATAATAAAAAAGAGCCAATCAAGGTCTTCCCGGTAAAAGACGTAATAAAAAAAATAGACATCCACGCATTAAACAATTTATCAGTACACAGGTTTTATCCAAAGCCTTGGAGCAACAGGATTTGCCAGCTGTGTCAACGTCAGGCGAGGAAATTTCTATCGATACCACCATAAATCCCATACCTACTACTGTTGGGGAAACGACAGTATCTCCTTCTGACACTCCTCTCCCCAGTACCAATACATTGGACACAGTTTCCCCAGACAAGGTTGTTGTGTCCATACCCATAGCCCTTTGTCCTGCGACTTGGAGGGTTACATTAGGGAAGGTGGTCGGCCCAAAAATATCAATCCTCCCGAGATTTAGATTTTTCAGAATCGGCCTCCAAAGGGAGGAATAAAAGAAAAGAGAAAACTAGATGAGGATGAAGGGGTGGTCAGCGGTGCAAGCGTAAACAACTAGAAAGAAAGATTGGAGCAAAGGGACCCCATGACACGGTAAAGATTTATAATTTATCTTCGTATGTCCTCACTGAGGTTGAGTCTGACCTTCTTAGGAAAGGTCTTAGTTTTTCTCCCTCTGTTGGACCCAACAATTTTGGTCTCTTTAAAGATCTTAAAAAGTTTGTACATTTACTTACTCTTAGAAGACATTATGCCAGGGACACAAAGGTAGGTGGGGCCATCATGCCCCACCACCCCCCCTCCACCCAGCATGATGATCCTCCGACTTATACGAGGATGATCCATTTTGAACGTCCTGGAGCAACTCTGGTTGGAAAACCATGTAGATGGCTGGCCCTTGAATACATTTCTCGACCCTAAAATCAGGCATACAGGCTTGAAACCGCAGTCCTTTTTCAATCCGGTCCAATCCAAAGGACCTTACATAGAACGTTCTATCAAGCCGTGTACAAGGATTTCACACAGCTTTGTGAGACTTCCAGGAAGGCCATCCAAAGTAATCTTTCGGTATTAGAAAAACAGGCTCTCAAGGATCTCACCAACAATACTGGATTGGTTATCAAGCAGGCAGACAAGGGTGACAGTTTGATAGTGCAGGACAAGGCTGACTACCTCAAAGAGGCTAGTCGCCTTCTTTCCGATACAAACACTTATCTAAAGCTGACCCATGATCCTTTGGTCGGGTTTCAGACTGAATTAAGGATCTTGATAGAGAGAGCATGGCGTGGGGGGCTTGTGGATGATAGGGAGAAGACATTTCTTCTTCCTCTGGTGTGTAGTACTCCTTATTTTTACCACCTACCCAAAGTCCACAACTCCCTCGTTAATCCTTCAGGCAGACCCATAGTCGCTGGCACTAACAGTTTCCCCAATGGGTTATCTAATCACATTGATTATTTCCTTCAGCCTATTGTCTGTGAACTTCCATCATACATCAGGAACTCCCAACATGTTCTAGAGGTACTCAAACCTTATGTTTGGGAAGATCATTATATGTGGGCATCATTGGATGTTTCGTCCCTTTACACATCCATCCCCCATGAGGTGGGCCTTGCTGCTCTCCAACATTTCTTGCTTAAGGCCGGTGACATCAACTCAGAACAGGCCATTTTTCTAGCTGATGCCACTGAATTTTTCCTGCGACATAACTATTTCACCTTTCTGGATCAGTTTTTCTTGCAGGTAAAGGCACTGCCATGGGGGCTAACTTTGTACCAGGCTATGCCAACCTCGCAATGGGTTTTTGGGAGGAGAGGTACATCTGGGCACACATCATATAGTGTTTTATGGGCGTTATATAGATGATATACTTTTGATCTGGGACGGTGGCCCAGATGTCTTCTCCTCTTTCGTTAATCATTGTAATGCCAACCCCATGGGCTTATCCTTCACCCATGTGTTAAATCCTCTAGAATTAGTATTTCTAGATCTTGCTTTGTCCCATGAGGGTGGCAACATCATTAGTAGGAATCACACCAAGCCTACCAGTGGCAACTCATATGTTCACTACTCTAGTTGCCACCACCCCTCCTGGAAGTGAAACATTCCTGGAGGCCAGTTCAACAGGAGGAATTGCACCAAGGTGGAGGATTACATTACACAGGGCTCGTCTATGACTAACAAATGTATAGACAAAGGGTATCCTCCATCTTTAGTGAAGGAAGCCTTTGATGCCCATTTGAGTTCTGCTAAGAATACACGTTGCAAGGCAAATACCCAAGATCAGAGCACAATTAGATTTACTACAGTGTTCAACGACAAATATAGAGCCATATCTAGCATCATAAAAAAGCACTACAAGATCCTCCAGCTCGATCAACGTTTAGACCCTACATTACCCCCTGCTCCCCAGGTGACATTTAGGAGAGCTCGAACACCTAAAAACATTCTGGCTCCAAGTAAATTACATTCCAACAAAAATATATTGCCTCTTGACATAAGATCATATTTTGATCATAGGACTGGAATATTTCAATGCAAGAAAAGAGGGTGAACACCACAGACTTATTAAGAAAGAATGGAATAAACATAGCGTTCCTGGGCATTTTTTACACACGCACCATAAGGACGCCTATTTTTTAGAAGTTCTGGCCATAGACACAATCCCCAAGGGTACATTGACGGACAATGAACGGTTTTTACTTCTTTGCAAAAGGGAGGTATTTTGGATATATTGTTTTGGCTCTTTGTCACCCAATGGTCTTAATGAGGACTTGGAGGTTCACAACATAATGTGAATCCTATATCGAGTAATTCTATTCATGTGGTATATTTGACTGTTTTTTTTACACAAGTATTCACCTTTATTTATTTATTTTTTTGTGCCCTACGGCCACATCACCCTGAACATGCCTGATCTTGTCTGATCTCGGAGGCTAAGCATGGTTGGGCCTGGTTCGTACCTGAATGGGAGACTGCCTGGGAATACCAGGTGTTGTAGGCCTTTTTTTAATTTTTTTTTATATTTATTTATTTATTTTTTGCGTAGGTGCATTAGCGATTAGCACCATCATTTCTTAATTCATTCTGATGTGTGCATGTATCACAATTACACACAACAATACTATCAAGTGATATTGCTATTTAATTTCTGATGTTTTAACTGTGTGTTTATATTTTATATTAATTATATATTATATATTATATTATATTATATATTATATATATTATATATATATATTATATTATATATATATAATACTTTATATATTGTATCCTCCAGTTATTATTATTGTCATATTGTTATATATTTTTTTAATTGAGAGAATTTGTGCCTATTTTAAAATTTTATGTTATCAAGGAAGGAGATAAGGACACCGAGAGGTTAAAAGTGCAATCAAACCTTTTCCTGGTTTGTAATCACAGTCCCGCCCCTTCCCCATCTTTAAATCTGCCTGTCCGGCTGATGTCACCGCTACGGAACTACAGCAGAGTCCTTTCATCCTCGCACTGGCTGGTTTCCGACTTTGTGCACTCACTGCTAAGCAGTCCTGGGAGACTGACCTCTTCGCACTCGTGTTGCTTGCTGCCAGGTGCCCTTGTCCACTCCAGCCCAGGGGGATGTAAGCATTTTATGTACTTTGTTTTTCGGTTATCAATACCAATAAACTGTTAACCCTTTCTATACTGGATGTTCTCCTGACTTCCTTATCCATTGCATCCCGGTGTGGTTCATGCGCTGCCTTCCTCATATACTTTTTTCTATATTTGGGTCCTCTGGGGTTAAAAACAAGACTCAATGAATGTGAACAAAGATAAAGATAAAAGTGAAAATGAAACAATAATAATATGAAAATAATAAAATGCACCTAATTTTCAAAAAGTAATTAAAAACAATATCTATGTTCAACCCAAAGTATATATCTCATAAATCCATTGGGTCTTCCTTTTTGACACCTCCTTGAGCATATCTGTTTCTCTCCAATGTCCACTAATCTTATCTGTTTCATAGAAGGTCAACAGGCTGGGGTCCCTATTATATTTAAGCTTGAAGTGCCTAAAAACACAATGTTGGTCAAAACCATTTTTAATGTTATTGATATGTTCTCTTATTCTAGTATTCTAGTATTATTCCAGTATTAAGTTTCCTTGTGGTCCTACCAACATACTGTATCTGACAAGACACTCCAGTACATAAAACATGTGAGGGGAGTCACAAATAATCAAAGGTTTAATCTTATAGGTTGTATTAGTAGTCATGGACGTAAATTCACCTTTTGTTTTTCCTTTTCTCATCCCTTTACAAGCTTTGCATTTACTACACCCATATAATCATTTCATATCCAAGAACATTTTGCGTTTTTTATGGAGGGTCAATCACATTTTGAATGATTTTTCTACGCAAAAAAAATTTTTTCTAGATGTTTTTGGAAAAATCTTTCTCAAGGTCCCATCCTTCAACAAGAATGGCCAGTATTTTCTAATAATCCCTTCTAACTCTTTGGATTGCATATTGAAGTCAGTCATAAAGTTATAGCCTCCCTCTGCATACTTCGTTTTTCTGTACATAACAATTGCTCTCTATCCTTAACTAGGACCCCGTTCCTTTCTTTTACTAGGAAGGGTTATTTATAAATCCTATAATAAAAACCTTTCTATTAATCTATAGGTTTGAGCTGTGTAGTTATAGTCCATATCACAATTTATTTTTATTCAGCTGAACTGGCTACCAGGAGTATTAAAAATCCATTTTTGATGGTGACAACTGGTGGTAGGAATAAAGCTATTCCAATTTGTCTGCTTAAAAAGCATTTTCGTATAGATCCGCCCCTTCTCTTTGAAAAGGGTAAGGTCCAAAAAATTGATATGGTTATACTCACCAGTAGAATATGCATTAATGTACCAGAAGAATCCCAGCCTCTCCATCATAGAGACTATTGTAAGGGATAGATTTTGGCTAATTTAAACAGTGTGAGACACCATCTTAGTGTGCTTTTTTTTGGGTTACTTTCCTATATTTAATACAGTTTGTGGCCTTGTAGATGGAATTAATAGCTTCAATTCATTTGAGACTCGTTAAATGAGGTACATTTTCCCTCTCCCATTGCAAGAATAATGAAGACTTGTGGAAACTGGTCTTATTGTTTAAGATGTTATAGAATAGAGCTACCCACTTTTTGGATGGTTTGGTGGAAGTGTATTATTGCCAAGCAGTAATATGTATGTACATCACTTTGTCAAGGAAATCCTATAAGGATTAGGCGACTTGCATATATTTGAAAAAGTCATTATTTGGTAAGCCAAATTCTCTTGCAAACCCTATTAAACTTTTGAGGGTGTCCCCTGTATATAGATCTGAGACAACAGAGATACCTCTGTGGTACCACGCTTTGATGGAAAGATAAGGAATGAGGGATTCTAGCACCTTCAAAGACAGTAAGATTGAGCTGATATAAGAATGTGAGGCAGAGTGAAGAGTTCTCAATACAATGAGAGATGACTGTAACAACTCTCAGAGAAAGGGAGTAATGTCAAAGCTAGGGGTCACCAAAGATCAGTGAGCAGACAAGTATGCAGGTTTTTCCCTCGACTCATTGATTGCTCGATATTAAGCTGCAGTACATTATTAGATGGTTGAAACCATCTTTGTCCAAATGAGTAGAGGTAAAGTGATTTCAAAGGTCTTTACAATCCATCCCCCAGATTTTCTATGTTTAACAAGTTGAGAGTGAGCTCTTCTGGCTTTCTTAACTTGCCAGAGGAATTGTTTAAGCAAAACATTCAAAGAATGTAGGTATTTAGGAGGCAAAAGGAAGGCTAGGGTTTTAAAAATGTATAAATCTGTGGTAATATGAGCATATTGAAGGACCCCAGTCTACCAGACGAGGATAAATTGAATTTGGCTATCTGTGTGACTTTTTTTGTAAATTTTCTCTAAGAGGCGTGTAATTCAAATCAGATAGGAGCCTTATTTTGGATGCTAAAGTGATACCTAGGAGCGGGATACCATCATCTTTCCACACATAAGGGAGGGAACTTTGCAGAAGGTGTTTGGATTTTATTTCTAGTCCTAGATCAAGTATTAGGGACTTTGAAAACTTGACCTTGTAGTACATAAAGAGAGTTAATACGTACTGGGTTTTATAAGAAGATTAATAATGTTGTCTGTAAAAAAATGTATCTTTCTGGATAAATTCTAATAGTTTCCACCAGGGGCTCGGTGAGTAAGAATACAATGGAGAGTAAGAGCATGAATCCTTGTTGGGTGCCATTAGAGATGGTAAATTATGTAGAACTCAAATGGCAGAGAGGATGTGACCAGAAAAAACGAATTTAGCAAGCACTTGGGATAGGTATTTCCAATGTATAAAGTCAAATACCTTCCCTGAATCTAGTAAGAGAAGCAGAGAGTGAATATGCTCTTTTTCCACAAAATGGAGCACATTTACAATCTGCCTTGTAGTATCTGAGGCTTGTCTGCCACGGATAAACCTTGTTTGGTCCAGGTTGCTCAAGGTAGGGAGAATACCAAGTAGACAGGGTGCAATAATCTTTGTGTAAATTTTCACATCTATATTTAGTAACAAAACTGGGGGAACATTTTCGGGTACAGTTTGGTCTTGGAATTGTTATGATGTATGCTTTCAACATTAACGAAGAAAAGGATGTGGACGAAGCCACCTTAGAATAGACCCTGTTTAGGCATCTGATAAGTATATCTTTAAACAGTTTATTATACTCACTGGTAAACCCATAGGGACCCAGGGATTTGCCCTTGGGAATGAATTTGATCACCATGATAGTTTTGCTATACTCATAAGGTACATTGGGGTGCTGAAGCTGAGCATCTATTAATGTTGGGAGACCAAGCACTGCCAGAAATGTAGCTATGTCAACCTCAGACTGTTGAGGGGTGTGAGTATCATCTTGTAAATTGAGAAGAAAACTATAATAATCTGCAAATAATCTGCGATATCTTGTGGATATAGGATTTTTTTTTGCTTCTGAACTGGATGAATAAGATGGGAAATCTTGGTCTTAGTTCTCTGAGATTTTACACTTTGAGCTAAAATATTCCTGGCTCTATTGCCAATGGCATAGTGATGAGGTTTCAGGGCTTGATAATATCTTTCATGTTGTTCATAGAGAAATCTATGCAATTCTTGTCTGAGTTGAGAAAGAGAAGAAGAGCTTATGTGATCTGGTGACGCTTTACTCTTAGCCTGAAATGTCACCAGAAGATCATTGAGCTTTTGAGTGTGTTGTTGTTTTGTGTGGGCACATAAGTGTATGATAATGCCTCTATTGTAAGCAATGTGGATGTTCCACAGGATGAGGAGATCAGGCATGGATTTGCGGTTAGTGTTGAAATATTCTCTCAGATGTTTGGAAAGATAGGAAACTTTATGCAGGAGCTTTATAAGATAAGATAAGAATTACAGTACCACAGATACACAGGGGAAAAGTTCTCATTCTCCACTATAAAGACAGCAGCATGTGATGTTGTAATTAGTGGAGGAGACATGTTGGGGGTAACCATTCTACCACAAACATGTTGATTTGGGAATAGGACATACACAATATTGTCAAAAATATTGGGATGCCTGCCTTTAAATGCACATGAACTTTATGCGCATCCCAGTCTTAGCCCGGAGGGTTAAATATTGAGTTGGCCCACCCACCCTTTTCAGCTATAACATCTTTAACTCTTCTGAAAGGGATGTCCACTAAGGTTTAGGAGTGTGTCTATGGGAATGTTTGACTATTCTTCCATAAGCACATTTGTGAGGTCAGGCACTGATGTTGGACGAGAAGGTCTGGCTTGCAGTCTCTGCTCTAATTCATCCCAAAGGTGTTTTTTCAGGTTGAGGTCAGGACTCTGTGCAGGCCAGCCAAGTTCCTCCACCCCAAACTTGCTCATCCATGTCTTTATAGACCTTGATTTGTGCACTGGTCCAAATCATTTGATGGAGGGGGGATTATGGAGTGGGGTTGTTTTTTCAGGGGTTGGGATTTCCCCTTAGTTCCCCTGAAGAAAACCCTTAAGGGGTCTGGATGCCAAGACATTTTGGACAATTTCATGCTCCCATATTTGTGGGAACAGTTTTGGGATGGCCCCTTCCTGTTCCAATGGGAAGCAGGGGGGGGGGTGGCAAAATGGGCGTCGTGGTATTCTGACAAAACATCACTTCCGTTACGGAATTTGGTGGGTCGCCAATTCTGACGTAACTATTTGTTTTTGGAATACAACATAAAAATATATTATAATATTTATTATTATTTATTTTTATAAGTTGCAGTGAGGCCAATCTGTGCCCATCAGTTATGCCAATTAGTGCTGCTTTTCAGTTCCCATCAGTGCTACCTATCAGTGCCCCTCAGTCAGTGCCACCTATCAGTACTCATCACTGTTGCATATCAGTGCCCTTTAGTGCCGCCTCATCAGTGCCCATCAGTGCTGCATAAGAAGATATCATTAGTCTGCATTGTGATTTGAAAACTGTCACATGACATAAAAAAAATTGTGGTGATCAGTATCAGCGAGTACATAAAAAAGTATCAGTACTTGTTCTCGGTCTTAAAAAAGTGATATCAGTGAAACCCTACTTTTGACAATATAGTGTATGCCTAGCAGATGTGATTTGAGGTGGACTAGGAATGAGCTGAGTTTGGTAAAAATAAAAAGCCCCTTGATTGATTTCTTTAAAACAAGTAAACACAAAGAACTACATTCCAAATAATGAGGGATCTTTATGATGCACCAATGTGCTTCTTTATTGCACTGCCCTATTTAGATCTATGAAACTACTGAGAACATAACTCACTAAATTTCAAGTTTACCAGAAGCAAAATCCTTCCATCTCTGTAGTGCATTGGGAGGACACCTCATAGAATTCATAGCACTACTATAATTGGTCAAGTCACGCTCTAGGAGCAGATGTTTGTCCTTCTTCTACTTACAGTGATATCTCTCAATACAGACAACAGTAGAAGGAGGAAGGGAAGCAAACCACAGCACGTAGCAAGCCTGATATTGATGTGTTCTTATAGCCAATCAATTTGTAACACTTCAGTCATTATACAGCATTTTAACCACTTCCATACCGAGTCATGTAAAATGACGTCGGCAAAGTGGTTGTCTAGATCCGGGCCGCCGTCATATGACGTCGGCCCGTTCTAGCTGCTGCTGCGCGCCCCCGGCGGCTAGCTGCTGCTGCGCGCCCCCGGCGGCGCGCAGCGGCGTGATCAGGGATGAGGCTCGTCCCTCGGACATAGCCCATCCCTGATCAAGGTAAACAGCCAATAGAAATTGGCTGTTTACCACGTGATCGGCTGTGTCAATCACAGCCGATCACATGAGCGGCTCCAGCACGAGCCGCTCGTTCTCTCTGCAATGCGCGCCCCCGGGGGCGCGCAGAGCAGCGATCGGGGACGAGGCTCGTCCCTCGGACAGAGTCGATCCCCGATCTAGGTAAAGAGCCAATGAAATTGGCTCTTTACCACGTGACCGGCTGTGTCCAATCACAGCCGGTCACAAATGTCAACAGAGAACACGGTAACTAGCTGTCACCGTGTTCTCCTCCTCACACACTGATCCTGTGTGAGGAGGAGATTGTGGTAACAGCTAGTTACCAACTACAGTGCACCCTAAACACACTGATTGCCCCCCCCCAATAAAGAGCACCTGTCACTAGCCCATCAAAGTACCCGAGTACCTGTCATCAGCCCATCAGGTACTCAGATGACAGGTACTTGGGTACTCTGATGGGCTGGTGACAGGTATTCGGGTACTCTGATGACAGGTACTCAGGTACTCTGATGACGGATACTCTGATGACAGGTACTCGGGTACTCTGATGACAGGTACTCGGGTACTCGGGTACTCTGATGACAGGTACTCGGGTACTCTGATGACGGGTACTCGGGTACTCTGATGACAGGTACTCGGGTACTCTGATGACGGGTACTCGGGTACTCTGATGACAGGTACTCGGGTACTCTGATGACGGGTACTCGTGTACTCTGATGACGGGTACTCGGGTACTCTGATGACAGGTACTCGGGTACTCTGATGACAGGTACTCGGGTACTTTGAGTACCTGTCAACGGAGTACCCATCATCAGAGTACCTGAGTACCTGTCACCTACCCATCAGAGTACCCGAGTACCTTCCACCTGCTCATCAGAGTACCTGACGCCTGAAGTACCCAAGTACTTGCCGCCTGCTCATCAGTACCCATCACTACTCATCAGTACTCATCAGTACCTATCACGTATCAGTACTGATCATCAGTACCCATCAGTACAGTATCACCTATCACCTATCAGTCAGTGAGTACTACTCATCAGTACCTATCACCTGCCTGTCACCTGCCCATCAGAGTACCCGAGTACCTGTCACCTGCCTATCGGAGTACCCGATTACCTGCCACCTGCTCATCAGTACCAGAGTACCTGTCACCTGCCCAACAAAGTACCCGAGTACCTGTCACCCTTCATACAGCCACCATGTCCAAGTCCAAAAAGGTTTATATACGTCCTCCGTTTAAACCTAAATACCGGTGTTATGGCAGCAGATAGCTGCCATAACCCTGGTATTTTTTTAAACGGTGGACGGTTGGCTTTCCGATAAGGGTGGTCCCAGCGGCGGATTCGCATCAGGTACTGTCATCTGAGTACCTGATGGGCTGATGACAGGTACTCGGGTACTTTGATGGGCTAGAAGAGGCGCCCCCCCCCCCTCCCGACGCGTTCCGGTCCTTTTCCCCGCTTACCGGACCCGCCGGCAGCGGGGAAAACGATCCGGTCCCGAATCCTCACAGACAGGATGTCGAGTGAGGGCAAGCTTGCCCTCACTTGACTCTATGGTCTTGGAGGACCGGAGCTACGGAAAATGTTGTTGCCTAGCAACCGGTTTAAAGGTCCTTTTTTTTTTTTTTTTTCATTTTATATAATTATTATTATTTTTTTTTTTTCTATCTTTTAGTGTACTTGTGAGATCTGAGGACTTTTTGACCCCAGATCTCACAAAAAAGAGGTCCTGTCATGCCTATTTCTATTACGAGGAATATTTACATTTCTTTTAATAGAAATAAAAATGATCAATTTTTTTTTTTTTTTAAACGGTGTAAAAATAAAAAATAATAAATAAAATAAATAGTAAAAAAAAAAAAAAAAAATTAAAGCGCCCTGTCCCCGTTAGCTCGCACGCAGAAGCGAATGCATACAGAAACCCCGCCCACATATGTAAACGGTGTTCAAACCACACATGTGAGGTATCGCCGCGATCGTTAGAGCAAGGGAAATAATTTGAGCCCTAGACCTTCTCTGTAACTCAAAGATGGCAACCTGTAGAAATTTTTAAATTGTCGCCTATGGGGATTTTTAAGTACCAAAGTTTGTCACCATTCCGTGAGCGTGCGCAATTTTGAAACATGACATGTTGGGTATCTATTTACTCGGCGTAACATTATCTTTCACATTATGGAAAAAAATTGGGCTAACTTTACTGGTTTCTTATTTTTTAATTTAAAAAAGTGAATTTTTTCCAAAAAAATTGCGTTTGGAAGACCGCTACGCAAATACGGTGTGATAAAAAATATTGCAATAATCTCCATTTTATTCTCTAGGGTCTCTGCTAAAAAAAAATATATAATGTTTGGGGGTTCTAAGCAGTTTTCTAGCAAAACAACTGATTTTAGCTTGTAAACACCAAATGTCAAAAATAGGCCTAGGCAAGTGGCTAGGATGCATGATGATGCTCCTTGGATGTTAGGCCCCTCTATATGGCTAGGCTGTGAAAAAGTCTCACACATGTGGTATTGCCATACTCAGGAGGAGTGGCAGAATGTATTTTGGGGTGTCATTTTTGCTGTGTACATGCTATGTGTTAGGAATATCCTATAAATTGACAACTTTGTGTAAAAAAAAAAAGTTTTCATTTTTTTCCCACATTTTCCAAAAACCTGTGGAAAAAAATGATATGTTCAAACGACCCATAATGCCTAATAGAATATACGTTGGAGTGTTTGCTTTCCAAAATGGGGTCATTTTGTGGACTTTTCCATTGTATTGGTGCTCTAGGGCCTTGAAAAGTGTGATAGGTAGTAAGAAAGTTTTATGTGTATTTATGCTCCTAGAACGCCTGAATGTGCTTCTTGGACGTGGAGTCTCTTTTTGTGGCCAGGCTGTGTAAAAGTCTCACACATGTGGTATCGCCATACTCGGAAGGACTAGCAGAATGTATTTTTGGGTGTAATTTTTGCTGTGTACATGCTATGTGTTAGAAATAGCTTATAAATTGACAACTTTGTGGGAAAAAAAAGAAAAAAAAAATTTTTTCTTCATTTTCCCAAGAATTGTGGGAAAAAATTACAACTTCAAAAAACTCACCATGCCTCTTACTAAATACCTTGGACTGTCTACTTTACAAAAAGGGGTCATTTGGTCGGTATTTGTACTGTCCTGACATTTCAGGGCCTCAAGAAAGGAGATAGGCAGTCAGTACATCTGGTGTGATCAATTTTCAGTAATTGGTACCATAGCTTCTAGACTCAATAACTTTCACACAGACTAAATAATATACACTAATTTGGGTTAATTTTACCAGAGACATGTAGCAGTATACATTTTGGCCCAAATGTATGAAGAAAAATTTATTTTTTGCAAAATTTCATAATTGAAACTAAAAAAAGTGTTTTTTTTCAAAATTTTTGCTCTTTTTTTGCATATATCACGGAAAAAAAAAAACCCCAGTTGTGATCAAATACCACCAAAAGAAAGCTCTATTTGTGTGAAAAAAATTATAAAAATTTTGTTTGGTTACAGTGTAGCATGACTGAGCAATTGTCATTCAAAGTGTGAGAGTGCTGAAAGCTGAAAATTGGTCTGGGCAGGAAGGGTGTCTAACTGCTCTGTATGGAAGCGGTTAAAATAGGTAAAAATGGCATAGATACAACTGAATTTATTTCTTTAAGAATTGATTTCTGTACGTCATCCTATCCAGGTGCTTTATTCATTTCTTTTAAAAACATTTTCCAACTCTTTTTGAATTGTTTGTAACATTGAATAGTGAAATTGTTCATTCAGCTTTATATTTTTATTACTTTTTATGTTATTTGTTGCTTTAAAAACATCATGTATAAGTCACATTGGATTTGTTTTTAG
The DNA here is from genome assembly GCF_965119305.1 of Pelophylax lessonae. NCBI lineage: Eukaryota > Metazoa > Chordata > Amphibia > Anura > Ranidae > Pelophylax > Pelophylax lessonae. Next base: position 161,584,376 of record NC_138774.1, on the reverse strand, counting down.
TACCTTGTATTTGTGACAATTGAAATGTATTATGGAATCTGTCAACATAAAATAAATGTTAAACACTCCCTTTTATGCACTTTGCTCTTTGTTGAAAATATTTCCTCCCAGCCTATTTTTCTGCAAAGAGGCTCTCTTAAAATAAACATCTTTGTGTTTTCTGCAAGCGCACATTTTTAGGGCTTAGATTAGACAAAATCATGTTATGGTTAGGGTTGAGCGAACACCTAGATGTCCGTGTTCGACGGGTTCGGCCGAACTTTAAAAAAAAGTCCGGGTCCGTGTCCCGGACTTTTACCGAACTTTTCCCGGACACCGAACCCCATTGAAGTCAATGGGGACCCGAACTTTAAGGCACTAAAATGGCTCTAAAACACCAAAGGAAAGGGCTAGAGTGCTGCAAATGGCAGCAAAACGTAATTAAGAGCATGGCAAGTGCTCTGCAAACAAATGTGGATAGGGAAATAACTTAAAACAACAAAAAAAACAGAAAAATAAAACAATGTTCTTCTTCATCTCTGAAGGACGAGGCCCATATGGAGTAGGAGGGAGGTTAAGGTGGTGGTGGATGTGGCGGTGACATAGGCGTGCGCACAGGGTGTGCTGGGTGTGCCTGGGCACACCCTAATCACCTAGGGCACATAGCATTGCCAGTGAGGAGATGGGAAAGATCTCCCTGGGACCTGCTCTGCTCTATTTCTCCTTGCCTACAGGTACATGGCCCCGATACATTACTCTCCCTGCTGGCAAACACATGCATGTGTATTTCAACTTTGGGGTGCACACCTTAATGCAATAGGCTGCGCACACCTATGGGCGGTGTAGGTGGAAGCGGCGGTGGAGGAGGACCAGGGCCGGATTAACAGCATCATGGGCTTGGTGCTGAGGATTTTGAAGGGCCTTAGGGCCGTGCCTTGCCATGCACCCAGAGGAGGAAGGGTGCAGCCATGCATGCCTAATTCAACATGGGATGCTGTCTCTGAAGCCCATAAACACATCCATGCATCGCCAACTGTCCCTCCTTGTCCGGCCTTCACGCTGTGTGGGGAGGTTCTGAGGGTGCTGCCTGGGGAAGCGAGCATAGAAGCCAGACTTCTGTGTTTACAAGTGACAGAAGAGCGGTAACAGTGAATATGGCCAACCCGGGGCCTATATAAAAGGTAGGGGCCTGGAGCTGCAGCTCCAATAGCCCCTACATTAATCTGGCCCTGAGGAGGAGGACGAGGTAGCCAACACTGCTTCTTTTCACAAATTTTAAATGAGGGTACACCCCAAAAGAGTGAGAAAGAGCAAAAATGGAACAATGGGTGGGTAAGGTCGGTATCCATTGCTATTCTGCATAAGGTACGGAAAAGTCCCGTGGGATCCATGCCTGGTTCATTTTAATGAACGTGAGCTTGTCCACATTGTCTCTGGACAGGCGGCTGCGCTTGTCTGTTATAACGCCCCCAGCCGTGCTAAATACCCGTTCAGATAATACACTGGCTGCAGGGCACGCCAGCACCTCCAAGGCGTAAAGGGCAAGCTCAGGCCATGTGCCCAATTTGGAGACCCAGAAGTTGAAGGGGGCAGACCCGTCATTCACTACATGTAGGCGTGTGCACACATACTGCTCCACCATGTTGGTAAAATGCTGCCTCCTGCTAAGACGTTCCATCTGAGCTGCTGGTGCTGCTGTTTGTTGTGGCGTGCTGACAAAGCTTTTCCACATTTCGGCCATGCTAACCCTGCCTTCTGAGGTGCTGGCGGTGCCCTGGTTGCGTTGGCGACCTCCTCCTCCTCCTCCTCTGCCTTGTGCTTCCACTGTGGCCCCGCTGTCAGATGGGAATGCCAGCAGCATGGCGTCTACCAAGCGTGCGCTTGTACTCGCGCATCTTGCGATCGCGCTCCAGTGAGTGAATTAAGGACGGTACGTTGTCCTTGTAACGGGGATCCAGCAGCGTGGCCACCCAGTAATCAGCACAAGTTAGAATGTGGGCAACTCGGCGGTCGTTGTGGAGACACTGCAGCATGTAATCGCTCATGTGTGCCAGGCTGCCCAGAGGCAACGAAAGGCTGTCCTCTGTGGGAGGTGTATGGTCCGTGTCCTCTGTATCCCCCCAGCCACGCACCAGTGATGGCCATGAGCTGGCCTGGGTGCCACCCTGCTGTGAACATGGTTCCATCTCCTCCTCCAGCTCCTCCTCCTCCTCATCCTCCTCATCCTCCAGAACTGTGCCCCTGCTGGACAATTGCGTCCCTGGCGTTTGCGTGTGCAGGAACCCACCCTCGGAGCCCCTTGCGAATGACTGCCCTGAAAGCCTTGGAAATGTTACCTCTTCATCCTCCTCCTCCTCCTCATCCTGTGCCACATCCTCTTCCATCATCGCCCGAATTGTTTTTTCAAGGAGGCATAGAAGTGGGATAGTTAAGCTGAGAACGGCGTCATTGCCACTGGCCATGTTGGTGGAGTACTCAAAACAGCGCAACAAGGCACACAGGTCTCGCATGGAGGCCCAGTTATTGGTGGTGAAGTGGTGCTGTTCCGCAGAGCGACTCACGCGTGCGTGCTGCAGCTGAAACTCCACTATGGCCTGCTGCTGCTCGCACAGTCTTTCCAGCATGTGCAAGGTGGAGTTCCACCTTGTGGGCACGTCACATATGAGGCGGTGAGCGGGAAGGCCGAAGTTACGCTGCAGCGCTGCCAGGCGAGCAGCAGCAGGGTGAGAACGCCGAAAGTGCGCACAACGGCCCGCACTTTCTGCAGCAGCTCTGACATATCGGGGTAGTTTTTAAGGAACCTCTGCACCACCAAATTCAGCACATGCGCCAGGCAAGGGATGTGCGTCAAACCGGCTAGGCCCAGAGCTGCTATGAGATTTCGCCCGTTATCGCACACCACCAGGCCGGGCTTGAGGCTCGCTGGCAGCAACCACTCATTTGTCTGCTGTTCCATGCTCCTCCACAACTCCTGCGCGGTGTGTGGTTTGTCCCCCAAACAGGCAAGTTGTAAAACTGCCTGCTGTCGTTTACCCCTGGCCGTGCTGAAGTTGGTGGTGAAGGTGTTACGCTGTCCGGATGAGGAGGCGGGTAGAGGATGAGGAAGCGGAGTAGGAGGAGTTAGGAACAGGAGGCAAACTGAAGCGCCCTGCAATCCTCGGTGGTGGAAGGACATGCGCCAAATTGCTATCCGCCTCAGGCCCATCCGCCACTGCATTTACCCAGTGTGCCGTTAGGGAGATATAACGCCCCTGACCGTGCTTACTGGTCCACGTATCCGTAGTTAGGTGGACCTTGGCACAGATGGCGTTGCGCAGTGCACACCTGATTTTTTCCCCCACTTGGTTGTGCAGGGAAGGGATGGCTTGCCTGGAAAAGTAGTGGCGGCTGGGCACGACGTACTGTGGGACAGCCACCGACATAAGGTTTTTAAAACTGTGCGTCTCCACCAGACGGAATGACAGCATTTCAAAGGCCAATATTTTTGAAATGCTGGCATTCAGGGCCAGGGATCGCGGGTGGGTAGGGGGTACTTCCTCTTCCTCTCAAGTGTTTGGGAGATGGAAAGCTGAACGCTTCCACGGGACATTGTGGAGATGGTTGTTGGTGACCCAGGTGGTGGTGTTGCTGACAGATCGTCTGTTTGCGGGGTGGCAGGTGCCGGTATCACTACAGATGTGGCTGGAGCGGCCGAGACTGCAGCAGAAGAGGAAGCAGGATGAGCCAGAGACGTTTCTTGGTTTTGAAGGTGTGTACTCCACTGCAGCTCGTGCTTTGCACTTAGATGCCTGATCATGCAGGTTGTGCTCAGGTTGAGAAGGTTCATGCCTCGCTTCAAGCTCTGATTGCACAGGGTGCAAACCACTCGTGTCCTGTCATCAGCACATTTTCTAAAGAACTTCCACGCTAGAGAACTCCTTTGAGCTGACTTTGGTGCGCTCGTTCCCTTGCTGCGTTGGGCAGTAGCGGGCGTAGTGTCTAGGGCACGGCCGCTCCGCTTCTGCACCCTGCTCCCTCTTCTGCTGTGCTGGTGGCTCTGTGCGACCACCGCCTCTTCCTCCAAACTACTCAGTTCACCTGCATGACGTTCATTCCATGTGGGGTCGAGGACCTCATCGTCCTCCACATCATCTTCCACCCAGTCTTCACCCCTGCCCTCCTTGTCGGTCTCCACAATGCTGAACGCCGCAGCAGTTGGCACCTGCGTTTCGTCATCATCGGAGACGTGCTGCGATGATCCTTGCATGTACTCATCTTGAGAAATAAGTGGTTGGGCATCGCTGCACTCAATCTCTTCCACTTCTGGGGCAGGGCTAGGTGGATGGCCCTGGGAAACCCTGCTGACAGAGTCCTCAAAAAGAATAAGAGACTGCTGTATGGCTTGGGGCTCAGACTGCTGGCCTGATTTGCAAGGGGGTGAGGTGAAAGACGGTTGGACATTGGCTGCAGGTGCCAACTCTGACCTTTCTGCAGTAGACTGGGTGGGAGACAATGTGAAGGAACTGGAGGCACTGTCAGCAGCAAACCAATCTACTATCGCCTCAACTTGTTCTGGCCTCATCACTTCTAGGGGCGTTTGATGCCCTACCAAATACTGATGCAGGTTCTGTCGCCTACTCACACTTGAGGAAGGTGTTTCACTTGTGCGTGTAGCTGGCACAGATCGACCATGTCCTCTCCTTGCAACAGGAGCTCTACCAGCAGCACCACGACCCAGGCCACGGCCCTTATTTGACGGTCTCCTCATATTTCTGTAATTTAAGATCTTGCCCTAGAAAGGTTTTTATTGAATAGCGGAATAGAAAATATGATCCAAAAAAAGTGTATGTATATCACACGTACACAACCACACTAGGCCCCAATTACTATTGTTTGTACCCCTAAAAGGCTAGATGAGGAGTAGGGGGAGTATGGAACAGGCAGCACCCTCAAACCTTCAGAAGTATGAGATGAACCCCAACAACTTGGAAAGGTGGATCTCTCTCACACGTACCGACACAGACTATCCCGCAATTCAATTGATCCTCAAAGGTTTTTATTGAATAGCGGAATAGGAAATATGATCAAAAAAAGTGTATGTATCTCGCACGTACACAACCACACTAGGCCCCAATTACTATTGTTTGTACCCCTAAAAGGCTAGATGAGGAGTAGGGGGGGTATGGAACAGGCAGCACCCTCAAACCTTCAGAAGTATGAGATGAACCCCAACAACTTGGAAAGGTGGATCTCTCTCACACGTACCGACACAGACTATCCCGCAATTCAATTGATCCTCAAAGGTTTTTATTGAATAGCGGAATAGGAAATATGATCAAAAAAAGTGTATGTATCTCGCACGTACACAACCACACTAGGCCCCAATTACTATTGTTTGTACCCCTAAAAGGCTAGATGAGGAGTAGGGGGGGTATGGAACAGGCAGCACCCTCAAACCTTCAGAAGTATGAGATGAACCCCAACAACTTGGAAAGGTGGATCTCTCTCACACGTACCGACACAGACTATCCCGCAATTCAATTGATCCTCAAAGGTTTTTATTGAATAGCGGAATAGGAAATATGATCAAAAAAAGTGTATGTATCTCGCACGTACACAACCACACTAGGCCCCAATTACTATTGTTTGTACCCCTAAAAGGCTAGATGAGGAGTAGGGGGGGTATGGAACAGGCAGCACCCTCAAACCTTCAGAAGTATGAGATGAACCCCAACAACTTGGAAAGGTGGATCTCTCTCACACGTACCAACACAGACTATCCCCCAATTTAACTGATCCCCAAAGGTTTTTGATTAAATAGCGGAATAGAAAATATGATCCCAAAAAAGTGTATGTATATCACACGTACACAACCACACTAGGCCCCAATTACTATTGTTTGTACCCCTAAAAGGCTAGGAGTAGGGGGAGTATGGAACAGGCAGCACCCTCAAACCTTCAGAAGTATGAGATGAACCCCAACAACTTGGAAAGGTGGATCTCTCTCACACGTACCAACACAGACTATCCCCCAATTTAACTGATCCCCAAAGGTTTTTGATTAAATAGCGGAATAGAAAATATGATCCCAAAAAAGTGTATGTATATCACACGTACACAACCACACTAGGCCCCAATTACTATTGTTTGTACCCCTAAAAGGCTAGGAGTAGGGGGAGTATGGAACAGGCAGCACCCTCAAACCTTCAGAAGTATGAGATGAACCTCAACAACTTGGAAAGGTGGATCTCTCTCACACGTACCAACACAGACTATCCCCCAATTTAACTGATCCCCAAAGGTTTTTGATTAAATAGCGGAATAGAAAATATGATCCCAAAAAAGTGTATGTATATCACACGTACACAACCACACTAGGCCCCAATTACTATTGTTTGTACCCCTAAAAGGCTAGGAGTAGGGGGAGTATGGAACAGGCAGCACCCTCAAACCTTCAGAAGTATGAGATGAACCCCAACAACTTGGAAAGGTGGATCTCTCTCACACGTACCAACACAGACTATCCCCCAATTTAACTGATCCCCAAAGGTTTTTGATTAAATAGCGGAATAGAAAATATGATCCAAAAAAAGTGTATGTATATCACACGTACACAACCACACTGGGCCCCAATTACTATTGTTTGTACCCCTAAAAGGCTAGATGAGGAGTAGGGGGAGTATGGAACAGGCAGCACCCTCAAACCTTCAGAAGTATGAGATGAACCCCAACAACTTGGAAAGGTGGATCTCTCTCACACGTACCAACACAGACTATCCCCCAATTTAACTGATCCCCAAAGGTTTTTGATTAAATAGCGGAATAGAAAATATGATCCAAAAAAAGTGTATGTATATCACACGTACACAACCACACTAGGCCCCAATTACTATTGTTTGTACCCCTAAAAGGCTAGGAGTAGGGGGAGTATGGAACAGGCAGCACCCTCAAACCTTCAGAAGTATGAGATGAACCCCAACAACTTGGAAAGGTGGATCTCTCTCACACGTACCAACACAGACTATCCCCCAATTTAACTGATCCCCAAAGGTTTTTGATTAAATAGCGGAATAGAAAATATGATCCAAAAAAAGTGTATGTATATCACACGTACACAACCACACTGGGCCCCAATTACTATTGTTTGTACCCCTAAAAGGCTAGATGAGGAGTAGGGGGAGTATGGAACAGGCAGCACCCTCAAACCTTCAGAAGTATGAGATGAACCCCAACAACTTGGAAAGGTGGATCTCTCTCACACGTACCAACACAGACTATCCCCCAATTTAACTGATCCCCAAAGGTTTTTGATTAAATAGCGGAATAGAAAATATGATCCCAAAAAAGTGTATGTATATCACACGTACACAACCACACTAGGCCCCAATTACTATTGTTTGTACCCCTAAAAGGCTAGGAGTAGGGGGAGTATGGAACAGGCAGCACCCTCAAACCTTCAGAAGTATGAGATGAACCTCAACAACTTGGAAAGGTGGATCTCTCTCACACGTACCAACACAGACTATCCCCCAATTTAACTGATCCCCAAAGGTTTTTGATTAAATAGCGGAATAGAAAATATGATCCCAAAAAAGTGTATGTATATCACACGTACACAACCACACTAGGCCCCAATTACTATTGTTTGTACCCCTAAAAGGCTAGGAGTAGGGGGGGTATGGAACAGGCAGCACCCTCAAACCTTCAGAAGTATGAGATGAACCCCAACAACTTGGAAAGGTGGATCTCTCTCACACGTACCAACACAGACTATCCCCCAATTTAACTGATCCCCAAAGGTTTTTGATTAAATAGCGGAATAGAAAATATGATCCAAAAAAAGTGTATGTATATCACACGTACACAACCACACTAGGCCCCAATTACTATTGTTTGTACCCCTAAAAGGCTAGGAGTAGGGGGAGTATGGAACAGGCAGCACCCTCAAACCTTCAGAAGTATGAGATGAACCCCAACAACTTGGAAAGGTGGATCTCTCTCACACGTACCAACACAGACTATCCCCCAATTTAACTGATCCCCAAAGGTTTTTGATTAAATAGCGGAATAGAAAATATGATCCCAAAAAAGTGTATGTATATCACACGTACACAACCACACTAGGCCCCAATTACTATTGTTTGTACCCCTAAAAGGCTAGGAGTAGGGGGAGTATGGAACAGGCAGCACCCTCAAACCTTCAGAAGTATGAGATGAACCCCAACAACTTGGAAAGGTGGATCTCTCTCACACGTACCAACACAGACTATCCCCCAATTTAACTGATCCCCAAAGGTTTTTGATTAAATAGCGGAATAGAAAATATGATCCCAAAAAAGTGTATGTATATCACACGTACACAACCACACTAGGCCCCAATTACTATTGTTTGTACCCCTAAAAGGCTAGGAGTAGGGGGAGTATGGAACAGGCAGCACCCTCAAACCTTCAGAAGTATGAGATGAACCTCAACAACTTGGAAAGGTGGATCTCTCTCACACGTACCAACACAGACTATCCCCCAATTTAACTGATCCCCAAAGGTTTTTGATTAAATAGCGGAATAGAAAATATGATCCCAAAAAAGTGTATGTATATCACACGTACACAACCACACTAGGCCCCAATTACTATTGTTTGTACCCCTAAAAGGCTAGGAGTAGGGGGAGTATGGAACAGGCAGCACCCTCAAACCTTCAGAAGTATGAGATGAACCCCAACAACTTGGAAAGGTGGATCTCTCTCACACGTACCAACACAGACTATCCCCCAATTTAACTGATCCCCAAAGGTTTTTGATTAAATAGCGGAATAGAAAATATGATCCCAAAAAAGTGTATGTATATCACACGTACACAACCACACTAGGCCCCAATTACTATTGTTTGTACCCCTAAAAGGCTAGGAGTAGGGGGAGTATGGAACAGGCAGCACCCTCAAACCTTCAGAAGTATGAGATGAACCTCAACAACTTGGAAAGGTGGATCTCTCTCACACGTACCAACACAGACTATCCCCCAATTTAACTGATCCCCAAAGGTTTTTGATTAAATAGCGGAATAGAAAATATGATCCCAAAAAAGTGTATGTATATCACACGTACACAACCACACTAGGCCCCAATTACTATTGTTTGTACCCCTAAAAGGCTAGGAGTAGGGGGAGTATGGAACAGGCAGCACCCTCAAACCTTCAGAAGTATGAGATGAACCCCAACAACTTGGAAAGGTGGATCTCTCTCACACGTACCAACACAGACTATCCCCCAATTTAACTGATCCCCAAAGGTTTTTGATTAAATAGCGGAATAGAAAATATGATCCCAAAAAAGTGTATGTATATCACACGTACACAACCACACTATGCCCCAATTACTATTGTTTGTACCCCTAAAAGGCTAGGAGTAGGGGGAGTATGGAACAGGCAGCACCCTCAAACCTTCAGAAGTATGAGATGAACCCCAACAACTTGGAAAGGTGGATCTCTCTCACACGTACCAACACAGACTATCCCCCAATTTAACTGATCCCCAAAGGTTTTTGATTAAATAGCGGAATAGAAAATATGATCCCAAAAAAGTGTATGTATATCACACGTACACAACCACACTAGGCCCCAATTACTATTGTTTGTACCCCTAAAAGGCTAGATGAGGAGTAGGGGGAGTATGGAACAGGCAGCACCCTCAAACCTTCAGTATGAGATTGTGTTCACTGTACCCCACAAAGATTGAGTTCACTGCACCCCACAATGATTGTGTTCACTGCACCCCACAAAGATTGTGTTCACTGCACCTCACAAAGATTGTGTTCACTGTACCCCCCAAAGATTGTGTTCACTGCACCCCACAAAGATTCTGTTCACTGTACCCCACAAAGATTGTGTTCACTGCACCCCAAAAAGATTGTGTTCACTGCACCCCAAAAAGGATGTTGTTCACTGCACCCCAAAAAGGATGTTGTTCACTCCACCCCAAAAAGATTGTGTTCACTGCACCCCACAAAGATTGTGTTCACTGCACCCCAAAAAGATTGTGTTCACTGCACCCCAAAAATGATTTTGTTCACTGCACCCCAAAAAGGATTTTGTTCACTGCACCCCAAAAAGGATGTTGTTCACTCCACCCCAAAAAGATTGTGTTCACTGCACCCCAAAAAGATTGTGTTCACTGCACCCCACAAAGGATTTTGTTCACTGCACCCCAAAAAGATTGTGTTCACTGCACCCCAAAAAGGATGTTGTTCACTGCACCCCAAAAAGGATTTTGTTCACTGCACCCCAAAAAGATTGTGTTCACTGCACCCCACAAAGGATTTTGTTCACTGCACCCCACAAAGATTGTGTTCACTGCACACCAAAAAGGATTGTGTTCACTGCACCCCAAAAAGATTTTGTTCACTGCACCCCAAAAAGATTGTGTTCACTGCAGCCCAAAAAGATTGTGTTCACTGCAGCCCAAAAAGATTGTGTTCACTGCAGCCCAAAAAGATTGTGTTCACTGCAGCCCAAAAAGATTGTGTTCACTGCAGCTCACACACAGAAAAATGGATGTGGATCACTGACACCTGCCTATCTCCAATCCCACACCACACAGCAATATCGATTGTAGTTTGTAGAACACAGTTTCCCTAAAATTCAGCAGACTCTGTCCCTAACAGGATTGAGAAGAGATCGTAGATCAGGATTGAGTGCAGACCCCACCCCCCACACAGCAATATCGATTGTAGTTTGTAGAAGACACTGACCCTATATAATTCAGCAGACTCTATCCCTAAAATGCCTACAACTCGCCCTGCCTAAACACTCCGACCTGTCCCTCAATTCTATCCGGACACAAATGGTTTTTTCCTGCCTATCTTTCCCTAATCAGCAGCCAGCACGTTGATGTGTGCTCTGTCCCTGAATCTAAGCAGCATAATGACGCCGCTGCGGCTGCCTCGAACTTATAAAGACTTGGTCACATGCTTCAGACGGCCAATCACAGCTACTGAGACATTTGCAGGCATGGCTGGGATGGCTTAAGGCACACCAGTTAAACGATTGTTGATTGGCTGTTGAAAGCCCGCCATGAAAAGAGCGCCAAAGCATGCAAAACCCGGAAATAAAACGACCGAACACGGATTTTTACCCGAACATACAGTAAAGTGTCCGTGTCCGTGTTCGGGTACAAAAAATCCAATTATTCGGTACGAACACGAATAATACAGTCCGTGTTCGCTCAACACTAGTTATGGTCACTATTCCTTAGATTTTCCTTAATAGGAATACCCATATAAGCTCTGCATTGTTTGAGATTAATAGATCCAGCACAGCATTATTTCTAGCTGAGATAACTTAAACTGTCCCATTAAATTATTATGCAATAAGTTAATGTATTTTGGCCTATTTCAGTACCAGCAGCGCAAGCTCATCTGTAAATTTCAGGATAGTTAAAATCCACCATTGTTATAACTCACCATCCTATGCAGCACTTTCCATTTCTGTAAGAAACTGAGTCTTTACTCCCTAATTTAAGCGTAGGTAAACCCTAACAATGATTTTCTCTAATTTGCTCACTTTTGGTGTGTTAAGTATATCATTGTCTTTTTATTTTTGTTTGATAAATGCAAAAAAAGCCTGTTTATCCTGACATCCTGACATAAATTGTGTGAGCTATGCAGATAAACAAATGGTGTTCTGTAGTTATCTCCTACGGTGACAACATTGCTCCTTCATAGCACAGGAGAGTGAGGATTTTCAGCTTTAGGACATGAGTGTGTTACCTGCAGGATCACCAAATCAAAATAAAGGAAAATGAATGCAGCCACCACATCTAGGGATTGGTAAGCTGCAATATATAATCTTTGTTCTCGGGTTTAGATACAAATGCATTTTAGAGCAGTCATATAACAGTTTTACAGTTTATGTAGATTAGAATTTTTTTTTTTTTTTTTTATTTGATGTGTGAAGCAATTTGGAACTTGTTTGAATTTTAATTTGGTTATTATGTTTCCCTATTCTTTTTTTATTTACTCCTGCAATTGGTTTTCTTTGTAGTGCTCCACGCTTTGATAAACACTGCATGTCCCAGTCTGCATTTTCCCCCTAACCATACTTGAATGTATAGGAAAGGAAGTCTGAAGCAGGTAAGAAGCAAGTCATTAACAAAAAGAAAGAAAAAATAAATCAAAAGCTTCTAATCTGTATCTTAAATTATTTTTCTTGAAAACACCTAAAGTCATTATGCAGTTTATTTGCCTCTGCATCTGACACCTGTGTACCCAAAGTTTTAGGCTCACCTTACACATTACAATCTGATTATACAATCTCCTTTTCCTCTAAGGTTGATTGTACAAAGGTCATATGGTCAGATTTGTAACATGCATGGTGAGCTAAAAGAGGGAGCAGAAAGACCAAGATCATATAAATGAATATACATTTTTTATACTGTCTGTCTACCCCGATTGTGAAAAGATAAAATATACATTTATTTACACATTTATGCTTTTAGTTTTGCAGTGCACCCTTGTTCTAAATCTATTTTCATTGTTGTTTACCATAAACAGCAAAAATGTAAAAACAGGTTAAAAATGTATTAATAATTGGAATGTCTGCACTGTCAAATAGTAACATAACCCTGAAAACCTTTGCCACAATTATGAATGCCTTCAAGACAATGCATTAAAAGGTAAGAGGTCATTGTGCATAAACATTTCCACTTTTACATAGCTGCAGTGCAATAATGTTTTTTAGAGCCATTTACATTTTTTTATTTACTAAAAACAGTAAAATCAACAGAAAGTAGAGGTAGCATAATTTTAAAATATGATAAAACAAATGTATTATTTATGTTGCCTGATGGTCACATAATATTGGAAACATGTGCCACAATTATTTTTGCATTTAAAGTGGTTCTAAAGCCTTAGGTTTTTTCCCCTTAAAGAGGTTGTAAACTCATTTAACATTTTTTTTTTTTTTACAACCTGAAAGAGAAACACATAATGAGCTAGTATGCATCGCATACTAGCTCATTATGAAATACTTACCTTAGAACGAGCCCCCCGCCATGCCGCCCGCTTACCTGTATGACAGGCGACATGTTCAGTCACCCGTCTTCCGGGATCGCGGCATCTGATTGGCCGGACCCGCGATTACGTCACTCCCGCGCCTGCGCACAGGAGCCGACGGTCACGGCACGGGGCTCTGAAGGAACGGCACCAGCGGCAGTTCCTTGAGAGCGCATGCGCCAGTGACGTCACTGGCTGCATGTAAGGTAAATATCTCCTAAACTGTACATGTTTAGGAGATATTTACAGTACCTATAGGTAAGCCTTATCATAGGCTTACCTATAGGTACAACTTGCAGAGGAGGGTTTACTTCCTCTTTAATGCTTTAATTCATAGAACCTTCTGTGCTGCAGCTCCCACCCCCCCCCCCCCAGCCTCCACTTTTTCTTACCTGAGCCTGATCCAATCCAGCGATGTGCACAAGCGCAGTGGCTCCTGCTGCTGTCTCCCTCCTCAGAGAACTGATTTAAAGCAGTAGAAGCCATTGGCTCCTGCTCTTGTCAATCAAAAGCTGTGACACAGGAGTGGGGATGGGGCCAGTGTCAATGGGCGCAGCAGTGGGACTCAGGAGCAAGCTTCTACAGATGCCCCCAAGGAAAGTGGCTTTCCGTGGGGGGGACCCCACCAAAAAGGAGGGGCCTGGAGTGCCAGTGGGGGCCACAGAAAAGGATCTGGGCTGCTTTGTGCAAAAGCATTGCACAGAGTAGGTAAGTATAGGCATGTTTGTTATTTTATTAAAAAAAATATTTAAATCTAAACTCAAGACAGATAGAAAAAAACAGTTATTGCAGTTACAGTTACATATTTATTAGAAACCCATGAAATGTGTTTTTAAATTAGACAACCTTCAATAATCTCACATGCATGAGAAATCAGGCTAGGCTCAATTGCTGACAAAGAACCTGAAGGAGAAAGCAAAGTGAGCAGATAGATAACTTCTTCAGTCTGCTGCTTCTTCTTCACTGTCCAATCAGGTGACGAAGCTGTACTTAGGAGCAGCTCCAGACAACATTTTTTGGGGGTGCTGTGCAGGTGCTGGAAACATGAATTGGGGAGCTAATGTGGAGCATGTCACTCACTTAGCATGTGTGGGCCAACAAACCAATAATATCCCTACTGCCATCATATATTCGGGACTGGGGCCATGTCATTAACATCCTCAGAAACCATAGTTTGGAACCTGGTCACGTATGGGCCTCCCTGGATGTTTGATCACTATATACATCAATTCTCCAGCAGGTAGGCCTCAATGCTCTAGAACATTTCTTATCTAAGGACCATTACCTCAACTATAGGCAAGCTCAATTCATAGTTGATGATGTTAGATTTTGTCTTAAATATACTTATTTTATGTTTCTCAGCAAGTTCTGTTTGCAGATGTAGGGCACAGCAATGAGGGATAATTCTGCCCCCTGCTATGTGAACATTACCTTGGGGCATTGGAAAGAATGATGTATTTGGCACCATAATCCTTTTGCAGACACATTGCTTTCTTTGGTCGATATATGGATGATGTTCTTATTTTTTGGAACGACACTAGTGAGGGGTTTGATGCCTTTGTCTCTTAATGTAATAATAATTGTTGTCTACATTTCACTTATATTATTAATTCTACCAGTTTGATATTTATGGATTTGCAGCTGACCCATGAAGAGGAAGCTATCATATCCAAGACTTTTTGCAAACCAGTTAGTGGTGACTTTGTTTTGCACTATACAAGTTGCCACCAACCCACATGGCAAGGCAAAATTTCTTTTAGTCATTTTCACAGGCTGAGAAGGAATTGCTCCATGGTGGGAGATTATGTGGAGCAGGGCTCTGTTCTCACAAGGAAATTTATAAAAAGGGGTATCTGGAGAAATTAGTACAGGATGCCTATACTAAATTCCTAGGTAGTCCAACCAGATGGTCTAGAACTAAGTCATATAAACACAATATTACTTGTTTCACCACAGTTTTTAATGGCATTTATCATGCATTCCAAAAAGTTTTTCGAAAACATTTAAACATTTTGCGCCTGGACCTCTCACATCACTTTCAGGAGGGCATGTACTTTGAAAAAATCATTGCACCTAGCAAGGTACACAGTTCCAGAATTGGTAGGCAGGAGGACATCAGAAATATTTTGTCAACAGGGTAGGCACTTTTAGGTGTGGTAAGCAGGGCTGCTTCAGGTGCCAGTTCATTGTTCATGGGCAGTCCACCTTCAAAGATAGGTCAAGTAACTCTCTTATAATGTCAAACATTTTATGACTTCTTCTACTGATCAAGTGATCTATGCACTACACTCATTTATATGTGGTATGTACCATACGCCCACTACAAAGGAGGATTGGGAGCATCTGAGAGGGCTTTGATAAACATAGTGTCACATGCCACTTTACTTAGTATCATAGTAAGGACACTAGAGCCCTTACCGTTTTTGCTATTGAATGTATATCCGATAAGTCTCTCATAGCCAGTGAAAGATTTTTCATCTTGTGCAAGCGAGAGACTTTTTGTATTCAGAAACTGGATACTATGTCCCCCAATGGGCTTAATGAAGATCCTGAAGTTCATCGTCTAATGTGGACTTAATTGTACTTAATTTTAATGTATGATTGTATTTTAGTATAATGTTTAGGCCTATTGTAACCCTTAGCACATGATTATTTACTGCTTCACTGCTGTTTCAGGTGGTGTGCTGACTCCCTATGGTAGGGTTTATTAAGCCCCATTGCTGGTTTCTGCTCTGGGATTTCAGAAAGAGGCGTGTCCAGAAACATGTCATCCTGGTTACCAACTCTGTTGATGTGTCTTCTGGTGTATCTTAACAAACTCATGCTGTGCAGCTAATGATTTTCGACTTTCGGTGACGTCATCTTCGGTCACAATTCTCCCTGAGCCTCTACACCACGGCTGGGCTCTGTGTTCACCTGGAATCGACACACCTGCCTTAACCAGTTTTCATTCATCTGCTTTGGTATTCCAGCTCTGCACCATGTAGGACTATTTTATTGTGTCATTAAGAAATTGCGTCTCTTCCTTTGGATATAGTGATTCAGTGTGAATGTGTGAGCCTAAGAGTTTCATTTGCATTTATGGGTGCCTGTCGAGCCTAGCATTTATTTATTTATTTAATTATTATTTATACATTCTCATGGGAGTGTTCAGGAGCACCTTTATTGTGTTTGCAGTCATAAGGCAGAAGGTTATGTCAGGACAGAAACCAGGGTCAGCATCTAAAGGTATAAATTCAAAAGGAGGAAGGAGGCAAGTTGTGCAAACATAGGAGAACAGAAGAGCAGGTCTGGTCACAGAATACAGGATGAGCAGACGACCACTCAACAACTTCCCAAGTAATGCTGAGTTTTATAAATGAATTGCTGTGCTAATCGCTTAACAAAAAAGAAAATAAATGAATTCTGTAATTTAACAAAAGCTACCCTTTAAATAGGGTGATTATTGCCATAGTCACTGCTGCATGTGCATGCTTGCACACAGTGAGGTTTCCACGCAGATGCGGGTGCAGCCCTGACTCTTACAGTCCAACGTTCCTGACAAGTTGCCCTTTATTGAGACTTGTTTCCATTGCATTGTCATTTTGTTGCTATAGGATACATATAAATTCAAAGACACTAATGTCAGCAAAGACACTGTTACATATACTGCATATCTCATCCCTACATTTCCTATACCCAAAAAAAGGATGGCTTGTTGGTATTCTTTACAGTCAACGTAAGCATGTGACACATTCCATCTATATAGTTTCTAGTTGATTGAAAGTCTTTTAATTAAATGTGCTGTGGGATTTTACAGGTCAAAGCCCAAATAAACAAATATGTCCATAAATCCTCATATTATTCCAGGAAATCTAGCTCATATGGAAATCAGTTGATGATTACAACTGTGGAGTACAAGCCGGCTCTGTAGCAAGGTAATTTGTGTACACAGAGATTAGTGTACCTCGTCCATCATATTTGAATTGGTGGTATAAGGATTTCTTAAGAAACCCTCGTTGTTGTTAAGTATTAAATTCTAAATCACTTTATAAACAGGTTGGCTTGTTTATTTTTAATGTGTATGTAGATTTGCTATTTCAGCTTTGGATGAAACTTCCGTGCTATAACTCCCTGTCTTGTTTGATAACTTCCCGTAATTATAATGAAGCTGGTGTTGTAAATGTATGTAATTGACTACCATTTTGTTATGATATGTAGTCAGGAACAATTAATGTCTCTTACGCTGAAGAAAAGAATCAAACATTGTACATCAGTATTTTGGCTTACAACTCTGACAATGCAAGTTTCAAATCCAACAAAGGGAGTTAGTCAGGTTCTCACAGAATCACAGACATACAACAATATTAGACATGAATTAGCAGTTTTATTACTTTTACTGAATTAAAAATTGTTGTTGAACATTTAGAGCTAGCCAAGACATATATTAGATGCAATAGATGTAGCTCTGTATGTATATATAGATGATATGTTTTTTTTTTCTTTTTATGTAATCAGTGTAAGCATCTGAATCATACTTGGTATCCACCTATCACAGTCTGCTGAACAATAAAGCTGACAGTGACAATGAAAAGCAATACAATTAACTACTCCTACTGCAGTGCTCATGAACAAGGAACATGCTGATAGGAGAAGAGAGCACTTCTCCACTTTTGTAGAGAAAAAAATATCAGCAAAGAAAGAAAAAACAATATAGTATGTACAATTGTGACCAAATCATATTGTAATTGAATGTTATTAAAATGACCTTTCCTTTTCAATCTGCAGCTGTTGTAATTTTCTGAAAATGCAATGCAATATGGCTACCTGGAGCGGTTCTATACACAGAATGTGTACTGACCACACCCCTGAAACATCATTTCCTGCTTGTGTGATTGGCTCACCAATTTTCCCAGAAGTCTGCCTAAGATACAAGTCAGATTTCTGGCATCCCCTGCAACAAAAATGTCATTTTTGGTGAGATACTCCCAATAGGAAAACATCTAAAGGGATACAGGCCCAGCAGATTTCCTCATTAGAGCCCTGAAGCTGCCACAGCTGATAGATAATTATTAAACCACTCCCATTAGACCCACTCAGCACAGAGGAAGAAACAGGGATTTCTTCAGATTAACAAAAAGTGGTAATCTGCAACAAAGTTTGTTAAAATCCTTGCAATGTACAGAGATCACCCAGAGGGGAATGTTTTTTTTCTCAACAAAAGCTGAGTTATGCTTTAACTTTTTAAAAGAAAACTCAGGATTCATCCCCTGCCAGACAGGCCTGTTCTGTGTGGCAGAGCTGTGTAAACATTAGAACTAAACATACAGAAATACAATTCTTTTCAAAGGTAAAACAGCCTCCATTTGGGTTTTGCTTATGTTCATTTCACAAGTCCCTGCCCCATACAGTTAGAAAAAACTCCCCTAGGCTCACACTTTACTCTTTGATCACCCCTGGGTTATCCCCTTCCCTGCCAGTGTCGTTATTACAGTAACAGTGCATATTTTTTAGCACTGAATACTGTAGTAATGTCGCTGGTCCCCCCAAAAGTGTCAAAAATGTCAGTTAGGGGTCCGATCTGTCCTCCACAATGTTGCAATCCCACTAAAAATTTCAGATTGCCGCCATTACTAGTAAAAAATTCATAAAAAATAAAAATGTTATAAATCTTTCACCTAGTTTGTAGATGTGATAACTTTTGCACAAACCAATCAAAATACGATTACTGGGATTTTTGCTTACCAAAAATATGTAGCAGAATACAAATTGGCCTAAAAGGATGAAAAATTTGATTTTTTAATTTTTTTGGGGGGAATGTTATATAGCAGAAAGTGAAAAATATATTTATTTATTTATTTTTTTCAGAATTGTCACTTTTTTTTTGTTTATAGTGCAATAAATAAAAATTGCACAGGGATAAAATACCACCAAAAGAAAGCTCTATTTGTAGGAAAAAAGGGCATCAATCTTATTTAGGTATAGCACTGCACGACCACGAAATTGTCCGTTAAAATAACGCAGTGCCGAATTGCATCAAATGGCCTGGTCATTAAGGGGACAAATCCTTCCTGTCCAAAACTCTGGTTAAAGATTAAGAAAACTGATATAAGCTATATATATATATATATATATATATATATATACATATATATATAATATAATACATACTACTTTGATTATTTATCAAAGAAGGTCAATCATGTACACGCAGAGCTGCAAAAAGCAATAGACAACAGTGGGATAAGAGTTTTGCAATAATATGGCAGAGACCTCCTGTGCCTGCAGGATACCTCATCTTTTTTAAGAATTATGGGGGTTGATTTACTAAAGGCAAATAGAGTGTGCACTTTGTAAGTGCAGCTGTTCCAGAGCTTAGTAAATGAGGTGTAGCTTCAATTTACAAAGAATATCCAGCATTTTTGTTTTCATATGATTGGATAATGGCAGTCAGCAGAGTTCTGCCTTATTTCTAAGCTCTAGAGCAACTGCACTTGCAAACTGCATACTGTATTTTCCTTTAGTAAATGAATCCCACAGTGTATAATCATATTAAGTATTTTTAGTAAAAAAGTATCTTTGTAGAAACAGACTAACAATACACACAGCATTGTTACAGAAAGAAAACATGGAGGTCATTAAAAAAAAATAATATGAGAATGAGTTAGTGATTGTTTAACTTCAAAGGAATAAGGTAAAATGATCTTTCTGATGAAATGATCAGGTGGAACATCCCCTGTTATTCGCTATGTCAGGTAAACATTCATGCCACAGTGTAATATTGAACTGATATAAAATATTCTCTAAGATAACTTTGGCAGACAGGAAGTCTAATATGTCAAAGTTTGTACCCAGATGATAAATGTGCAATATATATATATATATATATATATATATATATATATATATATATATATATATAATATATACCCTTTGAATTGTAATTTTCTGCAGATTTATAATCAAAGCTGCCACATACTGGGGTTGATTTACTAAAACTGAACAGTGAAAAGTCATTTGCAGCTGTGCATGGTAGCCAATCAGCTTCTAACTTCAGTTTGTTCAATAAAGCTTAAAAAAAAAGAAAAAATACCTGGAAGCTGATTGGATTCTATGCAAAGATGCACAAGATTTTTTACTCTCCAGTTTTGGTAAACCAGCCTCACTATATGTTATATTCTACTGGGAGTCGTCTTTGATTGGAAACACATCAATGCACATTTAAAAACCTGAATACTATTGTGACTAATTATATTGTCACATACTATAGAGTTTAATTGTTAGAATACAGTGGGATTGATTTACCAAAATTGGAGTGTGCAAAATCTGTTGCAGCTCTGCATAGAAACCAACCAGCTTCCAGATTATTTGGCAAAGCCTAATTAAACAAGCTGAAGTTAGAAGCTGATTGGCTACCATGCAGAGCTGCACCAGATTTTGCACTTTAGGAAATCAACCTCAATGTGTATTTTTGACATAGTGCTCATACAGCTATGCTATTGCAGGATTAGCATCTAAACTAGTGCCTCCTCCTGAGAAAAGAGGTAAACATGCTGAATGTATTGGGGAGATATTAGATATTTCTACACTGTACATTTTGATGTTGCAAAGAATTTTGTCTTCAAGAACATTGGAGTATATACCTGAAACATATTAATAGGAAGGGTTGGGCTCAATGCAATGAAGAATGATACGGGGTACAGGGGATAATTTTAATTGTATTTTATATTGTATTTAATCAAAATGTTTATAATTGTATTTCTTTTATTGTAAGAGTACCTGAAAAAAATGTGGTATTTATTGTTTTTGATGTTAGTTTTAATAATACAAGGACCTTGATACCTTAATGTACAGTTGTTTTCCCTTGCAAAAATTGTTAAGTCCAAAAGCCTAAACTCCAAGTATATAACTAATGGTAGGACAAATAGGACAGGGAAAATGTTCTGGCATGGTAAATGTGATGACCAATCTGAGGAAGGATGTGCTTGTAAGGATTGTAAACATGTAGATTAACTAAATTATCTCTATAAATAGGAAAGTTCTAAAAACATATGTTAACCACTTCAATACCGAACACTTTTACCCCCTTACTGCCCTGGACAATTTTTATCTTTCAACACTGTGGCAATTTAAAGGATTATTGTGTGGTCATGCAACATTGTACCCAAACTAAATTGTTATCAATTTTGTTCACACAACTAGAGCTTTCTTTTGGCGCTATTCAATCTCCACTGGGTTTTTTATTTTTTGCTAAATAAACAAAAAAGACTGAACGTTTAAAAAAATGCGTTTTTATTCATTTGTTATAACATTTTGCAGATAAGTGTTCTTCATAAATGTAGGCCCAATTGTATTCTGCTACATTTATTTGCTGAAAATAACCCAAATCAGTGTATATTATTTAGTCATTAGGAAAGATATAAAGTCCACAGATTATGGTATATATCTGAAAATTGATCAAGCCTGATGTACTGATGGCCTCCAAATTGCCCTTTTTTGAAAAGGTAACAGCCCATGGTATTTAGTATGGGCACGGCCAGTTTTTTGAAGTTGTAATTTTTTGTCACCATTTTTTTGGAAAATTAAGAAAAAACTTTTTTTTTTTGTTTTACATATTGTCACCAGTGCAGTACAGCATCATCATATAACTTGTGTGGAAGTTATAAGGGACACTGACTGGTAACAGTATGAAAAGACACATTTTGTTTTTAATTTTTTTTTATTAACTTTGTTCTTGTTTTTTTTTTGTTTTAGGGATTTTTTTAAACACACTGTGACCAGAATGACATAATGTTACCATAGTAACATTGTATTATTCTGGTAAAGTGAACAGGATTTATTTTATTTTTTTACACATTATGATTGCTTATAGCAGTGAATTACATTGCTATAAGCAAGCATTTTACCGGGTAATGCCTCGTACACACGTACCGATCGTCGGCCGACCGATCGGCCGTCTTTTGTCCCTGGGCTGTCGTGTCCGCTGAAAAGTGCAAAAGACTGCACACAAATGTTGTCCGCCGATTACAGCCGACTGCAGAAGTGATGTCATGTGATGGTTAACTTTCCGTGTGTTTTTTCTTCTCTGAGCATGCCCAGTCTTGCAAATCTGCTGTCTGTCGGCCGAA
This sequence comes from Pelophylax lessonae, assembly GCF_965119305.1. Lineage (NCBI taxonomy): Eukaryota > Metazoa > Chordata > Amphibia > Anura > Ranidae > Pelophylax > Pelophylax lessonae. The sequence goes on along the minus strand of NC_138774.1, from coordinate 161,562,265 downwards.
TTCTGTATTGACTGGCGAACAATCGGCCGCTCTGGTGTCGGCATACAAAAATTTTAATGCTTGCATGACAGATTCTGTTCGGCCGAAAGTGCGCTGTCGGCTGTCGGAAGCATCATACTAACAAGCCAAAAAACGGCCGATCGTTCGGCGGCCGAATCTTTTCGGCCAACAATCTGCACGTGTGTACGGGGCATAAAACTGACTTATTCAGTTTGTTTTGTTCTGATTATCTGTAATTGGTCAAAGCTAATCACATGGTACAGCTGTGATTGGCCCTGTCTGTACCATGTGATCACATCGGCCAATAACAGCTAGCAACACAGTTGTACACAATGGATGGCAGGACGGCATGAAATAAAGCCATTCATTGCTTACAACTGTCATGTGACCTGCTGTGATTGGTCACAGCAGTCACATGGTACTGACAGCAAGCCGGTATACAAACGGCGCTTTCTGAGAGGATGTCATCCACTCAGAACGGTAAAGCCACCGCCCAGCAATCATTCTGCTATAGGCTGGGCAGGAAGGTGTTAACCATAATAATTGAATAAATTAATTTAATTTAAATTGACATGCTTTGAAAAAAAAAAGAAGATATTAAATCAATTTTTTTCTCCTGAATATAGCTTTAAATGTTAATGACATTAACACGTACAGCAGGGTCATCAGTTATCAGAATAAACAACGTCTCAGCTTTGAATAATATGCAAATGTATACCATTCTACTGTCTGTCTACATTAAAAAAAATGCTAGCAACTTCCAATCAAAAGAATGGGGTTATCAACCTAAAGGAGTAATGGGAGCAGTAGTAATTTTCCAGCATCCCGCAGAAAATATTTAGGCCCCATGCATACGGGGCATTTTTATAGCCGCTGTAAGCAGCGTCAGGCGTTTTTTTTTTGCAGCTTAAAAACGCCCTTCCATGTTATTCTATGGCCTCATGCACACACAGACGTTTTTGAGCTGTAAGTGGCCTAGGTGTTTTTAAGCTGCAAGAAGAACCCACGGCCTGCGCATTCTGAGGACCAGCGTTACAGCTGTAAAAAAGTCTGCTTAAGGCTGAATAACGTTGCTATAACGTTGCTTAACATGCCTACGCATTCACCCCATAAAAGGCAGTGTATGTGAATAACGACAGGAGACGTTTTGGAAAGTTTATTAAAAATCTTCATCCGGTCTTCTCCACTCTGCTCTTCTCCCCCTCCGCTCTCCTCCTCCGCTCTCCCCCTCTCGATGACGTCACCAGGAGCCCCCCCTTATGTCACAGACGATGTCGTCTGTAACATAAGGGGGCGGGGTCTCCCGATGGTGTCATCGGGTGGCCACGCCCCTAATGGCTATATAACAAGCTGCAGAGACCGGCATAATCACCGGAAACATCGTCTGAGGAGGACCGGAGAAAGAAGAAGAGCCAAGGGCAAAAGAGCAGAAGAGTGGACAGCAAAAGAGCAGAAGAGCGGAGGGGGAGAAGACCAGAGGGGGAGAAGACCAGAGTGGAGAAGACCAGAGTGGAGAAGACCGGATGAAGATTTTTAATAAACTTTCCAAAACGTCTCCTGTCGTTATTTACATACACTGCCTTTTATGGGGTGAATGGGTAGGGGTACAGTGTACCCTATACCCATTCACATAGGGAGGGGTCCGGGATCTGGGGGGCCCCCTTGTTCAAGGGAGCTTCCAGATACCAAGAAGCCCCCTGCCCGCAGACCCCCACAACCACCGGCCAGGGTTGTGGGGAAGAGGCCCTTGTCCTCATCAACATGGGGACAAGGTGCTTTGGGGTAGGGGGGGCCGAGCCCCCTCTGCCCCAAAGCACCAACACCCCCCCATGTTGAGGGCATGTGGCCTGGTGTGGTCCAGGGGGGGTGGGGCCGCTCGCTCATCCCCTCCCCTTTCCTGGCCTGCCGGGCTGCATGCTCGGATAAGGGTCTGGTATGGATTTTGGGGGGACCCCATGCCGTTTGTTCGGTGTGGGGCTACCCATAAATTCCATACCAGACCCGAAGAGCCTGGTTTGGAACCTGGGGGGGGACTCCCATGCCGTTTTTTTCCTATTTTGGTGTGGAGTTCCCCCTCAAGATTCTCACAGCGCAAGTCGTGCCGCAAGTCGGATCATCCTGATCCGACTTGCGGTGCGCCTTCCATTCGAATCAATAGGCTCCCATAGGGAACCATTGATTTTGAATGGAGGCAGAAAAAAACGCCGCTAAAAGCGACGTGGCAAAATGTGCAATAATGCAAATGGAAAAAGCTACTGAAAGCAGCTGCTTTTTCCCAGCATCAGAACTAGCTTTGCAGCACGTTTTTTCTAACGCCCCATGTGCATGAGGCCTTATAGTGATTAAGTAACTCAGTCAGGCTTGGACTGGAGACCTCAGTGTAGAATCTTTTTTTGCAGTACCTCCAAAGATCAGTGTATGCATGCAATGCGGAACTTGTTGGTCCCCCACAGAAAGCAATGTACAAATTCCCAAGCTGATGTGTAAAAAAACATGATGAATATTATTAAGACTTGGATATCCCATTCTTCTTTGAAGTCAATGGCAATAAGTGAGACAAATTCAGGAGAACATGTGGCAGAAAAATGTGCTTCATAACAAGGGCCAATATTAAATGTGTTCATGATTAGTGAACTGTTTATTAGACATTTTTAAATACACACCCCTTAGTGAATATTACAGTTAGTGTACACTTTTATGGCAATAGGTTTAATAATTCAGAGTCAAATCTGTTTTATACATTTTATGTAAAGAAAGCAAAACCAATTCTCAGGAAAACATTATATTTCTGAAAACAGGCAAATACATTTTCGAACCAACATTTTGTAAAATGGTTCAGATTTAATGAATGGCTTGTAAATCCTAAAATATCTTTAAAAATACATTTAAAAAAAGAAGTATTATGATGGGTTAAACCAAAGGGAATTTTAACACCATGCCTAGTTATACCTACAATATAATTACACGGTGCATATTTTAGCAAGTAAATGAAAGCTTTTTCCTGGGTATCCATTATATGTGTATATATATATATATATATATATATATATATATATATATATATATTTATTTATTTATTTATGTATATATATATATATATATATATATATATATATATTTTTTTTTTTTTTACTTAGCTGGAAGCAACATTAAGGCAGGCCCTGCGAAGTGCTTAGATTATAATGCACAATGAATATAAAACAGTCCATTAATTGGCATAATAGGTCCCAGCATGTAATTGCATTGCTAAGGTACTATGGCTAGATGCAGAGTAAAATACTATTTATTCTAGATAGTTAGTCACTCGTGGGTAGGTTTATTTGTCCACTGACACTGGAATTAATGTATGGCCTATCAGAAAGAATATTTATGAAGTAATTTATGAGAGAGATCATTAACATGTCTCAAATTAAGAAAGGAAACACTGTGTGAAACTTACTGATTAGTGTTTTTGCATGGATTTGCGAAGACGCTTTGTGATCATGACATTGACAAGTACAGTAAGGTCGTCAGCTGAGATTAAACAACTTCCTAGCTTTGAACACTCGTAAATAACGATAATGATTTCAGCAGGCGTATACTGTCCTAGAAGTGAGAACCTGCATTCACAATCAAATATATCATATGAAATATTTCACTTTACTCAAGAAAGTTTGACAAATTAAGGCATCAGGAAAGTATTAATGGAATTGAGTTTTAAAGGTGATGACGCACTGAGTTCTTTTTCTTTTAACTCAATAAAAATGGAGCATATTTATATCTTAAACCAAAGATATTATATAGTGCAGCTTACTGATTTGTTTATGTGGTAGCTGCATTCCTTTTCTTTCCTCTGGTTTGTTTTCTTTATTTTCACCTTGTGACCCTGAAAAGACGTGCTTTCTGTCCTAGAGTAAAAATGTTCAATTACTCCAGTGTGTCTATGGAGGAACAGTTTTGTAATCCTAAACTACTCTCCTCGTTTGGACAACAAGCACTACCCATTTTCCTCATTTACATTACATAGAGTGAAGTTTTTCTGTAGCTCTCAGAAGATAACTGGAAAAGAGGAAACTTGGTTAGGAGTCAGGTTCGATGCACAGAAGGTTTCAAAGACACAACATTTCTAAAAGGATCAAAAGGTATTTTTCTGCACAGAAAACTTGCTTTATGTGAAAAAGTAGAATATTGCTTCACGTAATCTAAGGACTGGTAAGCTACATTTTCTTTCTAGATTTAGATGGACATTAAAGGCACAGTTCAGCTTTACCAAAAAATGGCCTATGCAGATAATTGATGTCTGTATATAAAAACATGCTGTGCAGGTTTGACCAAAGTTGAATAGTGCCCTTGCTATAGGTGTAGGACATTTACATACCTCAAGAAGCCTGACTAAAACTCCCAGAAAGGACATAAGCCCATCCTGCCTTGTTGCTAGAACATTGCTAAGAGACTCATAACTGTTACTCTTCACCTCCACCATCAAAGGAGTGAGCTCTAAGATACTGTATCAGGGAAGATGACGCATATGTGAGAGGTTTGTATCAGAGGAAGAGCTCCCTATTGTGATGGAGGTGGACAATACCAGCTGTGAGTCTCTTAAACCAGGTACAAATGGGCTGAATGTCCAAAGACATTTGCCGGTTCAAATAAACAAAAATGGTCGACATTTGGCCCATGTGTATGTCAGTCTGGCCGACTTCTGTCGAACATGCATGCTGGAACACCGGCAGCCGACCGACCCCAATCAGCGCTCTCAGCAAATGGCAGAGAGCACTGATCGGAGTGTTCTGCTTCTGTAAGAACACAATAGCTTGGTGGGTGGAGATCGCTATATTAACTTCACATAGGTAATATAACGGCTCTGACCAGATTTGACAGTTTTTTTTTCATTCAACCCACTGGGAAAAAAAACTAATAGTGTGTACCAGGCTTTAATGGTGTCCTAGCAACAAGGCAATATGGGGTTATGTCACCTCTGGGAGTTTATGAATCAGGCTTAATGAGGTATGTACATGACCTACATGAAAGGCATTATTCAAATTTGGTCAAAGCTCTACAATTTCTTTTTATACACAAACACCCCTTATCTGCATAGGTATTTTTTGGTAAAGGTGAACTATGGGGTTGATTTACTAAAACTTGAGAGTGCAGCTGTGCATGGTGGCCAATCAGCTTCTAACTTCAGCTTGTTCAATTAAGTTTTGACAAAAAACCTGGAAGCTGGTTTCTATGCAGAGCTGCACCAGATTTTGCACTCTCCAGTTTTAGTAAATCAGCCCCAAATAAACATGTTATGGGAGGGGGTACATTTCCAACTTTCTTAAAATGAAGGTTACCTGGCTGCTATGCCCACTCTTTGTTTTAAGACATAGACCAAGTATTCAGATCAGAAAAGTAAGAGATATGCTATATGTCCTTGTCTGAAAAGAGGGTCAGTTTGACAGCCCAAAAACAGCTTTAACAGATGAAGAGGTTAGAAATGGCAGCCTTCATGTTTTCCCATGACAGATTCCCTTAAAGAATGCAAAATAAATGTAAAAAAAGAATTTGAAACATTAAAATATTTCACATAGGTAGACATTATGATGTAACTGCTGTACACACATACCTTTACACATATTTCACAAGAAACTCCAGTTTTGTTTAAAATTGACATAACATACTGTATATAATTGATACAAAGCCCATTTAATTGTTCCCACTTACTGTATGTATAGATTTAACTTGCCCTATTGCCTATAAAACCTTTCTGATCTAATGTATCTCCTATACTATATATGTGTTGTAAGTTTTTAGCTCCAGAGAAGAACGTGCGCATATACCCCTAAAATGTATCATCACAACCAGCACATGCATTTAATTTTGAGCTCTTGCCTTCATATACTGTGCACCTCACTTGCTTTTTTTATCAGTTTCACTCACAGTACATTGGAGGCAGCACTCACTCAATGCCACAATGTCGTCACTATCATTCATCCCATGCCTTGCATTTGTTGATTGCTATTTCACTACCAGTGCACTATAAGTACAAAAAGATTGTTGCCACAATATTTAAACCTAACCAAACAGAAGCAAATGCCTGGGAAAGTCATTTCCAGTGTCTGTTATCTATTATTTTTGTTCTATTTGTAAGCAACATATTCTATTCACATGAATATATGTAGGATTTTAGTTTGCCGTGTTCACTCAAATTAAATAAATACACACGTTGTAAAAAAAATGATCATAGAGACATCAGAGTAGAGACCAATGCAGGGTCCAAGCTAGGAGTCCAAGCTAGAGCAAGCCTCTAGAGTCCAGAAGCTTCATCCTACCCAGGCAACCAAACTTAATTTGGATAAGATGAGGACAGAACTGATCCTAACCGATGTCACAGAGAAACAGCTGCCCTGGGCCAATCAGACATTAGGAGTAGTAAACCAGGCTCCATGTTAGTAAAAATGTCTATGCAGCACAAACTTTTAATTCTTTGTACAAGTCAGCACACCCAAACCCCCAAGAAATTCTTATAGCATTGTGCCACTGCTTTTCACACCTCCACTCTGTTTCTGAGCCTTTATGGATGCCAAAATTACTGTGTCAGAGGTCACAGCAGCTATCTATAGCCTTAGGGTGAGTAAAAGACCCAGACCAGATTGTTACACTACTCTCTTTAATAAAACATTTCCCAACCTCCTCATCTCCCATCTACAATCACTTGAAGACTGGACAACCCTTTCCATCAGAATCCTTAAGAGCTATTGCAGTTATGATTTTAAAGCGGGACACAGACCCCCACACCTGGTCTAATTATCACTTTATATAACTGGTAAAGGGTAACTCCACTTTTGTGGGGAAAAAATAGCAAATAAAGAAAAAATAATATAGCGTATACAATTGTGACACAAATCATATTGTAATTGAATGTTATTAAAAATGACCTTTCCTTTTCAGTCTGCAGCTGCTGCAATTTTCTGAAAATGGAATGCAATTTGGCTACCTGAAGGCACTGTGTACACAGAATATGTACTGGACACCCTCAAGTAACATAATTTCCTGCTTGTGTGATTAGTTCACCAATTTTCCCACAAGTCTCTACTAAGATGCAAGTCAGATTTCAGGCATCCCCTGAAATAAAAATGTCTATTTTTGGTGAGATACTCCTAATAGGAAAAAAATTAAATAAACAACTGCGCTAAACCAACCAAATAAATGTGAAGCTGCAACTTCAAGTGTGACTGTCACCTTAAAAGAAATATATATATATAAGTTGCGCTATAAAGTGAAAAACATATGTGATAATGTAATAAAGTCCAAAATAAAGTCCATATAGGTAAAAAGCACGTCTGACGAAATATTCTGTACAGGTACCGCTTACCAAAGGTGAATAGTATATAAGCCCAATATACTTCAAAGAATCCAAAGGAACCAGGTATCAATCGGACTCCGTATTTATAGATGGATCTCCTCAGTGTTGGGTATTCATGTGGAATAAAATAAAAAACGCCATAGCGTAAAACCACAATAAATTAAAAAAACACCCCGAGTGATTGGAATGTCAGGAAAGTGCTGAAATAGTGTAGATAGAAGACACAACACCTCCAATCTTGTGAAAATACTCCTTACCAGAGTAATAAAATTGTGCAGAGAAAACAGAAAGAGACCTCCCCCAGTAGGACTGCAGCTTACCAAAAGCAAACCATATTATGCATATAGGTCCCAATCGTGTCACCAAAGAGGGCTGACATATAAATGCCCTTACCAGCTCCAGAAATTGAAAGGCAGAAAAGATCCAAAATCCGACTGAGTACTTCAACTGATGGCACAGCTCCAGATATATGTCAAAAGCACTCCAGATCAGATCAAACACCTCCAATGGGAACGCTAGTAGAGGCTCAGCATACCGGGGGTATCAGCTGATTAACATGGAGTGTTGACTTCCGACACCAACTGCTGTTACATTTTCACAACTGTTTTGTCCTTCAGGTGGAGTGGCGGGCTCCGGGTCTCCTGAGCGGGGACTGTGTCTCTTCCTCCTCCTCCGAGGAGATCTTCTGGTTTGGAACAATCCACACCCTTCATATGACGAACTACAGAAACTCCTCAGCTACTTTAGAGTTTAAAAAAAAAACAGTTTTACTGGTCCAATTACCAAACTCTATACTAAGAACTAAACAAGACCAACTGCTTCACCTAATTTGACACTGTCACATGACAAGGCTACCTGCATATGTACAGTACTGTCAGAGACCGGTGGGGGTCTGGAAGTACCTAACTTTAGGTGTTACTACATTGTGGCTAAAATTGCCCCGCTCATCTCTCTCAACACTACCTCTGAAATGCCTAATTAGGTCCACTTGGCATTCACCGAATACTCCCTTCTCCCTGTCTATAACTTCATAAAGATCCCCCCTTTGTCATAGGCCCAGAATCTCACATCCTACCCTACTGCAATTGTTGCATCTATGGGACTCGGTGAAATACTCCTGCAGCTTTCTCTTGCCCCATTTGCCTCAATCAGGCATCTTATACACCCCCCAATTCCTCTTAGCCCACAAAAATCCCCTAGTCTTTCATTGGTGGTGCTTAAATGCATAATGTCTAACCCCATTCAAGAATCAGAAAGACCCCCACTTAAAGGGCTTAGTCTCTGACCTCTACACTTCCCTAATTGAGTCAATGGGGTTGATTTACTAAAAACAAATAGGCTGTGCACTTTTCAAAGTGCAGTGACACTCTTCAAGTGCAGTTTTTCCAGAGCTTGGTAAATAAGCAGAAGCTCTGAGGACTTCTATAATCCAAACATGTGCTAACAAAAATGCATTTTTTTTCTTTTTTTTTACATTTTCCTTGCACGTGATTGGGTATTCCTTGCAAAGTAAAACTTTACCTCATGTACTAAGTCCTGGTCCTGGAGCAACTGCACTTGCAGAGTGCTCAGCCTATTTGCCTTTAGTAAATCAACCCCAATGAGCTCTGTCAAACTTTCCTACATAGTAAAATAGGAAAAGGTCTTTGGTACAACATCAGATTAAGCCAGCTGGAATAAAATTTGGCTTGCCTTCTCTAAATGCTCCTGGAATATCCTAGCCCAGAAAAATACCTATAAACTGATGTCACGATCGTACTTGACCCCCTACCAAATATTTAAGTTTGTCCCTTCTGCTTCTCTGATGTGCTTTTGGGGCTGCAGGGAATGGGGCACCCTCATTCACAAATTTTGGTCCTGCCTGGAGTGACCCCATTCTAGGCATAATTATATACTATGATTAGGTCAATTTTAAACGTTGCCCTTGCCTGAAACCCTTGAAAAGCTGTAATAAATAAACCAATCCCAACCCTTACCAGGAACCAGAAGAGGGTTGTGGGGTTTGTGCTCCTGGTGGCCTGGCAGACGTAAGCCAGAGCCTGACAACAGCCATTCTTTAATTTTGCTGAGGTTAAATAGAGGCTCATGGATACCATGGTTCATGAGAAGCTCATTTCTTTACTTGCTGACACCCACAACAAATTCCTGAAGGTTTGGGACCCATGGCTAATGTATAATGGTCAACTGAATTTGGATTGCAAACTGCTTTTTGGTGGAAATAATAAAACAGCCTACTGTTGAAACGATTTGCAAATCTGCTTTCTGCAGGGACTGTAGAGTCACTAGCACCCCAATGCTGCTTGTATTTGCCCTTGCTCACAACTGCGTATTCCTTATGTATCTTAGCCTTTGTTATACCTCTTCACCTCCTTCTTACAGTTTCATTGCATGGTGTGTACTGCCTTAAATCCTAATAAAATTCTTTGTTAAATAAAAAAAAAAAAAGATCATAATCCTTCTGACATACTGTATAGTGGATTAAAAAGCTTGTAGTATTTCCTTGTTAGGACTATTACATCAGAAAGCAGGGCAAATGCAAACCAACAGTGACTCAACACTCTAAAGTGACAAGTGCAATAATTATACAAAAATATATATATATATATATATATATACATGTATATATATATATATATATATATATATATATATATATATATATATATAATGTGACGGTATGAGAGGTGAGGTAGTAGATAATCGCTATATTTCCCCTCGCATAGGTTCTGTAGTGAGAGACTGAACCGGAATTCGGCCCGGGTTTTTCCAGCCTCTGTGACAGGCTAGGTTCCGGTCCAGAGATTGTGGGTCACCTGAGTCCATGCTCAGCTGGACTTTAAATGAATAGGAAGAGAGCACAGAAATTCTCTGGCCTGAGACTCAGAAGGGAATCTGAGAGAGGAGCTCTGTTTGGACTTTCAAAAGAACAGGTTTGCTTTACCATGTGGGTGATGGGGACCAGCCCCACACTGTATAGTGAGAATAACTGTTGTTTAGTTTAGCGCCGGACGGCAAGGATTTATTTTACTGTTTTGTTGTTTTTGCATATTTGCAAACCTATGCTAAATAAAGCTGGCAATCCAACCAAACTTTAAAGAAATTGCCTGCATGCTGGCCTTAATTTCCTGGAAAAGGTGATCCCTGTGAGCTAATCTCCCACACGATATATATATATATATATATATATATATATATATATATATATATATATATATATATATATATATATATATATATGCACACACACATTGCTCCAAAAAATTATATACATTATATATATGTATAGACATACATATATATGTATATACACTGCTCAAAAAAATAAAGGAACACATTTTAATCAGAGTATAGCATCAAGTCAAGTCATTTAAACTCCTGGAATATTGATCTGGTCAGTTAAGTAGCATAGGGGGTTGTTAATCAGTTTCAGCTGCTTTGGTGTTTATGAAAATAAAAAGAGGTGCTCTAGATGGGCAATGATTAGACAACCTCCAAAACAGAAATGGTTTTACAGGTGGAGGCAAATTATATTTTTCTCCCTACTCATCTTTTCTGACTGTTTTCACTAGTTTTGGAAGCATGATGCCATACCTGGACCCTATAGAGGTTGCACAGGCAGTCTAACTCCTCCTGGATGGCATATCAATATGTGCCATTGCCAAAAGGTTTGCTGTGTCTCCCAGCACCGTCTCAAGAGCATGGAGGAGATTCCAGGAGACAGGCAGTTACTCTAGGAGGGCTGGACAGGGCCATAGAAGGTCCCTAACCCATTAGTAGGACCAGTATCTGGTCCATTGTGCAATGAGGAACAGGATGAGCACTGCCAGAGCCCTAAAAAATTACCTCCAGAAGGCCACTGGTGTGAATGTCCTTGACCAAACAAACAGAAACAAACTGCATGAGGATGGCCTGAGGGCCTGACATCCTCTGTTGGGCCTGTGCTAAATGCTTGGCACCATGGAGCTTGATTGGCATTTGCAATTGAACACCAGAATTGGCAGATGGGCCACTGGCTCCCTGTGTTTTTCACAGAAGAGGGCAGGTTCACCCTGAGCACATGTGGCGAAAGGGTCTGGAGAAGCTGTGGAGAATGTTATGCTGCCTGTAACATCACTCATCATTACTGGTTTGGTGGTGGGTCAGGGATGGTTTGGGGAGGCATATCTATGGAGGGATGCACAGACCTCTACAGGCTACACAATGGCACCCTGGCTGCCATTTGGCATCAGGATAAAATGTTTGGACCTATTGTCAGATCCTACTCTAGTACAGTGGGTCCTGGGTACCTCATGGTGCACGACAATGACCGGCGTCATGTGGCAAGAGTATGCAGCCAGTTCCTGGAATTTATTCCATTGAATGGCCCCCACGCTCGCCTGACCTAAATCCAATAAAACACCTCTGGAACATTATGTTTCGATCCATTTGAGGCTGCCAGGTTGCACCTCAGTCTGTTTAGGAGCTCAGTGATGCCCTGGTCCAGATCTGGGAGGAAATATCCCAGGACACCATCCGTCGTCTCATTAGGAGTATGCCCTGACCTTGTCAGGCATGCATACAAGCATGTGGGGGCTATACAAACTACTGAGTACCATTTTGTGTTGCTGCAATGAAATTTCAGCAAAATGGACCAGCCTGCTGCATCATTTTTTCACTTTGATTTTTGGGATGTCTTTGAATTCAGCCCTCTGTGGGTTGATAATTTTCATTTCCATCAAACGATGTGGCATACTTTCGTTCTTAACACATTACCTAGTTCATATCAGTATAGGTATCCAGCGTGATATTTTTCCCCATTGAGATCTGATGTGTTTTCAAAGTGTTCCTTTAATTTTTTTGAGCAGTGTATATAATGTACAGTATATATACATACACAGACACACATTAGCATAACCAGGATTGGTAGCAAAACAAACAAGCTGAAATACAGAGGTTTGGCTGAAAACTGCCACCCTTTATTGTTACCATTTTCGTTTTAATATTACAGTAAAAAATAAAGTCATGTTCATACCTTTGCCTACCTTTCTCAATTGCCTAGTCTTCCCAAGGCATTTCCCCTAAAGCAAGGAAATTGACAAATATTTAGTAAGGACTATGGTAAATCATGCTTTTCACTTTTATTATTTCATATGAACTCCATATGTCTGTATGTGTTCATTAGCGACATGTTTAAGAACTAATTTCCATGTAAAAGTCTTCACTACCCCCAAAAGGTAAAAACTATGACAGAAAGACTTAGTGGGAAAATCATAAAAAATAATGGGATAGATAAGTTTTTTAGGATTTTCCTGTCTGTTATTCTATAGGACATTTCATTTTCCCTTAGGTGCACTCATACTTTTTTGTGGTACATTTTTATAGCAAATTTATATTAGATTTTGGTAATTATGTTTTCCCCTCTTTAAGTGTAGCAGCAAATCAACCAGCCATTATATTTGAAAGAAGCACTTTAAAGTGTGTTGTGATAAAACAGATCTAACCATTATCCAGTCATGCTGTCTGTTGGCTTGGAAACACGTAATTAAAATCATTGCAATTAATATTTCCAAGACAACTTGCGTGTTTGTTATTCTAATAAGCAGTTTATGGGTTTTCAGGGAATTCTAGGGTACTTGCACTTGTGTCTCTTTTTTAATTAATATTTTATAAATGAGGTGTTCACAGAGCAGCTTAAAAATCAAATAATTCTTTCCAATATGCAAATGAAAGGTAGGAAAATGGAAAAAAAAAGACTAATAAAATTATAGCAATAAAGTGAAAGTCATAAACAATATTGATTTAGTAATGTTAGTTAAATAGAATTCATAAAAAAAACAGTATGGAATTGTTAATGTTTATTTTAGAAACTTAAAAAGTGAGGTCAAAGCATTATCTTTGAGCTATGTCTACGCTGTTAATAAACTACAGACTTTTTGATTAACGCCAACACTTGTTTCAGGCTTTTGGCCAATTAAAATACAACTTAGTAGCTTTGTACAAAAATTTAAAGTTAGATAAGTTCACCTTTTTAGGGCACAATTTCACTTTTCATAATAAACAAAAGCATTTTTCACTGCCATTTGTGGCCTAGCTATCCCAATGTGCTTTTCTCTCACTTACCTTATCCACACGAGGTTTAAAATCTTGTCAGTTTATTTGAATTTTTAAAATGATATTCAGATTCCATCACTTCCTGTAGATCCTCTCTCAGCATTCCCTTACTGTAGGCCAACCCCTAGAAGCCTTCACTTCCTTGTTGCATCACGGAAGAGGATGTGATAGGGTGTATTCAACACTCTTGGCCACACCTCCCTCATTACAATACTTCATTCCACCCACTTTCAATACAATCTTATTCTACAATCTCCTTTAGATCTCCCATCAGCAATAAAGTACAAGGGCCTGTCAGATTTGATACAAATTGAATGGATTGTTCGAGTGTTTCCTCCTATTTTACAGTTCTGTTAAATCTAAAGGAAATTGTACCAAGATTGTACAATCAGATTGCATAGTGTTTTGCCATCTTCATACAACTATATAGGAGGGAGGGGATGGAGACACTCAGTTGTCAGGCCCTGTTCACATGTCCACATAGTGAAAACTCAGATTTCTGCATGCAGTTGTTTTTGGGTGTTTTGGAGCATTTTCACTTGTCACACATAGGGTTGCCCATTCACTTGAATGGGCTGCCCTATAGGTGACAATTGGCACAAAGAAACTCCATAACTTTTTTTTTTGAGTGGAACATGGTGCGTTTGCCACACTTGGGGTGCCATTAACATGTAATGACAACACAAGCACAATGCACATTTGCACATAGGGCAGTCTGTTGATTTCAATGGGTTGCGCTACATATGGCAAAGTAGCTCATGGGACATTTTGGCATGGTGCAAGTTGCAAGTTTTTCTGCGCTTTTCATCTGTTTTTTCATGTTTTTTCATGTTACAAAATGTGTGTTTGCTTCTGTGTTTGTTTGGTGTGCCGTTACCAATTAATGGCACTGAAAGCGAAACTAGGTAATTTTAGGTGTATAAATGTGACCATGCACAATACAATCTGATTGTACAATTTCTGTACAATCTTCTTTAGATTTATTAAAACTATTTAACAGGAGGACACATCATTTATCCAATCACTCTATAGCCAATCAGGCAGGTTCCCATGGGCTGCATGTGGGAATTCCTCAGGGAATTTAACATGCAGCCTGAGACCGTCTGAAGGAACACTAGGGAAGGCAGGCAAATGCACAGACAAAGAAATGCCAGAGATGCTGTGAAAACTAAGGTGATGGGTTAAGGGTGTATGCTAATTAGGTCAGCTAGTAAACTTCCTTCTGTGTCTTACTGGTTTCTCTGTCTGTATACCAGGGAGTCTCTGAAGCTTTTCAAGAAACACCACAAGGGCTAAAGTAAGGCCTTGTTCTCAAATTCAAAGAAAGCTTTTATTTTTCTGCAACTGATATTCATTAATGGTATATTGGTACATAGGGGAGCTGGATTTTAGAAAGAAAAAAGGTGAACTTAGCCTTTAAACATAGAAACATAGAAACATAGAATGTGTCGGCAGATAAGAACCATTTGGCCCATCTAGTCTGCCCAATATATCTGAATCCTATGAATAGTCCCTGGCCCTATATAGGAGGGAGGGGATGGAGACACTCAGTTGTCAGGCCCTGTTCACATGTCCACATAGTGAAAACTCAGATTTCTGCATGCAGTTGTTTTTGGGTGTTTTGGAGCATTTTCACTTGTCACACATAGGGTTGCCCATTCACTTGAATGGGCTGCCCTATAGGTGACAATTGGCACAAAGAAACTCCATAACTTTTTTTTTTGAGTGGAACATGGTGCGTTTGCCACACTTGGGGTGCCATTAACATGTAATGACAACACAAGCACAATGCACATTTGCACATAGGGCAGTCTGTTGATTTCAATGGGTTGCGCTACATATGGCAAAGTAGCTCATGGGACATTTTGGCATGGTGCAAGTTGCAAGTTTTTCTGCGCTTTTCATCTGTTTTTTCATGTTTTTTCATGTTACAAAATGTGTGTTTGCTTCTGTGTTTGTTTGGTGTGCCGTTACCAATTAATGGCACTGAAAGCGAAACTAGGTAATTTTAGGTGTATAAATGTGACCATGCACAATACAATCTGATTGTACAATTTCTGTACAATCTTCTTTAGATTTATTAAAACTATTTAACAGGAGGACACATCATTTATCCAATCACTCTATAGCCAATCAGGCAGGTTCCCATGGGCTGCATGTGGGAATTCCTCAGGGAATTTAACATGCAGCCTGAGACCGTCTGAAGGAACACTAGGGAAGGCAGGCAAATGCACAGACAAAGAAATGCCAGAGATGCTGTGAAAACTAAGGTGATGGGTTAAGGGTGTATGCTAATTAGGTCAGCTAGTAAACTTCCTTCTGTGTCTTACTGGTTTCTCTGTCTGTATACCAGGGAGTCTCTGAAGCTTTTCAAGAAACACCACAAGGGCTAAAGTAAGGCCTTGTTCTCAAATTCAAAGAAAGCTTTTATTTTTCTGCAACTGATATTCATTAATGGTATATTGGTACATAGGGGAGCTGGATTTTAGAAAGAAAAAAGGTGAACTTAGCCTTTAAACATAGAAACATATAAACATAGAATGTGTCGGCAGATAAGAACCATTTGGCCCATCTAGTCTGCCCAATATATCTGAATCCTATGAATAGTCCCTGGCCCTATCTTATATGAAGGATAGCCTTATGCCTATCCCATGCATGCTTAAACTCCTTCACTGTATTTGCAGCTACCACTTCTGCAGGAAGGTTATTCCATGCATCAACTACTCTCTCAGTAAAGTAATACTTCCTCATATTACTTTTAAACCTTTGCCCCTCTAATTTAAAACTGTGTCCTCTTGTGGTAGTTTTTCTTCTTTTAAATATGCTCTCCTCCTTTACCGAGTTGATTCCCTTTATGTATTTAAAAGTTTCTATCATATCCCCTCTGTCTCTTCTTTCTTCCAAGCTATACATGTTAAGGTCCTTTAACCTTTCCTGGTAAGTTTTTTTCCTGCAATCCATGTACTAGTTTAGTAGCTCTTCTCTGAACTCTCTATATCCTTCTGGAGATATGGCCTCCAGTACTGCGCACAGTACTTCAAGTGAGGTCTCACCAGTGTTCTGTACAGCGGCATAAACACTTCTCTCTTTCTACTGCTTATACCTCTCCCTATACATCCAAGCATTCTGCTGGCATTTCGTGCTGCTCTATTACATTGTCTTCCCACCTTTAAGTCTTCTGAAATAATTACTCCTAAATCCCTTTCCTCAGATACTGAGGTAAGGACTGTGTCAAATATTCTATATTCTGCCCTTGGGTTTTTACGCCCCAGGTGCATTATCTTCCATTTATCCACATTAAATTTCAGTTGCCAGAGTTCTGACCATTCTTCTAGTTTTCCTAAATCCTTTTCCATTTGGCGTTTCCCTCCAGGAACCGAAAAAGGAAAAGATATGTAACCCTGTTACATATCTTTGTGTCATCAGCAAAAAGACAAACCTTACCATCGAGGCCTTTTGCAATATCACTTATGAAGATATTAAACAAAATTGGTCCCAGTACAGATCCCTGAGGTACCCCACTGGTAACATGACCTTGTTCTGAATGTTCTCCATTGACTACAACCCTCTGTTGTCTGTCACTCAGCCACTGCCTAATCCGCTCAACAATATGGGAGTCCATGCTCAATGACTGCAGTTTATTGATAAGTCTTCTATGTGGGACAGTGTCAAAAGCCTTACTAAAATCTAGATATGCAATGTCTACTGCACCTCCACCGTCTTTTATTTTAGTCACCCAGTCAAAAAAATCTATAAGATTTGTTTGACATGATCTCCCTGAAGTAAACCCATGTTGTTTTTCATCTTGCAATGCATGGGATTTAAGATGTTCCACAATCCTATCCTTTAATAGGGTTTCCATTAATTTGCCTACTATTGATGTCAGACTCACTGGTCTATAGTTGCTCTATTCCTCCCTACTACCTTTCTTGTGAATGGGCACGACATTTGCCAATTTCTAATCTTCCGGGACGACTCCTGTTACTAAAGATTGGTTAAATAAATCTGTTAATGGTTTTGCCAGCTCACCACTAAGCTCTTTTAATAATTTTGGGTATATCTCATCAGGACCCTGTGACTTATTTGTCTTTTACTTTAGACAGCAATCTTAGAATGTCTTCCTCTGTAAAGACACATGCATCAAACGATTCATTAGTCATCCTTTCAAGTGGAGGTCCTTCTCCTTCTTTTTCTTCTTTAAATATTGCTCTTTTTCGATAAGACTTTATCCTTGATTGTTAAAACTTTAATTAAAAAAAAAAAACAATTAACAAACATGTTATATGTACCTGCTCTGTGCAATGGTTTTGCACAGAGCAGCTCCAATCCTCCACCTCTAGCACTCCTGGCAGGCTCCTCCCCCTTCCAAATACCTCCTAGCAAACCGCTTGCTAAGTGGTTACTCATGCAGGCTTGGTCTCAAGCCCCAATGCCTGCGTCCATTGACACAGACAGCAGGGCTTTGCCCAGTCCCCCATTCCTGTATCACAGGATTTTACTGACAGCAGCAGGAGCCAGTGCCTCCCACTGCTATCAGCCTGACCTGTGAGGAAGGAGAAAGAGAAGATAGCTGTTGCTCTTGTGCACATCGCTGGATTTAGATTAGAATCAGGTAAGTATAAAGGAGGTGAGAGGGGATCCTGAAGCACAGAACCTTAAACCACTTTAAAAAGGAACTGCAGGCTGCTTACATAATTTGTAATAAAAACATAGTTTGTAATAAAAACATAGTTTCCATTCTGAAGCTTCCCTTCAACCACTTTGCATATTATTTTATATATATACTGTGATTCTGTACTTACCAACAATGCTGCAGAAATCTGCCTTCACTAAGTCTGGCTGCAGTCATTTTAACTGTGGGCAGCTGAAGCCGTTGCCTATTCACTTCCTGGATTTACTCAGACACACACACACACACACACACACACACACACACACACACACACACACACACACACACACACACACACACACACACACACACACACACACACACACACACACACACACACACACACACACACACACACACACACACACACACACACACACACACACACACACACACACACACACACACACACACACACACACACACACACACACACACACACACACACACACACACACACACACACACACACACACACACACACACACACACACACACACACACACACACACACACACACACACACACACACACACACACACACACACACACACACACACACACACACACACACACACACACACACACACACACACACACACACACACACACACACACACACACACACACACACACACACACACACACACACACACACACACACACACACACACACACACACACACACACACACACACACACACACACACACACACACACACACACACACACACACACACACACACACACACACACACACACACACACACACACACACACACACACACACACACACACACACACACACACACACACACACACACACACACACACACACACACACACACACACACACACACACACACACACACACACACACACACACACACACACACACACACACACACACACACACACACACACACACACACACACACACACACACACACACACACTTTTACTATCCAAAGATAAAACAACAAGGGCAGAATATTTAATAGGTAGAAAGATTTTAAAAAAATGACTGAAGGTCCACTTTAAGCACTATAGAGGAGTCATCAAAAGGGAAAAACAAAGTTAGGGCAGGCTAAAAAGGAATTTCATGTCTCCTGTGGAAGCTCCACATCTTTGCTTCTTAACATGCTGTGGATACAAGTCGTCATCTTTCTCAGGGACTACAGATATGTCACACACTTTTCTATGGAGCTGATGAAATAATTTTGTGCCAATTTGCATCCTTTCTGGCCCTGAATATGGCAAGAAAGCATGTTTGATCTCAAGACATCTGAGATGATGTGACATCTAAACAAACATTGAGTTTGCAACAGTTTAGTGGAGAAACAAATAGTAGGCAATACAATTTCAGTAGGTCATTTATGACACCAGTCAACCCAAGGTCTGCATGAGTTATCAAAAAGCATGTATATCAAATCCGAGAGAAAGTCGTTTTTCATATGAGTAGTGATTTTTATTTAGTGCAATAGTTTTTAATGGATAAGTTGTCAGCTTTTTCTTCCAGTGACTTGTTATAGTAATTCTGGCAGCAAGTAGTACATGAGTGTCAATAGCACAATGAGTATGCGGGAAGTCTTTGATCCTTTGGTTAAGAATTGCCTGGGATGGGCCAGGGGAGGCTTAGACTTGCATAATTTTGGAGATAAGCTGGAAGATCTTCCACCAGAAGTTAGTCAGGTTTTTGCAGGACCATAGAATATGCATTAGGTTTCCTACATGGTCACAGCCTGGCCAGCACAGGGGAGAGTAAGGGCTCTTTCACTCGGAGCGGACCGCTTTGCGATCCGCTCCGCCATTTTTTTTTTCATGGAGCGGATGAAACTTTTGTCATCAGCTCCGTATGTCCGCATATCATCCCATCTGTTTTCGGATGATATACGGACATAATGTATGTCTATGAGCATTGCGGATGTCAGCGGATGACACCGCTGACATCCGATTTTGCTTCCGTTACGTTTTTTAAACGGAACAAAAATAGGGTTCTGTTCCGTTCCAAAAAAACGGAACAGAACTGAAAGGATGAAAATCGGATGTCAGGGGATGGTCATCCGCTGACATCCGCAATGCCATTGACATACATTATGTACGTATATCATCAGCAAAAAAATAGGATGATTTACGGACATGCGGAACGCCCGTGTGAAAGGGCCCTTAGAGAAGGAGAACCGGGCTAACCAGTATGCAGTATAATATCAATGATTGGTTATTTTCTGTGCTAGTTCCAAATGATTTATGCTGTAAATTAATTAAAAGGCCTTGAACCATTGGGAAGAGGTGAACATTTTTTGCAGATTTGCCTCCCATTTTGAAAGAGGTGTTGTCTCGGTGAATGATAGCTTATCTTGAAACAGATTATAAAATAGGAAGATGCCCTCACTAAGTGGTAGAGAGAATGTGTAGAAGTGGTAGGTGTAAAGGTGGGTGTGCACTACTGGATGAGGATGAATAGATATAAAATTAGTGATTCAGGTGTATGTAAAATGTTCAGATTTAGGTAGCCCACATTTAGAGTTGAGCGGACACCTGGATGTCCGTGTTCGGCGGGTTCGGCCGAACTTGAAAAAAAAGTCCGGGTCCGTGTCCCGGACTTTTTCCGAACATTACCCGGACACCGAACCCCATTGAAGTCAATGGGGACCCGAACTTTCAGGCACTAAAATGGCTCTAAAACACCAATGGAAAGGGCTAGAGTGCTGCAAATGGCAGCAAAACGTAGTTAAGAGCATGGCAAGTGCTCTGCAAACAAATGTGGATAGGGAAATAACTTAAAACAAAAAAAAATAGAAAAATAAAACAATGTTCTTCATCTGTGAAGGACGAGGACCATATGGAGTAGGAGGGAGGATGAGGTGGTGGTGGATGTGGCGGTGTAGGTGGAAGCGGCGGTGGAGGAGGACGAGGTAGCCAACACTGCTTTTTTTCAGTCATTTTAAATGAGGGTACACCCCAAAAGAGTGAGAAAGATCAAAAATAGAACAATGGCTGGGTAAGGTCCGTATCCATCTCTATTCTGCACAAGGTACTGTGGGATCCATGCCTGGTTCATTTTAATGAACGTGAGCTTGTCCACATTGTCTCTGGATAGGCAGCTGCGCTTGTCTGTGATAACGCCCCCAGCCGTGCTAAATACACCTTCAGATAATACACTGGCTGCAGGGCACGCCAGCACCTCCAAGGCGTAAAGGGCAAGGTCAGGCCATGTGCCCAATTTGGAGACCCAGAAGTTGAAGGGGGCAGACCCGTCATTCACTACATGTAGGCGTGTGCACACATACTGCTCCACCATGTTGGTGAAATTCTGCCTCCTGCTAAGACGTTCCATATGAGCTGCTGGTGCTGCTGTTTGTTGTGGCGTGCTGACAAAGCTTTTCCACATTTCGGCCATGTTAACCCTGCCTTCTGAGGTGCTGGCGGTGCCCTGGTTGCGTTGGCGACCTCTTCCTCCTCCTCCTCTGCCTTGGCCTTGTGCTTCCACTGTGGCCCCGCTGTCAGGTGGGAATGCCAGCAGCATCGCGTCTACCAGCGTGCGCTTGTACTCGCGCATCTTGCGATCACGCTCTAGTGAGTGAATTAAGGACGGTACGTTGTCCTTGTAACGGGGATCCAGCAGCGTGGCCACCCAGTAATCGGCACAAGTTAGAATGTGGGCAACTCGGCGGTCATTGTGGAGACACTGCAGCATGTAATCGCTCATGTGTGCCAGGCTGCCCAGAGGCAATGAAAGGTTGTCCTCTGTGGGAGGTGTATCGTCTGTGTCCTCTGTATCCCCCCAGCCACGCACCAGTGATGGCCATGAGCTGGCCTGGGTGCCACCCTGCTGTGAACATGGTTCCATCTCCTCCTCCATCTCCTCCTCCTCATCCTCCTCATCCTCCAGAACTGTGCCCCTGCTGGACAATTGTGTCCCTGGCGTTTGTGGGTGCAGGAACCCACCCTCGGAGCCACTTGCGAATGACTGCCCTGAAAGCCTTGGAAATGTTACCTCTTCATCCTCCTCCTCCTCCTCCTCCTTCTCCTCATCCTGTGCCACATCCTCTTCCATCATTGCCCGAATCGTTTTTTGAAGGAGGCATAGAAGTGGGATAGTTAAGCTGACAACGGCGTCATCGGCACTGGCAATGTTGGTGGAGTACTCAAAACAGCGCAACAAGGCACACAGGTCTCGCATGAAGGCCCAGTTATTGGTGGTGAAGTGGTGCTATTCCGCAGAGCGACTCACGCGTGCGTGCTGCAGATGAAACTCCACTATGGCCTGCTGCTGCTCGCACAGTCTTTCCAGCATGTGCAAGGTGGAGTTCCACCTTGTGGGCACGTCACATATGAGGCGGTGAGCGGGAAGGCCAAAGTTACGCTGCAGCGCTGACAGGCGAGCAGCAGCAGGGTGAGAACGTCGAAAGTGCGCACAGACGGCCCGCACTTTCTGCAGCAGCTCTGACATATCGGGGTCATTTTTAAGGAACCTCTGCACCACCTAATTCAGCACATGCGCCAGGCAAGGGATGTGCGTCAAACCGGCTAGGCCCAGAGCTGCTATGAGATTTCGCCCGTTATCGCACACCACCAGGCCGGGCTTGAGGCTCGCTGGCAGCAACCACTCATTTGTCTGCTGTTCCATGCTCCTCCACAACTCCTGCGCGGTGTGTGGTTTTTCCCCCAAACAGGCAAGTTTTAAAACTGTCGTTTACCCCTGGCTGTGCTGAAGTTGGTGGTGAAGGTGTTACGCTGACCGAATGAGGAGGCGGTAGAGGATGAGGAAGCGGAGTAGGAGGAGTTATGAACAGGAGGCAAACTGAAGCGCCCAGCAATCCTCGGTGGTGGAAGGACATGCGCCAAATTGCTATCCGCCTCAGGCCCATCCGCCACTGCATTTACCCAGTGTGCCGTTAGGGAGATATAACGCCCCTGACCGTGCTTACTGGTCCACGTATCGGTAGTTAGGTGGACCTTGGCACAGATGGCGTTACGCAGTGCACATCTGATTTTTTCCCCCACTTGGTTGTGTAGGGAAGGGATGGCTTGCCTGGAAAAGTAGTGGCGGCTGGGCACGACGTACTGTGGGACAGCCACCGACATAAGGCTTTTAAAACTGTGCGTCTCCACCAGACGGAATGACAGCATTTCAAAGGCCAAGAATTTTGAAATGCTGGCATTCAGGGCCAGGGATCGCGGGTGGGTAGGGGGGTACTTCCTCTTCCTCTGAAGTGTTTGGGAGATGGAAAGCTGAACGCTTCCACGGGACATTGTGGAGATGGTTGGTGACCCAGGTGGTGGTGTTGCTGACAGATCGTCTGTTTGCGGGGTGGCAGGTGCCGGTATCACTACAGAGGTGGATGGAGAGGCCGAGACTGCAGCAGAAGAGGAAGCAGGAGGAGCCAGAGACCTTTCTTGGTTTTGAAGGTATCTACTCCACTGCAGCTCGTGCTTTGCACTTAGATGCCTGATCATGCAGGTTGTGCTCAGGTTGAGAAGGTTTACGCCTCTCTTCAGGCTCTGATTGCACAGGGTGCAAACCACTCGTGTCCTGTCATCAGCACATTTTCTGAAGAACTTCCACGCTAGAGAACTCCTTTGAGCTGGCTTTGGTGCGCTCGGTCCTTTGCTGCATTGGGCAGTAGCAGGCGTAGTGTCTAGGGCACGGCCGCTCTGCTTCTGCACCCTGCTCCCTCTTCTGCTGTGCTGGTGGCTCAGTGCGACCACCGCCTCTTCCTCCAAACTACTCAGGTCACCTGCATGACCTTCATTCCATGTGGGGTCGAGGACCTCATCGTCCTCCACATCATCTTCCACCCAGTCTTCACCCCTGCCCTCCTTGTCGGTCTCCACAATTCTGAGTGCCGCAGCAGTTGGCACCTGCGTTTCGTCATCATCGGAAACGTGCTGCGATGGTCCTTCCATGTACTCATCTTGAGAAATAAGTGGTTGGGCATCGCTGCACTCAATCTCTTCCACTTCTGGGGCAGGGCTAGGTGGATGGCCCTGGGAAACCCTGTGACAGAGTCATCAAAAAGAATAAGAGACTGCTGCATGACTTGGGGCTCAGACTGCTTGCCTGATTTGCAAGGGGGTGAGGTGAAAGACGGTTGGACATTGGCTGCAGGTGCCAACTCTGACCTTTCTGCAGTAGACTGGGTGGGAGACAATGTGAAGGAACTGGAGGCACTGTCTGCAACCCAATCTACTATTGCCTGTACTTCTTCTGGCCTCATCACTTCTAGAGGCGCATGATGCCCTACCAAATACTGCTGCAGGTTATGTCGCCTACTCACACTTGAGGAAGGTGTTTCACTTGTGCGTGTAGTTGGCACAGATCGACCACGTCCTCTCCTTACAACAGGAGCTCTACCAGCAGCACCACGACCCAGGCCACGGCCCCTATTTGACGGTCTCCTCATATTTCTGTAATTTATGATCTTGCCCTAGAAAGGTGTTTATTGAATAGCGGAACAAAACAACAACAGTATCGCACGGGTGTATCTCACAGTCAAATATGCAAACTATGCCACAATTTAATTTTTTTTACCCCAAAAGGGTGTTAATTAAATAGCGGAATAGAAAAACAGTATACAAATACAACGGGTGTATCTCACAGTCAAATATGCAAAGTATGACGCAAATTTAATTTTTTTCACCCCAAAAGGGTGTATATTGAATAGCGGAATAGAAAAAAGGAAATAAAATGGTGTATCTCACATGTACAAACACAGACTAGGCCCCAATTACAATTTTTTGTACCCTAAAGGGAGGATGAGGAAGAGGAGTAGGAGGAGTTCGGAACAGGAGGCAAACTGAAGCGCCCTGCAATCCTTGGCAGTGGAAGGAGATGCGCCAAACAAATTTAAAAGGTGTATCTCACACATACCGATACAGACTATGCCGTAATTTAATTTTTTACACTCCAAAAGGGTGTATATTGAATAGCGGAATAGGAAAAATTTTATAAAACGGTGTATCTCACACGTACAAACACAGACTAGGCCCCGATTACAATTTGTACCTTAAAGGCAGGATGAGGATGAGGAAGAGGAGTAGGAGGAGTTCGGAACAGGAGGCAAACTGAAGCGCCCTGCAATCCTCGGCGGTGGAAGATGCGCCCCAAAAGATTGGAAGGTGTATCTCACACGTACCGATACAGATTATCCCGCAATTTAATTATTTTTAACCCAAGGGTGTAGATTGAATAGCGGAATAGAAAATATGATATCAAAAGGTGTATCTATCTCACACGTACAGACCTAGACTAGGCCCCGATTACTATTTTTTGTACCCTAAAGGCAGGATGAGGAGTAGGAGGAGTTCGGAACAGGCAGGAGGCAAACTGAAGCACCCTGCAATCCTCGGCGGTATAAGATGCGCCCCAAAAATTGGAAAGGTGTATCTCACACGTACCGATACAGACTAAGCCGCAATTTAATTCTTTTTACCACAAGGGTGTAGATTGAATAGCGGAATAGAAAATATGATATCAAAAGGTGTATCTATCTCACACGTACAGACCCAGACTAGGCCCTGATTACTATTTTTTGTACCCTAAAGGCAGGATGAGGAGTAGGAGGAGTTCGGAACAGGCAGGAGGCAAACTGAAGCACCCTGCAATCCTCGGCAGTATAAGATGCGCCCCAAAAATTGGAAAGGTGTATTTCACACGTACTGATACAGACTATGCCGCAATTTAATTCTTTTTACCCCAAGGGTGTAGATTGAATAGTGAAATAGAAAATATGATATCAAAGGGTGTATCTATCTCACACGTACAGACCCAGACTAGGCCCTGATTACTATTTTTTGTACCCTAAAGGCAGGATGAGGAGTAGGAGGAGTTCGGAACAGGCAGGAGGCAAACTGAAGCACCCTGCAATCCTTGGCGGTATAAGATGTGCCCCAAAAATTGGAAAGGTGTATCTCACACGTACCGATACAGATTATTCCGCAATTTAATTCTTTTTACCCCAAAGGGTGTAGATTGAATAGCGGAATAGAAAATATGATATAAAATTGGTGATTTTTCAATAGCACATGTGAACACAGCAGTGTCTTATGTCAGTCAGCTCTGCTGCAGGCTATGAAGGGAAAAAAAAAAAGAAAATGCCCCTTTAAGTATTGTAATTTTTAAATAGCTTAGTACAGACTATGCCACAATTTAATTTTTTTTTAACCCAAAATGGTGTATATTGAATAGTGGAATAGAAAAAAGTGTATAATATTGAAAATCACTAGCACATGTGAACACAGCAGTGTCTTATGTCAGTCAGCTCTGCTGCAGGCTATGAAGGGGAAAAGAAAAAAGAAAATTCCCCTTTAAGTTTGTAATTTTTAAATTGGTTAGTACAGACTATGCCACAATTTAATTTTTTAACCCAAAATGGTGTATATTGAATAGTGGAATAGAAAAAAGTGTATAATATTGAAAATCACTAGCACATGTGAACACATTAGTGTCTTATGTCAGTCAGCTCTGCTGCAGGCTATGAAGGGAAAAAAAAAGAAAATTCCCCTTTAAGTTTATTAATTTTTAAATAGATTAGTACAGACTATGCCACAATTTAATTTTTTTAACCCAAAAGGGTGTATATTGAATAGTGGAATAGAAAAAAGTGTATAAAATTTAAAATCAGTCAATAATAGCACATGTGAACACAGCAGTGTCTTATCACAGTCAGTCCTGAAGCAAAAACGCTGCACACGACTGATAAAAATAGATTTTTTTCTCCCTCCTCCTCAGTGGGCAAAAAGATTGTGTTCACTGCACCACCCCACATACAGCAAAATCGATGTAGAACACTGACCCTGCCTATTCTCCAGCCTCGCCCTAATACTGTCGATAAGATCGTTCACTGGCACTGCACAACCAACCCCCCACACAGCAAAATCGATGTAGAACACTGACCCTGCCTATTCTCCAGCCTCGCCCTAAAATGCCCTAATAACTCGCCCTGCCTGCACTCCGACCTGACCCTGCATTCTTTTCGGACACAATACAATTTTTCACTGTCTGTCCCTAATCAGCAGCCAGCACGTATGATGTGTGCTCTCTCCCTAATCTACAGCAGAATGACGCGGCGCGCTGGGGCTCTCGAACTTATAAAAACATGGTCACATGCTTCAGATGGCCAATCACAGCTACTAATACATTAGTAGGAATGGCTGGGATGGCTTAAGGCACACCAGTTAAACGCTTGTTGATTGGCCGTTGAAAGCCCGCCATTAAAAGCGCGCCATTACATACAAACCCGGAAATAAAACCCGAACATACAGTAAAGTTTTCGGGTCCGTGTTCGGGTAACAAAAATCTTATTATTCGGTACGAACACGAATAATACAGTCCGTGTTCGCTCAACACTACCCACATTCTTCCACCAAGTTTTCCAGGCTTTTGGGTCCATGCCCATGTAGAATGTCATCAACCATTAATATACCATGGTTGAACAGTGTTCTGACTGAGAGATAAAGGATAAGGCATTTGAATATGCACTGAAGAGCTGTGGAGGGCTCTTCATGCCAATAGAGAAGCCTGAGTTGGCAAGGGGAGATTTCTCAGCTCCAGTGATTTCCATGGATCCAACATGAGGAGTGTGCGGAGGTCCACCCATAAGGCACCATTTGCAGTACAAAACCAATGTTTAGGTTGGACAAGCTAGGTGGCGATATGTTAGTCTTTGATTTCCACCAAGCCTACACCTCCAACTCTCCTATGCTTGATTAGTTCAGCATAACAACACCTCACTTGTTTATTTCTTTTCCAAATATATTTCTTGAGTAGGGAGGTTAACCCCTAAAGCCCCTTTGATACTTCTCACATATATGTCAGGATTATTGGGGTGTTTAAATAAAAGAAAAAGGGTATTTTAAAAAGCTACATGTATTCAGTCCTATATAGAGATTTTGAACAGTACAGCATCCATTTTGTTAGGAGTTCATGGAAAGTTCATGTTCTTTTACAAAATGCCTTACAGAGAGTGTTGAAATTTTCAACAGATATCTTTGTATTTCTTTTAAATCGTAAATAAGAGGCCTTTTTACATCTTGTCAGATAAGGGTCATTTTAGCCAGACACCAACAGTCACTGATGGCCAGTCTCGCTTGTATTCTTATCTGTATTTAACAATGGACAATAGTTCAGTGTATTCTATCAGACATTTAAACTATATAAGTTTTAAAGATACATTATATCGTGTGTAAGAAAATATTAACAATAATTATGTCATTATATTGTAAGGCATATATATATATTTAGAAATGCTCTGTATACCATATTTTGGGTTTATATTCTTGCTAAATAATAGTCTTACTTAAGTTGAACTAATTACTTCATTTTAAGGTATATAAAGGAGTGTTTATGTAAGTTTGTGTTTAGGTTTTTATGATCGACTATATTCTATACGCAATATCTGACAGCAATGACAGGATTTTGATAATTAATGGATTTTCACTGGCCAGACAGGTCAAAGGTTATCAGTATAATAATAGTATTATTATTCTATATACCGAATTTAAAGAATAATACAATACTGCCCCCTTTGGACACTATTACTTAATGCAGTCTCGGGGTAACAGTATTTTCCAATAAATATATATATATTGTATTAAAAATATATCTTTATAAATGGCTTTATCAGATCCAATCCCTGCCAAGATATGTGATGGAGATATTAGATGGACATCTATGTATGTACTGAGAGTATGGACAAGTTTTTATGTTGTTTTTATGATTATTCTTCAATATAAAGAAATTATCATTTAATTTTAATATCCAAAATACTGGATAATTAATGGGGGCGTTGACAATGACATCACCAGTTAATGGATAAATATCCCAACCAATGGGGATAATGTTCCTCCTTCTGGGTTTAACTTATGGTAATTTTACTGGTCCTTTGTTCAATACAATATAAAAAGGAGACCCCAGATGTAATAGGACACATTACATTACTGACAACGTGCATTACACCTACAACACACACGCTACTCAAATCCATCTATATACTCATCTATACATACTCCATCTTGCTCCATCATTTATCTGAAACTTTGAGGGATGCCAAAAGAAACTCCTCCCTAACTGGCCACCATTTTAAGAATATATATAGGAAAATTAACCGCGCTAAAGGAAGCAAAATTAAACAGCAGCAACTTCTAGTGTGACCACACCCTAATGAATATTTGTATATTAAGTCACGCTATATGATAATCAATGGAGATATAAAGTATATACAGTCCAAACAGTATTCAACAATATTGAATATATATTGAATATATATATTGAATAATAATCAAATAAACAGCAAGGTATATTTACCACACTTAAGATGGCTGCTAGCTTCAAATGGTCGTTACCAAAGTCCTTAAGATGGATGCCTTCTTAAAATGGTGTATATTAAGTCGCGCTATATGATAATCAATGGAGATATAAAGTCCATACAGTCCAAACAGTAAATGAAGATGTAACCCAGGACCAGGCTCCCTTAAGGGTATATGCTTACCAGATTAAGGTAAGGTAAAGGCCGATTCTCTAGGTAAATCTTGTCACCATGTGGAAAAAGAAATATATAAAAAAAGTGCAGATCACAATCCAGTGTAACACCCGGAGCACACCAGTAGGGGAGTTCAGGACAGAAGGGCATAGAGGAGGTTTATCTGGCGAACACTTGCAATACCGGATACATCTGAGGAAACAGCACCCCAGGTCAAGGGCCGGGTTCCTGGATGCTTAAATTACCATACAGGCTTGACTGCTTTTTCCATTTGGTAAGAGGCGACCCCTACTGGTGTGTCTTGTTATTGGCTCCGGGTGTTACACTGGATTGTGATCTGCACTTTTTTTGATATATTTCTTTTTCCACATGGTGACAAGATTTACCTAGAGAATCTGCCTTTACCTTACCTTACCTTAATCTGGTAAGCATATACCCTTAAGGGAGCCTGGTCCTGGATTACATCTTCATTTACTGTTTGGACTGTATGGACTTTATATCTCCATTGATTATCATATAGCGCAACTTAATATACACCATTTTAAGAAGGCATCCATCTTAAGGACTTTGGTAACGACCATTTGAAGCTAGCAGCCATCTTAAGTGTGGTAAACATACCTTGCTGTTTATTTGATTATTATTCAATATTGTTTATTTCCTTCCTTATATGTTTTATATTGCATATTTAAGGGTAATGAGATTACAATCCCAGCTGTGTGAACCATAGTAGATTTTTCTCTAAAAAGCTGATTTTTGTTTTTATACATTTTTATTAATATCAGATTCAGCGCATTATTTGCAATTTAGTCTTCCGTTTTGCATAGCCTGTTCTCACTTTATCTGCATCGAAGTGACTGTCGGCTGCGCCATTCGCAGACAATTGTGGTCTGATTATATAGAATACTTACCTATGGTTTATGCTATACCTGAGAAAAGGTAATCTTGCTTTCATTTTTACTTTCATCATTGAGCTACATATCACATTGCATTTATTGTTTGAAGTTTGTATTTTATGTAAAGTTATCTCTTTGTGTCATCCCATGTTTAATCATTTATTGTGAATACATGTCTTGTGAATAAATATTCTTATATAATCCCTACTGTAGACTGTTTTCACTAAGATTGGTATATGCTTTTAAAAAGAAATTAATTGATTAAAAGAATTAGTTACATATTGATTTGTGGAAATAAGTTGAGATTCTCCTATGTTACAGATCTTTACTTATTTACATAAATAGACACTGTTATATTCAGAGCAGTATAAATATTCGGACATATACTATATTACCAAAAGTATTGGGACACCTTCCTTTACACCCACATCAACTTTAATGGTATCCCAGTCTTAGTCTACAGTGTTCAATATTGAGTTCACCCACCCTTTGCAGCTATAACAGCTTCAACTCTTCTATGAAGGCTGTTCACAAGGTTTAGGAGTGTGTCTTTGTGAATGTTTGACCATTCATCCAGAAGCGCATTTCTGAGGTTAGACCCTGATGTTGAAGAGAAGGTCTAGCTCACAGTCTCTGCTCTAATTCAACCCAAAAGTGTTCTATTGGGTTGAGGTCAGGAACCTGGGGTGGATGAACTTGACTGGCCTGCACAAACTTGTTCATCCATGACTTTATGAACCTTGCTTTGTGCACTGGCCTAACTCGTTTGGTGGGGGGGGGGGTATTGTGGTGAGAGGCTGTTTTTCAGGGGTTGGGCTTTGCCCCTTAGTTCCAGTGAAGAGAACTCTTAAGGCGTCAGCAAAACAAGACATTTTGTACAATTTCATGCTCCCAACTTTGTGGGAACATTTTGTGTTTTTTATTTTATTATTTTTCCTTTTATTTTTCAATTTACATACATTTTTAAAATCAACTTTATTGCTATCACAAGGGATGAACAACATCCCTTGTGAAAGTATGGGCAGTGACAGGTACTCTTTAATGAAAAATCTGGGGTTTATTAGACCCAGATCTCTCCTCTGCCCATTAAAACATCATCGGTTTGATCTGATACTTTCCCAAGCCAGTAGTGGATGTAGTGTAACGATATCCTGGCAAAACCGGAAGTGACAATACTCGTTGCTTCTGTTTTCTTAGATCATAGAGATGATCAGGAATGTTACAGTCCTTAGTCATCTCTATGGTCAGCTGGCAGAAGTGCTGACTTCAGTCCCAGACTCCCCTGTAGGACAAGAAAGGCTGGGAAGGCAGTGGGGGGAAACTAGCCACTAGGATCACTTTTAACACCTTCCCTCCCGGCCAATAGCAAATTGACAGCCGAACGGTGGTTCAGTTATCCTGACCGGGTGTCATATGACATCCTGTCAGGATGCTCCAATCCGGCAGCCACGGGGCCGTGCAGCTAGTGACAGATCACATGAGACATGGCCGATGACTGATTCAAGTACCGACTCACTGCTGGCACCATGTGATCACTGTGACGTATCACAGCAGGTCATATGACAATTGTAAACAATAGATGGCTTCCTTTCATTTATTCCATTAAATACAACTGTGTTGCTAGCTGTGATTGGTCAGTGTGATCACATGATACAGTCAGGGTCAATCACGGGCCATCTGTACCACATGATTAGCTCTAGCCAATGACAGCCAATGAAAACAAAATAGACTGAATGAATCAGTTTCATTCTGTGACATGCTTGCTTATAGCAATGTAATGCATTGCTATACAGTATGTAAACATAATGTGTAAAAAAAAAAAAAAAATCCTAATCACTTTCCTAGAGTAGTGCAATGTTACTATGGTAACATTAAAACAAAAGAGAAAACAGGCACCTCTGAGTTAAGACTGCGATTTAATATGGCAAACAAGTAATAAAAACTTACATCAAGGTAAGTATAAGCAGACAAGATGGGTCCTTCCGGTGTCCATGTGGAGGCTTGGGCTTGGAGTCATCACTGTGGGTCTGTAATCATCTCCTCTCTTCCTCTTCCTGTCCAGCAGGAAGTGGAGGGTGTCACAGCAGTGAGATGGAGGCTTGGACAGCAGGGTGAAACCGCAGTGAGATGGAGGCTTGGGCCGCACGGTGGCCGTGATGCTTGTCCACAGGATCTTCCGGCGTAATGACTGACGCGTTTCTGAGCATGCACACTGTGGGGGAAAACAGCGCGCGCTCCTTTTTCAAAGTCCTAGTAACATTATATTGCTCTGGTCACAGTGTGTTAAAAAAATAAAAATAAAAATAAAGAGGGGGCGTGGTCTTCCGAGGACCGGTATGGACGCGTAGTGAAGGAGCTCCTGCTTCCACATGGCTCACAGCAGCGATTTCAGCACATTCAGCCCCACACACCACCCACTCTCTGCCCAGACAGTGTCCCTGGGACCAGAGGACCATGACCCGCAAACGCAAGGAGGATTCCAAGCCGAAGAAACTCACGGCCTTCTTAACACAGAGGCCGCCGACATCCAGCCAAGATGGCACCGGCATGTCCCCTCCTGCGTCTGCCGCCTCATCACACACAGAGTCCTCACATACTTCCTTCACTACCGGATCGCTTGCTTTCTGCAGCAACGGGTCAGGCAACTCTCCTTCTGCATGTCACTCTACCCCTATCTCAGGTAGCCCAGCCAAGGCACGCTTTTGCTTAGCAGATGATTATGAGAGAGGTGAGGGGAGCCCTCCTAGCAGCATGGAGGAGGATACTAGGGATCTCCCGGACTCCATTGAGGAGATCCCCACTTCCAACAGACCAGTAGTGGACACAGTCCTGAAAGAAATGCTTGTCTCACTCTGCAGCTCCCTCCAGGCTGACATGGCTTCTCACATGCATAAACTTACCACTGATTTATATGCTGTTACTGGACGGGTGGATCATGTAGAAGACAAAATGGGGGAATTTGCCACCACCATAAATGACTTAGTAGATGCCCATGAGAAGCAGGAAGAAGATATGGACTGGGGTAAAGCAAAACTTGCGGATATAGAAGACCGCTCGCGGAGGAATAATTTAAAAATTCGGGGGGGTTCCTGAAAGTGTGTCACAAGAGGGTCTGCATTCTTATGTCATGGCTCTTTTCAAAGCTTTGTTACCGAATCTGATGACCTGTATATCACCACTGACAGAGTTCATCGCCTGCCTAAGCCCTCTTTCCTACCGGATAACAGGGCCGGTCTGGCCTACCGGGATACAAGGAAATTTCCTGGTGGGCCGTCGGCCCTGGGGCCGCTTTAAGATGGGGCCGTTTTAAGCATTGGGACCACTGTGATGGCCGCTGCAGCCCCAGCCCCCGCTGCGCTCCAGTGACAGATCACTCTTTCCCACGTCAGTCGCTATGAGCGGCATGACGTCACATCCGGCGGGAGCGGCTGCGCGGCGGTGGATCATCTGACTGCAAGATGGTCACGGCACCGATCCCTCCCACACAGACGCCAGCAGCAGCGTGAATCATAGGTCACACTCTCCGAGACTGACTGAAGGAGCGGAGCAGAGCCTGAGACAGCCAGGCAAGAGTAAATGGGCTGGGGGGGACCTCGTCCTCTTGCATTTGGGGGGGAGAATCAGCATATTAGGGCCCCTACTACAATGCTAACCTACCCCCTCCCCCTAATACAATGCTGACCCGCCCCCCCTCATACAATGCTTATCTGTCTCCCCCCCCCCCCCGGGACCCCCTCCCCCTAATACAATGCTGATCCCCCCCAAATTTAGTGGGAGCAGGGGAAAAGCATTGTATTAGGAGGAGGGGCAGGGGGGTCATCATTTTAATTTTTGGGAGGGGGGTTAGCATTGTATTATATGAAGGGGACTGGGGGGGAACAGCATTGTATTAGGGGGAGGGGGCCGGGGGGGGGTCAGCATTTTATTAGGGGGAGGGGGGTTAGCATTGTATTAGGAGGAGGGGAACAGCATTGTATTAGGGGGAGGGGGCCAGGGGGGGTCAGCAGTGTGTTAGGAGGAGGGGGGAGTCAGCATTGTATTAGGGACAGCAGGATCAGCATTGTATTAGGGGTGGTCAGCAGTATATTAGGGGGGTGGGAGGGGGATCAGCAGTGCATTAGGGGGAAGGGGCCGGGGAGAACAGCATTGTATTAGGGGGAGAGGGCCTGGGGGGACTTCATTGAATTAGGGGGAGGGGGATCAGCATTGTATTAGGGCCCCTAATAATTCTGACATCTCCTGTACCATGTTCGCACAGCCTCTGACATCTCCTGTACCATGTCCACAGCCTATGACCATCTCCTGTGCCATGTCCACACAGCCTCTGACATCTCCTGTACCATGTCCACAGCCTATGACCATCTCCTGTACCATGTCCACACAGCCTCTGGCATCTCCTGTACCATGTCCGAACAGCCTCTGACATCTCCTATACCATGTGCGCACAGCCTATGACCATCTCCTGTACCATGTCCACACAGCCTCTGACATCTCCTGTACCATGTCTGCACAGCCTCTGACATCTCCTGTACCATTTCCGCACAGCCTATGACATCTCCTGTACCATGTCCGCACAGCCTCTGACATCTCCTGTACCATGTCCGCACAGCCTCTGACATCTCCTGTACCATGTCACAGCCTATGACCATCTCCTGTACCATGTCCGCACAGCCCCTGACATCTCCTGTACCATATCCGCACAGCCTCTGACATCTCCAGTACCATGTCCGCACAGCCTCTGACATCTCCTGTACCATGTCCACAGCCTATGACATCTCCTTTACCATGTCCGCACTTTTACCACTTTTAACTAGAATTTGCTCTTTTATATATAAATCCCTATATGCTTTCATATCTATCTTATCTATGTATAGTACACTCATCAAATTTGCTTTAAAATGCATGGTTTTCCCTTTTATGAACAAGAAAATAATGGTGTTATGCTGTTGGGCCGGTATAATAATGCTATGGGGCTGGTATGAAATTTTTTCCAGGGCTGAATTTTATTCCCAGTCCGGCCCTGCCGGATAATATTCCCAGTGATGTGATCCTGAGATTGCACTTCTACCACATCAAAGAGCGCATCTCGGAATCTGCCACAACTTGACCCCCAATTTGCTGGACTGCAATTCTTTGTGAATTTATCGCAATACACGCTGCAGAAAAGGCGCAGTTTAAACACTATTACCAAACCCCTCCGCAACCATGACATCACCTATAGGTGGGGCTACCCATCTAAGCTGCTGATCACTCATGAGGGTTGCACGCATGTCGTAGACTCCCTAGAAAGAGGACTGGACCTCCTCCGGGTATGGGGGACCCTTCCTGCCTCTCCCAATGCTGCCCTGGCTGCTTTCTCCCCCACCATCTGGATCCGGAGTGGCAAGTAGTCATGGCCAA
The DNA here is from genome assembly GCF_965119305.1 of Pelophylax lessonae. NCBI lineage: Eukaryota > Metazoa > Chordata > Amphibia > Anura > Ranidae > Pelophylax > Pelophylax lessonae. Next base: position 161,526,397 of record NC_138774.1, on the reverse strand, counting down.
GAACTCCCACAAGCATAAATGAGAGCTGATTACAGTACACCTTTTTGAAATTGGGCCTGTGGAGCCGGAAGTTCCTGATGCCTTACTTTTTTTCTTTTTCTCGCATTCTTTTCTTCCCCACAACCTGAGCAGCGTACAGCTGCACTGACGTTTACTTTTTTGATGTTCTTCCATCTTTATGGATGGTTAATGTTATATTGCTGTTTTTTTGCTTTTCAGTTCTTTCTTCCCTATTACCCTCTTGCCTACAGTCGTGATGTCCTGGAGACCTCTTCGCACCAACGCCTGAACCATCAGAACTACAGAGCTGCTGATAATTTTCTTCGAACAGTGAGTACCTTACGCTGCATCACATCTCCCAGCATACCCTATCTGACGTGCCATGGGACTTAAATTTTTATCTCTAAACACCAAAGGGCTGAACCACCTGGCCAAACATAGGTCATTATGGGAGGAAGCTGTTTCTCACAAATGTGACGTTCTTTTTTTACAAGAAACACACTTTTGTACGGCCAATCCCCCCAGCTGCACCCATTTCGCCTTCCCTTATACGTTCTTTGCCAACACGGATGTTAAAAAGAGAGGGGTCCTGACGGTCCTGATGGCCATCAGAGACACCGTCTCACCGTCTGTGAGCTAAACTCGCTAATGTACACCCTGGTCAATGCATACGCCCCTAACTCGCATCAGCTCCACTTCTTCAATGAACTCATGCAAGTAGTCCAAAAGACACGGAAAGGTTCACTTTTGCTAGCCGTAGACTTTAACCTTACACCAGACTTTGAAATTGATTCTACCTCTACGCCTAGAAGAAATCCCCCAGAACTGAATTCGCATATTCTGCAATATGATCTGTATGATGCATGGAGATGTCTCAACGCCTCTGCCCGAGACTACATCTTTTTTTCGGCCCCCCATGCTTGTTATAGCAGAATTGATTTATTCCTGTTGGATCACGCCTTGCTGATGAGGGCCTCATCCTCTGGAATCAGCAACATCACGTGGTCTGACCATGCTCCACTCTCGTTGAGCCTAGAGGACACGCTCTCCATCAACACGGTCCGTGTTTGAAAAATGAATAGGACACTACAGAGACCTGGTCTGGGGAGGTTGCACAATCCGTGCATAATTATTTTACTGATAACGCTTCCTATGCTGGCGAACCTTTATCAAAATAGGGGCCAGGGAAAGGAGGCAGCGCACTAAATGCATTGACACTGTTCTTTTGCGAATCCATGCTCTCAAAACCAGAAATAAAATTCTCCCCTCTCCCTCTCTGACCAAGAGTTTGTCTGACGCTAGGCATGAACTTCGCACTCTCTTCTTGGATGGGTTTGAGTATGCATCCAGGAGGCTTAAAATGACCCAATACGCCCTAGGCAATAGAGCGGGGAACCTGTTAGCCAGACACCTAAAGGCAGTGAGGCAAAAAATGAGACCCTCTTATCTCATCCACCCGCATACTAACCAAAAAGTTTTCCACCCACAAGCCATAGCCAACGCTTTTGGTACATATTATCGCTCATTATATAATCTGAAGGAGGACACTTCTACAGTTCAGCTGACCCCTGAATTAATTTCTTCCTTCCTTGCCACCCTCCAAATACCTAAATTGAGGCCGGTAGACCTCTCTGCTTTTAATGCCCCCTTCACCGCTGCGGAAGTGTCTAAAGTTATTCAATCCATGCCCTAAAACAAATCTCCGGGGCCTGATGGCTTTTTGGGGGGGAATATTACTGTCATTTTACTACCATTTTGATGCTCCACTTAGCGGAACTTTATAACGCTGCGGCTGCCTCATCGACTTTCCATAAAGAGATGCTTAGAGCTACGGTGGTGACGATCCCCAAACCTGGAAAGCAACCAACAATCTCTCAAAATTATCGTCCCATCTCATTATTAAATTGTGATCTTAAAATTTATGCCAAACTGATTGCTGTAAGAGTGGGAGAGATGGCACCCTACCTGATACATCCTGATCAATCAGGTTTTATTAAGTCACGCCAAACCTCAGATGCGACTCATAGAATGATAAATGTTCTGCATCTTGCAAAACAATCTCACTTTTGGATGCAGAGAAGGCATTTGATAGGATTCACTGGTCCTACCTGGCTCACACCCTGTCGGTCTTTGGCTTTCAGGGCTGTATACACTCTGCAATTATGGCACTATACACATCACCTTCGGCACAAGTTTTCTCTGCAGGAGCACTATCAGACCCGTTTCCCATCTCCAATGGTACTAGGCAGGGGTGTCTCATGGAGCCATTGGCTATTTACATTTGCTCACACACTGACATTGCTGGTTTATCTGTTCAGGGTCTTTCACATACTATTAGTCAATTTGCGGATGATGTAATACTCATACTTACTGAAGTGGAGAAATCACTACCTGCAGTGCATGCCACCCTTTCCTTGTTCAATACAGTGTCCTATTACAAGGTCAATGATGCTAAATCTAACATATTGCCCCTGGGTGTTCCCCCAGTCGTGCATAGCAGGCTGCAATCACTCTTTCCTTATAAGTGGAGAGATGACGGTATGCAATACTTAGGTATCACGTTGACCCCAGATCCTCGAGACCTATACGTGGCTAATTATGTCCCCTTCTTAGCCACCATGAAATCTAAACTTCAAAATATGGCAAAGACGGAGCTCACCTAGTCGGGTAGGTTGTCATCATTTAAGGTGATGCTCCTTCCACAGCTACTTTACATGTTCCACACTTTGCCAATCCAAGTCCCCGCCGTCTTTTTAGTTAAAGCCCAGTCACTTCTCAATACCTACCTCTGGCAGGGAAAGAGAGCGAGATGCGCTTTTGGCAAGCTTCTCCTGCACAGAAGGGCAGGAGGAGTTGGACACGTCCTTATCCGAGCTGCCCTTTTAGCTCAAACAAGAGCCTGGTTCCACAAAGACATACAAAACCTTTGGGTGCAATTGGAGGTTGCACAGGTACCAGGGGGGAGTCTGCAGACGTACCTCCTGGATCAAAAAAACAAAGAGATTTCCAGTCACAACTTAAGCCCCGTACACACGCAGCGATTGTTGGCCGACCGATCGGCCGTCTTTTGTCCAGTGTTGTTGTGTCGGTTGAAATGTGCTCTAGACTGCACACGAATTTTGTCGGCCAACAACAACCAACTGCAGAAGTAATGTCATGTTCTGGTCTACTTTTCGTGTGTTTTTTCTTCACTGAGCATGCCCAGTCTTGATCATCTGATTTTTGTCGGCCGAAATCTGTACTGACTGAGAAACAAACGGCCGTTCTGCTGACGGCCAACAAAAATTTTATAGCCTGCACACCAGATTTTGTTCGGCCGAAAAGTCGCAGTCAGTTGTCGGAAGCATCATACTAACAAGCCAATAATCGGCCGATCGGGCGGCGGCTGAAAATTCACGGCCAACAATCGGTACGTGTGTACGGGCCTTTACCAACCAGCCAGCAACCAACCGAATTGACCTGTCTAACAGTATGCGTTAAAAACAGGGGTTTGGTTGCACACATTTGCAAATACATGCGTAAGCTGCAGGCCCCGACAAGGCACCTTGTGATCTGCAGTCCCTAACTCTACAATTTAAAGAGTTTCTACAATGAGAGCATATGCATTTAATGGGATAGATGGAGGATAGGTGACTAGAGGGAGCCCACCCCTCCTTAAAGGCACAGGGAGGTACCTCCTGGCTACCAAATATATCCTTTGTCCTGTTGCCTCTTTATCCCCGATGATATTGGCCACTGTAGCTACTTGGAAAGCCCTAGACCCTCATGGAGAGGACCTGGGCCCTCAAACGCCCTTCCCCCTCTCTATTGATGCTTTAACTGTTATCATCCCCGACCTCAACCTATCCTCATGGAAATCTAGGGGCATCTCTCTCCTTGAGGATCTCACGATTGGACCGGTGGTGAAGACGTTTTAATCTCTCCAACTGGAGTTTGATCTCATCTCGGGTGAACAGTACAAATATTACCAAATTCGTAATTTTTTCCAGTCTGGGCATCACAGCGCCATGACACTTCCCTGGAAGGTGGCCCAATACTTCACCTCTGCTGCCCCTAAGACTAAAGGCATATCTCTTTTTTATATTCTTCTAAATTACAAGACTATTTTCACTAAGTCCGTTCTATACCTTCAATGGGAAAGGGACTCTGGGAAGTCCTTTCATGATTCGGAATGGCAGAGAGCTCTCTCCATCACATTCTGGGCCACCAGATGCTTGAACCTTTGGGAAATGACCCATAAACTGAATCTCAGATGGTATCTCACGCCGTCGAGAATAGCTAGATTCGCCCCACAGCAGTCTCCTCTCTGCTGGAGACGATGTGGTCAGGTAGGCTCCTTGATCCACATATTATTGGTCTGCCCGAAACGTTCCCACTTCTGGACCGATGTATCTGCACTTATTGCTCGGATGTTGAGCTCCCCATTCACCTTGTCCTCAGCTTTGGCAATCTGCTCTCTAGGAATAGAGAAAATCCATCAGCATTTTAGAGTGGTTATAGTCCACATTCTGTTAGCAGCCCGCCTTACAATCCTGCGCCACTGGAAGGCATTTGACCCTCCTAAGATAAACTAAACTGTTCAGATCATCAACAGTCATGCTAGCTATGAGCTAATGTTCGCATCCGCCGCAAATAGTCTACACCCATGCGTAGAGCTTTGGAAACCCTGGACATCTAGGTACCCTTCTAAGTGCTAATGACTGTATACCCTTCTACCCTACCCTACCTTTCCCTTTCTCCCCCCTTCTTTGTTTAGACCGACAGTTCGATGTTGATCTATGTACATGACCTTGTCCGTGGTTTAATGATATGTGTAATGACGGGGAAGATGGCTCCCGCCGGCCTTTGATGGACCCCCCCCTGCTCTGGCCCGTGTCTTCCCGACCATATTGAGAGATCAGGGATCACGGGCTGGGAATTGGGGTCGTTCCCTCTGAAATTTTTATGAAAGTTTTATACAGTTTTTTTTTCTAAAGTTTTATATCTGAATATATATTAGGCTGCACTGTTTCAAGGCCTGAGATTTAACCTACACGCACCTCTGTTATGCCCTAACTTGACTTGTATGTCATGTATTCTTCCTGTTTTCCTATTCTTGAAAACCAAATAAACATTTATTGAAATTAAAAAAGAAAAAAGGAAAACAGTAATAAAAAAAATGTAAATAAATTGTTTTTTTTTTTGTACTATCCCCAGTCAGTGCCCCTGATTACTGTCACATCTGTTATATAATAAAACTTTACTGCACTGGTGACAATATGTTAAAAACAATATATTTCTTTTAAATGTCTTCCTTTTTTTAAAGATTCTGACAAAAAATGTATTTATTTATTTATTTTTTATTTCTTAATTTTCTAAAAAAAAGTTACAAAAAATTACAGCTTACAAAAACTTGTCTCTTACTAAATACCTTGGATTGTCTACTTTCTAAAAACGGTCATTTGGGCGGTATTTGTACTGTCCTGGCGTTTTCAAGCCACAAGAAATAAGGATTGATCCATTTTTAGATAAAGTATGTTCCAAAGATTGTGGACACTATAACTAAATAATCGACACTGATTTGGGTTATTTTTACAAAAGAAAGGTAGCAGTATACACTTTGACCTACATTTATAAAAGAAAGATTATCTGTTTGTAGACATGTGTGATTCGTATAGTTCCTAATAAATATTCGGAAAAATGTTTTTGTTATTCAGAGATTTGGATATATCTGAATTGCTAAACTAAGTTTACCGAATGCTCCGAATAGCGAAATGAAATTTGTCTGAATTTTGGAAATTCAAATTGAAATTTGACTAAAATTTTACATTGAATTCCAGTCGAATTCGAACTGTAAACATATTTCTAAAATCGAAGATTGTGTGTGTACCATTTCAAAATAATGCTGTTTTTGTTAAGCCAAAAAAGAGTCATTGTACTATTCATCATTTGATAAAGATCTTTCATTTCTTTGTTCACTTTTCCACATTCAAATAAAAAAAAAAAATCTAAAGTTTTCGATTTGACCGATTCAAAATTTTTCTATTCGAACGTTTCAAATTAAAAAAATTGGTAAATTCAGGGAAAATTTGAAAAAGACATAAAACATATTTTGAATACGAATTCTGAATATGAATCCCGAACACAAATTGAACGAATGAACCAAATTTAACAAAACTAAATAACTATATTATCCAATCTAAACAAATCAAAACAAAACAAATTTTTTCATCATGCACAATTTTATAACAGAAATAAGGAAAAACACATTTTTTTCAAACTTTTCAGGATTTCATTGTTTATTTAGCAAAAAGTAAATAACCCAGTGGTTATTAAATACCACCAAAATAAATCTCTATTTGTGTGAACAAAATGCTAAAAATTTAGTTTAGGTACAGTGTTGCATGACTGTGCAATAGTCATTCAAATTGCGACAGCGCTGAAAATTGGCCTGGGCAGGAAGGGAGTAAAAGTGCCGGGTATTGAAGTGGTTAAATTAAAGCCCATCACCAGCTGGAAAAAAGATACTGGGATGATGCCTGTAGCTGCGACGGTTACGTCGCTGAGGCTGAAGTGGTTAGGGATGCTAAGTATGAGAGGAATGGGCAATGTTAAAATAAAGTATAAAATCTGAGGGAGTATCATAATCCAAAATGAAACTAACCTTCATGACCATGATAGTTCAAATTGAGAGAGATGTTTGAATTCCTTATCCAATTTATCAATGAGGGGCTTATATTTAGAAGCTGCCAGAGAAGTAGTGGAGGGCATTAAGATAATGCCCACAAAAAAGGTATACCTTTATCACTCCAAGAATAAGGACGTTTTTATTTAAGTAATCATTTTGTTGTCGTATGGATGACTAGGTCTAGTATTGATGATTTGGTGAAGTTAAAGTGGAACTTCACCCAAAAGGGTAAGTTTGCACCCTCGGCCTCTATTCTTTAACTACTTAAAGCGGAGCTCCACTTGTTTTTAAGTTTATTAAAAGTCAGCAGCTACAAAAAGTGTAGCTGCTGACTTTTAATAAACACACACTCACCTGTCCCATGATCCAGCGATGGAGCTGCCCGAAGCTTCGCTCTGGCGCCGGCATCAGAAGTGTGGGCACCCGGCTGTGACAGCTTGAGGCTTCACAGCCGTGTGCACACTGTGCATGCACGAGTCATGCTGAATCTCTTCAGTTGCCGGGCAATCTTGTGGGACCTGTGATTGCAAGGAGGGAGGGGGTGAAACTTCCGCTTGAGTCACCTAGGTAGCCCAAGCGAAAGTGGGAGCTAGGTACCTGTCAAAAATAGGTACCTGCTCCACCACAAAAAAAAATGACATGCCAAATGTTGCATGTAAGGGGGTGAGGGGTGCTTAAAGCAGAAGTTCCACTTTTGGGTCGCTTTTTCAGGACCAAGCCTATTTCTGGCACTTGATATTTACAAGTTAAAATCAGTATTTTTTTACTAGAAAATTACTTAGAACCACCAAACATTGTATATATATATATTTTTTTAGCAGAGACTCTAGAGAATAAAATGGAGACCATTGTAACACTTTATATCACACCGTGTTTGCGCAGCTGTGTTACAAATGCAATTTTTTGAAAAAAAAATACACTTTTTTTGAATAAAAAAATAGGAAAACAGTAAAGTTAGCCCAATTTTTCTATAATGTGAAAGATAATGTTACGCATAGTAAATTGATACCTAACGTGTCATGCTTTAAAATTTCGCACGCTTGTGGAATGGAGAAAATCTCCATTTACGCTTTAAAAATTTCTACAGGTTACCAGTTTAGAGTTACAGAGGAGGTCTAGGGCTAGAAATATTGCTCTCGCTCTAACAATTCTTGTGATGAAAACGCTTAGAACTGAAAGTCTAGAAGCCCAAACACCACATGTGAAGGGAGGCAAGACAGAAGCACTGCAGCAAGGAGAAAAACACAGACTTCAGAACAATTTTTTTTAAAGTATCTTTAATTGAGGTATGCTGTGAAAGCCCAATTCGGTGTTGCACATTTGGAAGTCCCTTTGTCTCCTCTGGAATGCCTTCTGAATGATCCTAATCACGATAAACTGGACAAGAAAGGCGAGAACCTACCAGAGATCCATCCTACATCTCATCCCGTATATGAGAGGAGTGTTTGTTTGCCCACAGCTCAATTAACCATTTATCTGGTAAAAGGCCCATCACTCTCTTTTCCACCTGGGAGGCAACAGTGGTCATACCCCTTTGGGTCTTTCCTTTGCTGTGTGATCTCTGGAGCAGAGCTATTTTTCTATACGCCCTGATATTCCAATCTTCTGGTAAGAAGCTAAGCTGGTGGTGGGACACTGAATCTTCATTCACGTGGTTTCTACACTTTCAGTTTAACCGTTTCATCACAAGAATTTTGGATTTGGACTTCTTTTTTGTGTATATTTATTTGGGACTGTTTTCCGTCACGATATTACTCGTATGGTCACCATTGTTTGGCACCCACTGGTGTAATTTATGCCCAATTGTTGATTTCATTAAGTTGTATTTGCATACTTATATGTTAATAGCTCATGATTGGTCTTATTATAGACCTTACCACTTGTGTTTTGATATATGATTTCACTTGTATTTTCATACACCAATTTGGTTAGCTGTAACGTTCATGCGTTTTTGTTTGTGGATGGATTTACAGCTGCAGAATTATTACACTCAGTAGCCTTGTAGAGAATCTGTTGAACAACATATCCAACTCTCAGGACTTCATCACTGTGTACAGCCTGTTATATACTATATATATATTAATAGATGTTTAATGGAGGGATAGAGTATATGAGGATATAGATGAAAGACAGGCTATTGTATGGTGAGCACTAGAAGTAGTATTAGGAGAGTTGCAGGTGATGGTAAAGCAGATAGGTTCTGATGTCAAGTATAGTGCAGATGGTAAGAGGACACAGATGGAGTATACTTAGACAGAGTAACCTAGTGCAAGGATAGTTCAAGGTAGTCCCAAGAGCTAACAGTCTTATGCAGATGATAGTGAATAGATAGATACAGATAGTCTTGGTAGTTGCAGTAGATGACAGTAGGAGATTGGTTAGCAAGGATCCCCTGCGGGGTACTTATCACTTAGATAGGTTTAGGAATAACAGTGTCCATTGGAGAGGGGTGATCCCGTAGCGAGATACGGATCACCAGCGAGGTTTCCGGCTTCAGTTCAGCAAGGGAGGTATGTCAGCAGCTCCGACTTCTCAGGCGTAGGTGCGATGAACATGTGGGTTTGAACGAGCGATGAGTGAGAGCAAACCGGCGATTGAAATAGCCGCTCATAGCGGCGCTCGGCAATGATGTCATCCGGTCTTAAAGGTATATGCGTCCCTTGTTACACAAGATGGGACGCAATTAGGAGAGGAGAAATATGGAAACAAGGGTACCAGAGGTACCGGAACATTACATTAGCGCACCTGATATACATCACTATTTTAATTGCCTTCTTGCTGCCAGATTGTTCCTGTGATCTTAATCTATCCTGCACCCTACTCTGCTGCCTTGCTCTTGTACTTAGTCATGATTCCCCTCTTCCTGGAATCTCTGTATTCCCTGTTACCCTTGTCCCTTATATTGTCAATATTTGTAGATAGTCATTTCTTAGGTTCATTAGTTATTTTTGTCATTGGGGTTGGTTCTTGTTTGCTAGAGTTTCCTATGTTCATTGTTTGCTGTATATGCTTGTTTTGTGTGTTTCACTGTAAATAAGTCTCACTTTAAGAATATCTACATTGTTTGGTCTCAGTTTCCATGTGTATCTACACGTGTCTGGTCTCCCTAGCTTCTGCTGAATCCTGACAGTAGGGAGCATAAACACTCACTAGGGTGTGCTTCTTGGCATTAATGTCACAGGTAATAATGATGTAGCTACCCTCAGGATCTAGTAAAGAATCCTTCATGTTGAAAGATACAGAATTTTAAAATGCTAAGAGCACACCTCTCTTAGAGTAAGTGCAAGTCAAGAATAGATGGGGAAAGTTCTTATGATTGCATTTTGGAAAGGCATTGATATGAAAGTAGGTCTCTTGAACACTGATGAAGTTTGCATATAGCTTATGGGCCTTTCACCACACAAAGAAGCATTTGGCAGGGTGGTAAAGTCTGTGGGCATTTATTGACATCATTTTAAGCCCCATGAGGGATTGGTAGAATTTAAAGAAAATGAAAGCTCACTGTGGACCTCAAGTTGACCAGGAGGCAAGAGGACTTCTGTAGATTGTAAGGCAATCTGCAGATCCTATATATGTGTCCACATAAGTATTGCGGAATCAAAGGGTCAGTACCCAAAATATTATGGAAAACTGCAACATGAGCATTGCAACCTAAGTTCAAATGAAGTAAAACAAAGAAAACCAAATGTGCAAAATAGGGTCATATAGAAGAACCATGTGTTGCGATTTTGCCATTTTTGCTATTTTTTTTATAGCTGCTTCAGCATCAGCGAGGAGTACCCTGATCATTTTTGCTGCGGCATCTCTCGTCGGTGTCTGAGTATGGTGCTGTGTTAACCAAGGCAGAGATGGATAGAGGGCTGCAATGTAAGGAGGCTGTTAGGCTCTATTACAGATGCAAATTCATTGTGGCAGAGCAGAGCTCTGATCTCATGCGGCCATCTTGCAGTGTGGTCACCATGCCCCCATGTCTCAATTTATTGACTAATCTTAACTGATAATCGGGGAGTTCTTGTTGATATGAGGTCAATTTTACCATCAAAACTGCACTTTAAACTAGCTTGTTGAAATTATCTTGACCTTCTTTCTAGCAATCTTGTATATCTGATCTTTTTAGTGCATACATGACACTTGAGTGTTAACAGTCAATTTACAGAATACTTTTTCCTTTTACACCCACACACTTGTTCAACATCTATTTGTAACACATAATGAAGGCGGGCTATTTGTTCTGTCAGGGTCATGTATGGTTTAGAGGGGCAGTGTAATTCTTTAAAAGGCCATTCAGATACCATAAAGTAATATTGCAGAGCATGCAACCGTTAGGAATGTGCATGGATATGGCATGAATACAATCTACGTAAAATGATAATCGATATGGATATTCTGTACCTTTTAAATTATGTAGGACTTTTGATATCAAGCTGTTTCTTATTTTTAGTTACTTTCATTATAAATTGCCAAATATCATTGCTAAATCCCCATGAAGCCAGTGATTAGGTTTTTTTTTTGTAAGAAATCTTAGCTACTGTAAGCACTGATTTCCATGTAGTTGTGTTATAAATGTAAGTAATGCACACTGAGCATTCAGATATGTCACATTTGTCACAATTTTCTTTTAGACCCCAAAGACACTAGTAAGTTTGTCACCTATGCCAGAGGGCAGCTGGAATGCCCACATGCCGGCTATACAGCATATATTGTGCATACATGAATATATTTGAGGGTTTTGAATTTTCACTTCATCTTATTCCCTGTCATAACATTGTGAATAATTTAAAATAACTACCAGAGATCAGATGGGGAAAAGCTAAACTAGCTGTAAAAGGAAATAAAACATAGTAGGAGCATAGTATATATCTTACTGACTTGATTCTTTCTATTATCATATTGTACATAATTTAGGATTAAACCTCCCCCCCCCCCACCAATATCTCATGTCCTCTGATTGCTGAAGTAATAAAAATTATATCTAAATATCCTATTTACTTATTTAAATCTGTGGCAATGTGATATGTAATCCAGGAGGAGGTATGTTGCTCAGAGATCTGCATTTAGAACAAGCATTGTGGTCACAGAATATAAAAAGTATACCACAGGACAAGATGGATCATTAATCTGTCGAATTCTGAAACTGCAAGAGAAGCATCTCCACAGAATGTTTGGTGGTGTAAATTATATTATAAAATATATTGTATGTGTAGCTGTTTGTTCTTCTTTTTTTGTCCTGGTGACCACAGTCATTATCATTGTTAGGATTGTGAAAGTCCTGGGGCACTTTTAGGCATCTTGTGGAGAGCCAGGATGCAGTGACCACATGGTTTAATAAAAGTAGAGCCTACCTACTTTAATAAATGGCAGACCCACAGTATGCTACAGTCCTTGTGTATGCAATATTACTGTGCTACCTGTGAGAGTCTCAGACACATACAAACCTCAACACAATAATTACATTTCAATTGCTTATCTGCACACAGAATAAAGAAGGAGTGTTTACACTTTTTCTGAGTCTGCATTATAGCAGAACTGCAATAAAAACTCCATACCTACTCCAAAACCAGCAACTGTTTAGACCGGGAACAATTTGGTCAGTAGTATATAATGTATTATACAATATAGCATAAAGAATTCAGGGGTCAATAATATGTAATGCAGAGAGCACAGGGGACAAGAGTACACAATGTACAAGGTGCAGGGGTCAGGAGTATTAGTCATGTTCCTGGAGATGGAGCCTGACGTGGAGAGGAAGGCAATCTCCTACACCTCCGGCCTGGTACCCCTAATAATGTAAACAGGAGGCACGGAAGCCTGGGAGGCACAAGTGCCTAGAAGTTCAGATGGTGAAGGCTGCAGATGTGAGGTCTGTGCATACTTGGATGCGGGCTGGATTGTCACGCAGGGCAGCAGGTACTTGGCAGGCTGATGGGTGGCAGAGAGCAGATACTTGGCAGACTGGCTGGTCACAAGCAGCAGATGCTTATCAGGCTGGCAGGTTACAGGCAGCAGACAGCAAATATATGGATAACCAGTTACACAGCAGGGTCAGGCAAGACAGGTCGGTAACTAGCAGGCATGTCAGGAACCAAGCAGAAGGCAGCAGAGTAGTCAGGTTCAGGCTGGAGTTATCAACGGCAAATAGGAAGACAGAGGGATAAAGAAGAGACGTTGTCAAAGAGCAAGCCAAGGGTCGGTTCAGGCAGACTACAAGCCTGGTCAGACGGATCAGGACAGCAACAGAATTTATAAACCAGAAACAGGTAGCAGGATGCTGTAGACAATAAGGCAAGGTCCTAATGCAGCAGAGGTGTTTGTATAGCCCAGTGTTTCTCAACTCCAGTCGTCAGGGCACACTAACAGGCCAGGTTCGCAAGAAAACTGAAATATATCACAGGTGAGGTGATATAATTTGCTTAGTGGTTGCAGTATTCTAGGCTGCATCTCCCCAAGGGAATACTTAAAATCTGGCCTGTTAGTGTGCCCTGACGACTGGAGTTGAGAAACACTGATATAGCCCATTTGGCACCACTTAGTGGTGGGCGTGAACGATGGTGCGCACACGCGTTCGCGAGTCATGTGAACAGAAATTCTCTGTCCATGGGTTTGGCTAATAGGCTTTCTCCGTTGGCTAACATACATTCTCCGTCTGCACATAACTATGAGTACAGTAGACAGAAATGTATAATACATAGAATGCATGGGGTCAGGAGTGTGTCCAGCACAAAGTACAGGGGACAGGAGTTAGTAATGCAAGGACCAGTAGTATGAAATGCATGATGCAAAAGCAGGCAATATTGCGCAACTTACTAAGTAGAGGGGTGAGAGGTGCACAATTTGCAGATCATAGGAGTATATAACACACATGAGAAAATGGGTCAAAAAGGTCAGAAATGCTTAGCACACAGAGAGCATGGCTCAGGAGTGCATAATACACAGAGTGCAGTGGTCAGGAGTGCAAGGATCAGAGTCAAGAGTAAGTAATGCACAGAGTATAGAGGTCAGGACTGTGTAATGCTTAGAGTGTAAAGGCAAGATTAAGTAATGCACAGAGTGCAGTATTTAGGAGTGTTTATTGCAAAGAGTATGTGGGTTAAGAGAGAATAATACTCAGAGCAAAGTAATTGCAAGTAAGTAATATGCCAGGAGTGAGCAAGAGTACAAGGGGTCAGGTGATTTCCTTTTCAAAGCAAAAATTCACTCCCCTTTCCAAAACAAAGGACAAGATAACCTTTAAGCACAAATTACCCACAATTTTCATAAAATGTGCTTACTAGGCCTTGGTAACTGTTTATGGGTGCACCTCAAAGTGAGGGGAAAATCCTCTTTTACACAGTCGCCATTGGAACAATTGTCTTATTTAACATTTTTCCCATCTCTTTTAATTCCCTTTAATTTGACAGCACCAAGCACGTAGGGCATGATCTCACTTTGGGCTTGGCAGTTTCCAGATTCTATACCCTTTAAGTAATCATCAAATGTTCTAATAGTGTAAAAGCTGTGAAAAAGCAAAAATTTATATTGCACAGTGTATAGAAATGACATATAACATAAAAAAACAAGTGGGAAATATTGCACAAAACAAGGACAAAAAAGTGTAATATAAATTGCTGAGTGAGGAATATGATTACTCATGGCCGTTTTGGTGCTTCCAACACCACAAGATTTCAAGCCTCTTATGCAGCCAATAGATGAGTTGGTTTTCTTTTATTCAACCAGTGAGTTGAACAAAAAAACTGACCAGTTCCACCCATTCCCACACTCAATGTGAATAAGGGAATCCTCCTCCCCACTGAGCTTTTGTATTCTGACAGTGGGGAGACTTCTCCGCTGTCAGAATACACTAATCAGTGTTGCAGGCTATAGCCTGCAGTGCCAATCAAATGTGGAAAATCTGACAGGGCAATTGTACGGCAGTTGATTGGTAGATTGACTTCTGTACACCCTCTCTGAACATAAATGGACTGAAATTTTCCTTTCCTGATGCTAATATACATGGCAGGACATGTTTAAATCTATAAAAGCATGACTGAGAGCAATCTCCCCATTCTTCGTATTAAGCATAAAGATCAGGAGGGAGGGACGTATGCTGCCATGTATTGGCGTCAGGAAAGGAAAATTACGGTAAGTATTTAATACAATTTTCCATTTTCCTGATGACAACACGGCAGCATACACATGATAAAAGATGAGCTTTGAGAGGGAGGGTTTAATGTTGCAAACTCAGCCTTTATTTAGACATAGATGCCTAAATAGTTTTTCTCCCAAACTCTACTGTAGTGAGAGCTACCGGATCCACCCTGTAGTGCTTTAGGAACGTATGGTGGGAAGACTTGCTGGCTGCCCTGCATACTTGTCTCTAGGGATACCCCTGCATGTACTGCCCAGGAAGAAGATACTGCTCTAGTCGAATGAGCTCTTACCACCTCCGGAGGTGCCTTTCTAGCCACTAGTGATGGACAAACATCAGCCGGGGCGGTTCGCAAACGTGAGCCACAAACTTTCTTAAGTGTTCGCGAACCGCAAGTTCGTGGCGGGCCCCATTGACTTTAATGGGATGCAAACTTTTAAAACCTTTAGGTCATATTTTGAGCCACAAAATACTTACTAGCTGTGTTTTTTTTTTTTACGGCAAAAAAATGTATATTTTTTTCTTAAATCAGCCAGGACTGACAGCACCCGGTAAATACATGTTTAATAGATATAGGGTCCATTCGCACGTTTGTAAAATGGGTCCGCATCCCTTCCACAGTTTGTCAGAACGTTTACAGACCCATTGATTTTCAATTCCAGTCTGAAAAATTAGGCATTCACAGGATAAAGAAGTAAGTGTCGGCCAGTACAGGCCCCAAAACTTAGCCCACATGGGTTTACCTGACAGCTAAGAATGTTGTATTCTGTGCCTGAAGGTACAGTAGGCATTCACAGGATACAGAAGTAAGTGTCGGCCATTCCAGTCCCCAAAAATTAGCCCACATGGGTTTACCTGACAGCTGAGACTGTTGTATTCTGTGGCTGAAGGTACATTAGGCATTCACAGGATACAGAAGTAAGTTTTGGCCAGTACAGGCCACAAAAATTAGCCCACATGGGTTTACCTGACAGCTAAGAATGTTGTATTCTGTGGCTGAAGGTACAATAGGCATTCACAGGATACAGAAGTAAGTGTCAGCCATTCCAGGCCCCAAAAATTAGCTCACATGGGTTTACCTGACAGCTAAGAACGTTGTATTCTGTGGCTGAAGGTACATTAGGCATTCACAGGATACAGAAGTAAGTGTCGGCCATTCCAGGCCCCAAAAATTAGCCCACATGGGTTTACCTGACAGCTAAGAATGTTGTATTCTGTGGCTGAAGGTACATTAGGCTTTAACAGGATACAGAAGTAAGTGTTGGCCAGTACAGACCCCAAAAATTAGCCCATATGGGTTTACCTGGCAGCTAAGAACGTTGTATTCTGTGGCTGAATGTACATTAGGCATTCACAGGATACAGAAGTAAGTTTCGGCCATTCCAGGCCGCAAAAATTAGCCCACATGGGTTTACCTGACAGCTAAGAATGTTGTATTCTGTGGTTGAAGGTACATTAGGCATTCACAGGATACAGAAGTAAGTGTCGGCCAGTACAGGCCCCAAAAATTAGCCCACATGGGTTTACCTGACAGCTAAGAACGTTGTATTCTGTGGCTGAAGGTACATTAGGCATTCACAGAATACAGAAGTAAGTTTTGGACAGTACAGGCCCACAAAATTAGCCCACATGAGTTTACCTGACAGCTAAGAACGTTGTATTCTGTGGCTGAAGGTACATTAGGCATTCACAGAATACAGAAGTAAGTGTCGGTCCAGTACAGGCCCACAAAATTAGCCCACATGGGTTTACCTGACAGCTGTAATGTTCCGGTACCTTTGGTACCCTAAATTACACTTTCCACAAGTGTATGCGCCCTACCATTTACTTTTGGAAAGGTGCGCATACACCTTTAAGACTGGAGCTGTCATCACTCAGCGCCGGACTAGATGGCTATTTAAGGCGTCGGTTCTCACTCACATGTGTTCGTTCAAACACCCTTATCTGGATGCTAACCTTGCTTGAAGCTTCCATGCTTGCAAGCATACTTCGCTGACGGAACCTCGCTGCGCTGATCCCTGTATCCCGCTACTGGATCATCCGCCTCTCCTGAACCACCCTTCGGCTGTATCGCTAATAGTGCTAAGTACCCCGCAGGGGAATTCTCTATAAACTTATACTAAGCTTACACTATCTAGCTCTGCATAGTAGAGACTGTTTATCACATCTGCATAAACTAGATTGCTAGCTCTTGAGACTACTGCTACTTTTCTGCACTGGGTTGATCTCTTTTGTATGTCCACCTGCTATTCTGTCATCTGCTATCATACAACATTGCTAAACCTTCCTGCATCCATCTGCTACTGTCTCACCTTCAAGTGTCTATCACCTACCACCTCCACTCAACCTATCCCTCAACCTTCATCATTGTGTTACCACATACATAAAGTCACTCTAAGAACCAGCTTGCTAATTGTGTGTATTTACTGGCTGAAATAAGACCTTCCACACATGATGAGTCATTGAGGTTGGGAATGGTATCTCAGCATATCTCTTACATGGCTACTGACGTGGAACTATTTCTGCAGCTGAAAATCCACACCATATAAAAACGCAGGAGCGTTACAACAGCTAAGAATGTTGTATTCTGTGGCTGAAGGTACATTAGGCATTCACAGGATATAGAAGTAAGTGTTGGCCATTCCAGGCCCAAACATTAGCCCACATGGGTTTACCTGACATCTAAGAACGTTGTATTCTCTGGCTGAAGGTACATTAGGCATTCACAGGATACAGAACTAAGTGTCGGCCAGTAGAGGCCCCAAAAATTAGCCCATATGGGTTTACCTGACAGCTAAGAACATTGTATTCTGTGGCTGAAGGTACATTAGGCATTCAAAGGATACAGAAGTAAGTGTCGTCCAGTACAGACCCCAAAAATTAGACCACAAGAGTTTATCTGACAGCTAAGAACGTTTTATTCTGTGGCTGAAGGTACATTAGGCATTAACAGGATACAGAAGTAAGTGTCGGCCATTCTAGGCCCCAAAAATTAGCCCACATGGGTTTACCTGACAGCTAAGAACGTTGTATTCTGTGGCTGAAGGTACATTAGGCATTCACAGGATACAGAAGTAAGTGTCGGCCATTCCAGGCCCCAAAAACTAGCCCACATGGGTTTACCTGACAGCTAAGAATGTTGTATTTTGTGGCTGAAGGTACATTAGGCATTCACAGGATACAGAAGTAAGTGTCGCCCGGCCATTACAGGCCCCAAATATTAGCCCACATGCGTTTACCTGACAGCTAACAATGTTTTATTCTGTGGCTGAAAGTACATTAGGCATTCACAGGATACAGAAGTAAGTGTCGGCCAGTACAGGCCCCAAAAATTAGCCCACATGGGTTTACCTGACAGCTAAGAACGTTGTATTCTGTGGCTGGAGGTACATTAGGCATTGACAGAAAAAATAATTGTCGGCCATGAAAGGCCCCAAAAATTAGGCATTCAATGGACATGAAATGCCTTTTATGCCGCTGTATTTACTTAAGAAAAGGACCATGAATTGTTGTGGGTGGATGGCGGTCTGTCGGATATTTGTGGCCTGGCATGAGGAATTTCAATGAAACATGGTCTACTGGTCACATGTGTTGAATTTCTCAGAGATCCATGCCTCATTCATTTTTATAAATGTGAGGTAGTCAACACTGTCATGAGCTAGGCAAGTGCGCTTATCCGTGAAGATCCCCCCTGCTGCGCTGAACGTCCTTTCAGACAGGACACTGGACGGAGGGCAAGCCAACAGTTCCATTGCAAATTGTGCAAGCTCTGGCCAGAGGTCAGGCCTGCCCACCCAGTAGTCCAGGGGTTCATCACTCCTCAGAGCATCCACATCAGCCGATAACCCAATGTAGTCAGACACCTGTCGGTCTAGGCGTTCACTGATGCTGGATCCGGAGTACAGCTGTCGATGGGTCAGCTGAAAGAATGATTTCATATCTGAAGTGACCAACACATCTTCAAACGGCCCTCTTCTTGCAGGCGCTGTTGGATTGCTATCCGCAACTGTTTCTCTGTGAGTGGAAATTCCTCTGCCAGCGCACGCAAAAGCAGAATGCAGCATTTCTCGAAGCAAGGCCTGGAAGTGCTGCATTCTGACCGCCCTCTGTGATGGGGGTAACATTTCCGCCATTTTTTGTTTGTACCGGGGGTCTAAGTATGTTGCCACTCAGTATTGGTCCTTATCCTTTATGCTTTTTATACGGGGGTCCCACTTAAAACACTGGTGCATGAAGGCCCCCATTCGCACTAAACTGGAAGCGGTGTAGTGGCCTAGCTCCAGCTCATCATCCAGGATAATGTCGTGCTCGTTCTCCTCCCCCCATCCACGGACAACGCCAGAGATCCCAGAAAGGTTTAAAGCATGCTCTTCTTGCTCCTCCTCATCCGCCCCGGCACCATCCTCCTCTGACTCCTCTTCAGAATCCTGGTGTTGACTTGTCTCAGATGGAGTAGCACCCCCTAGGAATTCATCCAACATTGCGACTTCCTCATCTTCCTGCTCCTTCTCCTCGACGGCTTGATTAATGACATGACGCAATGCACGCTCAAGAAAGAAGGCGTAAGGTACAATGTCATTGATGGCGCCCTGGCCGTGACTGACCAGTTTGGTGATTTCATCAAATGGCCGCAGAAGTCTGCATGCATCGCGCATGAGCAGCCACTGGTGAGGTGAAAAAAACCCAAGCTCCCCAGATCCTGTCCTGCCGCAGAGTTCGTACATGTAGTCGGTAACTGCACGTTTCTGCTGGAGCAGCCTATCAAGCATATACAACGTTGAGTTCCATTGCATCGGGCAGTCACAAATAAGACGCCTGACGGGCAGGTTGTGTCGCCGCTGAATGTCAGCGAGGCGAGCCATGGCTGTGTAAGATCTTCTGAAATGGCCCGAGATTATCCTGGCCTGCCGCAAAACGTCCTGGACCCCAGGGTATTTGGCAACGAATCGCTGCACAACCAAGTTCAGGACGTGTGCCATGCATGTGTAATTTTGCCCTATTTCAGCGCACTCAGCAGATTGGCACCGTTGTCGCAGACCACTTTACCAACTGTCAAATTGAGAGGTGTCAGCCACTGATCTGCCTGTGAACGCAAAGCTGAAAGGAGTGCAGGACCAGTGTGGCTCTTGGTTTCCAGGCACAACAGACGCAGCACAGCATGGCAACGTCTAACCTGGCATGTGGAATAGGTTCTTGGGATCTTGGGCGGCACAGCAGAAGAGACAGTAGCAGCGGAAAAGGAGGAGTCAGCCGAGGAGGAGAGGGAGGATGGAGTAGGAGGAGGAGGAGAAGAGGCAGGCCTGCATGCAATCTGTGGCGGTACAAGCAAATCCACATGGGTTCCATGGGTTACATGCTTGACAGCCGTCAGAAGGTTCACCCAGTGGGCAGTAAAAGTGATATACCTTCCCTGCCCGTGTTTGCTAGACCATGTGTCTGTGGTCAGATGTATCTTGGCACCCACACTGTGTGCCATAGATACATTCACTTGCTGCTGAACATGGCCATACAGCTCTGGAATGCCCTTCTGCGAGAAATATTTCCTGCCTGGGACCTTCCATTGTGGTGTTCCAATGGCCACAAATTTACGAAAGGCCTCAGAGTCCACCAGTTGATATGGCAGTAGTTGGCGGGCTATCAGTTCTGACAAGCCAGCCGTAAACCATTGGGCAAGAGGGTTATTCGGCGTCATCATTTTTTTACGCTCCAACATTTGGGCCACGGAAGCCTGCCTTTTTCCAGAACAACGTGAGGACGTCATGACGGAAGGTGGAGTGGAGGACAATTATGAGGATAAGGAGAAGAGGCTGGACGGTGAGATCCTGGAGTGTGGCTTTGTGGGTTCTGATGGCGTTGCTCCCACTGGGCTCAGTGATTGGAGTCCAGGTGCCTTCTGCACCAATAGTGTTGCCATCTGCAAAGGCTGCAGATGGCAACACTATTGTCAGCAGCGGACACATTAAAAAAAGCCCACACTGTGGAGCCATGTGCCGGCATCCTGGGAGCACCAGATGTGACCTTGCATGGTTGACGGCTCGCTCCAGATACATTAGCAGTCTGCTTTGTCCCTCCTGTGCAATGCAACTTTCGCCTGCTTCTCCTCCCTATCTGCTGGTCCATCTCTCCCTCTAAACTCCCCTCCTCTTCCTCTCTTGTGGCCACCCACGTGACATCCATAGACACGCCCTCATCAACATCACTTTCCCCACCACTAACATTAGAGGTGCCGTGGGAAGGCAGCATCAGCGGGGACCAACCTCCTTGGGCTTATCTGGGTACTGTCGTCAGACTGCTGAGTGGCGGCTGTTGCTACCTCCTCTTCCTGATCTGATGCCAAGAATGGCTGCGCATCGCAAATGTCTTGTGATGGATCGGAAAATAATTCCAGTGACTCAAGCGGAGGGTATATGGTGGTGGTAATGGTGATGTTGGTGGTGGTGTCTTTGGGGGTGCACACAGCAGAGAGTGAAGAGGGTGCAGATAGAGAGGATGAGGAGGGGGTAGAAGAGGAAGGCTGAGTGAGCCACTCAACCAAGTCTGGTGCGTCCTTTGACGTAATCGAACGCACCTTCTGAAACTTCACACTTTGGTTCCGGCCTACTGCTCCTGCCCTACCCCTACCATCCCTGCATGAGGGAATGCCTCTTCCTCTGCCTGTCATTTTTTAAATTACCCTGTGACAAAAGTCTCTAGAGAAGCGCAGTATATGTGGAACAAGGTATATAACACGCTGCTTCAATCTGTGGTATTGGGGGGGCCACTGGTCCATCACACCAGTTGTACAAAAAATTGGCCAGTAAGTTTGGCACTGTGTGTAGCAGAGTTAACACAGCAAAAGAGGCAATATGGTTGCAGGACACAAATACACTTATAAAAGTATACTCATATAACACCCCACTTCAATCTGTGGTATTGGGGGGCCACTGGTTTATCACACCAGTTGTACAATAAATTGGCCAGTACGTTTGGCACTGTGTGTAGCAGAGTTAACGCAGCAAAAGAGGCAATATTTTTGAAGGACACAAATACACTTATAAAAGTATACTCAGATAACACCCTACTTCAATCTGTGGTATTGGGGGGCCATTGGTCTATCACAACAGTTGTACAAAAAATTGGCCATTAAGTTTGGCACTGTGTGTGCCAGAGTTAACACAGCAAAAGAGGCAATATTGTTTCAGGACACAAATACACTTATAAAAGTATACTCAGATAACACCCCACTTCAATCTGTGGTATTGGGGGCCACTGGTTTATCACACCAGTTGTACAAAAAATTGGCCAGTAAGTTTGGCACTGTGTGTAGCAGAGTTAACGCAGCAAAAGAGGCAATATTGTTGCAGGACATAAATACACTTATAAAAGTATACTCAGATAACATCCCACTTCAATCTGTGGTATTGGGGGGCCACTGGTTTATCACACCGGTTGTACAAAAAATTGGCCAGTGAGGTTGGCACTGTGTGTAGCAGAGTAAACGCAGCAAAAGAGGCAATATTGTTGCAGGACACAAATACACTTATAAAAGTAGTATACTCAGATAACATCCTGCTTCAATCTGTGGTATTGGGGGCCACAGTTTTATCACACCAGTTCTACAAATAATTGGCCAGTAACTGTTTTCACTGTGTGTAGCACGGTTAATGCAGCAAAAGAGGCCAAAATCTTGCAGGGCTACAATACACTCTTAGAAAAGTATACTGTCAAATAACACCCCACTTCAATATGTGGTATTGGGGGGCCACTGATCTATCACACCAGTTATAATACAGCAACGCTCAACACACCAGTCACAATGCGGCACAGTGCACAATACAAATCCACTATAATATGCTTTCTATATTACAAAGTATATTATACGTGGATTACACCCCTATATAGTGCACTGCAGACCTATACCAAATAGCAGCCCTTAAAATGACTTTTGTGGACCTTAACAGAGCGATTTGTGTCACTGCCACTCTGTCCCTGGTGCACACACAGCATACCTGTCCCTACACTGACAAAAGACTGTACACCTATACCAAATAAATAGCAGCCCTTAAAATGACTTTTGGGGACCTTAACAGAACGATTTGTGTCACTCCCAACCCCCAATCTGTCCCTGGTGCAAACAGCATACCTGTCCCTAAACTGAAAAGGGACTGTAGTAGACCTATACAAAATACCAGCCCTGAAAAGGACTTTTGTGGATCTTAACAGAGCTATTTGTGTCACTGGCAATCTGTCCCTGATGCACTCGCCAACCTCTCCCTACGCTGACAAAAAGCAGAATGTGAAATGGCCACCAGCTCTGGTCTATTTATAAGGTAGGGGGCATGTCCATGTGCTGAAATGTTTCAATTGGCTGTCCCGTTCCACCTGACGGCTGTGTCATGGGTCAAAGTTCTCCCTAATGAAAAACTAATATGGCCACCGCGAACAATGCCATGTGTTCGCAAAATTGGCGGGTTGCGAACAAGCAAAATTTGCCGTGAACCGACCACCGGGCGAACCGCAAGGCCATCCCTAGTCTATATCTGTAACTTTGTCATTTATGTCTTTTACCCATTGCCAGTATTGTGTTATCATTGGACAGGACCACCAAATGTGTAAGAGGGAACCAACATCGGTTCAGCACCTCCAGCAAGTGTTCGGTATTTCGGGCCGAAATTTGTGTATGTACGGTCTTGGGTGGAGACATTCACTGAGCCCTTATGAACAGCTAGATATATCTTGGCCCAGTCTTCTTGGGAAATTGAGATATGGAGATCCTTTTCCCAGGCGGTGTTGAAGGTGTTGGGTATAGGGGAGTTGAATTTGTATAACATGGTGTATAATGTGGAAATAAGATTTCGTTGATGGCCTAGTTGAAAGCATAGGTTTTCAAAGGCTGAGATAGGTCTAGTGCATGCTGAGGAGTGATTGATGGAATGGAGGAATTGAGAAATGAAAAGATAGGTCCATGTGGGTATAGGGTTTTTTTTTTCATGGGTTCCGCTATTGGTGGCGCCGGTAGCAGGTCTGGTCCACGGAAGAAATTGTGGGCTAACACCTTCCGAGAGAACCAGTTCATGGAGAGGAAACTTCGGTGCATCCCTGGGGGGAAGTCTGGGTTAAGCTTAAACAGTGTCATAGGTCCTTGTACAGTGGAGAGGGAATTAAATTTACATGCCAAGCGGAAGCAGAGCAGAGAGGGGTTGATTAGAGGGTGGGAGCGAATGTTATTTGGAATGTGAGCATCCAGTAGCCATGGGATAGTGGCTAAATCTAGATGGGAGAGCAAGTACTCCAGATGGACCCAATCCTTAAAGCTTTCGTGTACATTCCAGTCCACTATTCTTACCAGGTGGTATGCTTTATAATAGTACATTAGGTCCGGGAGGCCAATACCCCCCATATTTTTTGGGGAGAGTGAGGGTGTTGCAACTAATTCTAGGTCTATGATTGTTCCAAAGGAATTTTAGGCATATATGCTTATAAGATTTGAAGAATGCTAGTGGGAGTTGAATTGGGACTTTCTGGAGGACGTATAACATGCAAGGAAGTGCATTCATTTTTAAAACGGCGGCTCTGCCGAACCAGGAGAGCATTAATTTATTCAAGCTTTTGAGATCACTTGAAAGTTTGTGGAGGAGGGGTAGGAAATGTATCATATATAGTTTGTCAAGGTTCAGGAGAACCTGACTACCCAGTTAGGTAATTGAGTCTGGTTTCCACTTGAATGGGAAGTTTTGTTGACAGTGGTCGCAGACGCTTTGGGGAAGCAAAATGTTTAGTGCAAAAGATTTTGAAAAGTTTATGAGCATTTTGGAGAGGGAATGGAAGCAATCAAATTCAGATAATAGAACAGGGATGGAAAGAAGTGGTTCGGCGAGGAACAATAGGACATCGTCCGCGAATGCGGCAAGTTTGTACTCCTTAGCATATACGCTCACCCCTCTTATGTCTGCATTACTTCTGAGACAGTTCAAGAACGGTTCCAGGGATAGAACATATAGGATAGCTGAGAGAGGGCATCCTTGACGTGTTCCATTTGAGATGGGGAAGGCATCTGACAGGGTATTATTCACGCATTACTCTAACTGTGGGATTTATGTAGAGCACCATAAAATGTACTCACGCATATGGGGGCCGAGTCCCATTGTCTGCAAGGTCGCTGACATGTAGTCCCAAGTTACCCTGTCAAAGGCCTTCTCCGCATCCAAGGACAGAAGAAAACCTTTTTGATTGGAGTGAGACAAAGCATGATGTAAGTTGAGGGCTTTGATGGTGTTGTCTTGCGCTTCTCAACCCAGGATGAAGCCTATTTGGTCCGGTGTATTGTGGAAAGAAGGACTTGGAATAGTCTGTTAGCTAGAATTTTTGAAAATATTTTGACGTCCATGTTGAGAAGAGATAAGGGTCAGTAACTGGCTGGGTGTGAAGAGTCTTTGCCTTCTTTTGGTATAACCACAATATGGGCTTCTAGTGAGTGTGGAGGGAGAGCTGGGGATGATGGAATGGAGTTGAATGCCTTCAAAAAGGGAGTTTGTAGAACGTCTGTGAAAGTTTTTTAATAGAAAGCCGAGAGGCCGTCTGGACCAGAGCTTTTATTAGGTTTGAATTGTTTGACAGCTAAAATCCATTCTTCTTGGTTACTAGGTAGTTCAAAGTCCCATAACAGTTTTGAGTGGGGTATTTTAGGACAGTGTTTCTCTAGGAAAGAGGTGATCTCACGGCTGCGGGCCTCCTGTGAAGATGGTGAGGTGATGGTAGGAGATAGGTTGTATAGCTTGGAATAGAAAAGCTCAAATTCATGCACAATGTCTGTGTTTTTATATAACGGTGTGCCTGAGGGTGTACGTGTGCAATGGATGGTCGATTTCGCTTTTCTATTGTGGAGGGATTGGGCAAGAAGATGGCCACTTTTGTTGCTGAACTCATAAAAGAGTCTCTGAGAGAGTGCATATTTCCTTTTCGTTTGCTGGTTTAAGATCTCCTGAATGGTAGTCCTCAGGGAAATCACTGTCTTATGTGCTTTTTGGGCCAATGCCTTTTTGTGTGTGATTTCAGCCTTTCTGAGCTTCATGATGAGGTTTACTAGGTGGGTCTGTCTCTCCCTCCTTAGAGTTGATGCCAGAGTAATAAGTTTGCCTCCAATTACGCACTTATGTGCTTCCCATTGTATCATTTGCGACGTGTCTGGAGTGTCGTTAGTTTTGAAGTAGTCAGAAAGGGTAGATTTGATCTCTGCTACCCTAACCTCATTCGAAAGGAGAGACAGATCCAACCTCCAGATGTGTGTTTGGGAGTTGTGATCCGGGAAGGTTAAGGTTATCGATAATGGATGGGCGTCCGAGAGTACAGACGTTTCTATGGTGGCCCTGTCCAATAGAAATAGGTCTTGTTGGGACAAGAGGAGATAGTCTATGTGTGAAAATCGGTTGTGAGGTGCAGAGTAGAAGGTGCAATCTTTTGGTTGTCGTGAAGGATTACATTTTGAAGGCTAAGTTTTATTTGTTTAATAGCTCGGTATGGGAGATAAGACGTGCCCATGGATGTGTCAAGTAGTGGATCAAGTGGAAGATAAAAATCACCCCCCAAGATTAGTATGCCTAATGAGAAGTCTGCTAAAGTATCGGATACTTTTCTAAAGAATGGGACCTGTGTTGAGTTAGGGATGTATACGTTCGCTAGAGTGATAGGAGAGTCCTTAAACATACCTTTAAGAAATATATTTCTGCCTTGGGTATCTGTCAATGTGTCAGAGATTTGAAGGGGGGTATTTTTAGAGATGAGAATGGAGACTCCCTTAGATTTAGAGTCTGTTGACTTGGCATGAAACGCTTGTGTGAATGTGTGGTTTTCAAGTTTAGTAATGGAATTAGATTTGAAATGGGTTTCTTGAATGAAGATTATATTGGCCTTCATGCTTCTCATAGACGACAGGAGTTGGGATCTTTTTTCTGGGGTGTTAAGGCCATTGGCATTGATTGATACAATCTTGAGAGACAACGCTACAGATTTAGTCTTTGTTTTCAATATCGTTCAAGGGGTATCAGGACAAAACAAAACAAAAAGCAAAAAATAAAAATAAAAATAAAAAAAAAACCCAGAGGGAAGAGGAGAGAGGAGTTGTTAAGATGAAAGGGGGGATAGGGCAGGGGGGTAAGAGGGAAGAAAGAAGAGAAAACAGTGGAGGGAGGTCAAAGGGTAAAAGGAAAGGGGAAGAGGACAATTATCTGAGGAGTGGCAAAAACCAGTTACCCCCCTAGTGTAGGAGAGGAAGTGAGCGGGTCAGCTGCAACTACCAGAGTCTGCTGTGATAGGGAGTAATAGGAGTGGGACCACAGATGAAGGCAGAACCAGCTCCCAATGAGGCCATATGGATAAATATTTGTGCCGACAAGCAAATTAGGGGTTGTAACAATTGAAGGATTGAGGTGGGAAATGATAATGTGGAACACGGGAAGCTCAGCGATTGAGACAGTATGAATGGGAATTGATGTGTGACATCCAAAGATGAGAGGCGAGCACAAGGGGGAGGTGAAATTATGTAGAGATTGTCAGATTATTTGTGTACACTAGAATATCAATGTAATTGAGGCTGCTAAGCAGGTAGGAGTAGGTATGGAGGGTAAGGCTTGGATAAGATCATTTGGTATCCGGTCATGAAGTACCCTGGTGTAGTTAAGTAGGGAGGATATTGTGATTTATTTTGGTGTGGGAGCAGGTAGGGACCTCTGGCATAAATGGTGATATTGGTTTAGATTGCAAAGTGTGTAGTGTGTGAAATAGTAATGCATGGCTCCCAAAGCTAGCGCTATCTGGAGATAAAGTAAGGGAGAGGAAGGCGGAGGGTTATGCCTCAATGTAGGAATGGTCCTAAAAGGGAATAATTTTGTTAATTTTGTTTATGTTGCGGTGGTGGGGGCAGTTGTGACTTGAGGTTTCTATGTTAATCAATAGAATCCTGAAGTATGTGAGAGCTTATATGCATCAGAATTGCTGAAATTATTCACGCGGGGAGGGTCGTCTCCATACACTCCCCCCAGGCAAGCCTGAGTGCAGGCACAAAAGCGAACCCCCCGGTGTTTTCAATTAATGCGCCACAAGTAGCACATCCCAAGGCAAACAAGTGATAACAAAAGTGTTACTAGGCTGTAATAACACCTACATAAAAACATTTCAATGATAAACATACCCACGGCAGTGTAATAATAGAACCATCAACGTCTCTCAGATGAACGGAGTGTGATTCAGTGATCTGCTGCAGGTGGCAGAGGGAGTTGTCATGGCGGAGGGATGTTGTTTCCACTTCCTCCACTCGTAGTGCTACTCCCTGTAGTTCTGCCTTCAGGTCAGATATGGCTGCAGACAGAGTAGATTTTATGTCCGCAGCGACTGCACGGAGATCGCTGAGGCTCAGCACAGCTGGCATCCCGGGTCTGTCTGGCGGGGCATGTGGCGGTATAGCAGGCGGATTACCGCTGTTAGGCGGGGAGCCTTGGGAGGGACCTTGAGTAAGCTGCATGTCTTCTCGTGGTCTGGGGCAGAAGATCTCTGGTATTGTGCGGTCAAGATGCTTGTTCTCGATCTGGTGAGCAAGGTGCTCCTGGACATGTCCCCTATGACTGGGGTAAGAGCGGCTGTGTGAGTCGGTGGGCTGGGAGAGAAGCGAGGCCTTGGGAAGCGGGAGCTCAGTTTCAAGTATCCATCTTGTATCACGGCCAGGCCACACCCCGGCACTGCGTTACTTTAATGCATAATGTGCAACGCTGTACCCAAATAAAATTGAAGTCCTTTTTTCCCCACAAATACAGTAGAGCTTTTCTTTTGGTGGTATTTGATCACCTGTGCAATTTTTATTTTTTTCGCTATAAACAAAAAAAGAGTGACAATTCTGAAAAAAAAAAATATATATATATATATATATATATTTTTTTTTTTCACTTTCTGATATACAGTATATCATTCCCCAAAAAAAAAATTAAATATCAAATGGTTTTTTTTCATCATTTTAGGCCAATTTGTATTCTGCTACATATATTTGGTAAAAAAAAATCCCAATAAGCGTATTTTGATTGGTTTGCGAAAAAGTTATTACATCTACAAACTAGGGTAAAGATTTATGTCAGTTTTATTTATTTCTTTACTAGTAATGGCAGCGATCAGCGATTTTAAGGGGAACTACGACATTTCGTTGGACAGATTGGACTCCTAACTGACATTTTTGATACTTTTGGGGGGACCAGTGACATCACTACAGTAATCAGTGCTAAAAATATGCACTTTTACTGTAATAATGTCACTGGCAGGGAAGAGGTTAACCCAAAGGGTTAAGTGTGAGCCTAGAGGGTGTTTTCTAACTGTGGGGGGGATGGGCTTGTAATATCAACACAAAGACCTGTATTCCCAAATAGCAGGAACACAGGGGCTCTGTGTTGATACCAGAGAGAACAACGATCTTCTGTTTTTACAACAGCAGACCGCCATTCTCTCTTCATGGGGATCGATCATGGGTGCCAAGGGGCAATCGCGGCTGCTGGCCCCGCGCCTCTGCTACCCCGCTGGTTAGTGGGCGAGGGAGCGCACCCACAAGAGTGCCTCCACGAACTGCCGTACAGGTATGGCAATTCGCGTGAACCTGACAACCTGCCACTGTATAACTGCGGCGGCTGGTCGGCAAGTGGTTAAAGAATAATTCCACATTTGTTGAGAAAAAAAACATTCCCCTCTTGGTGATCAGTGTTCATTGCAAGGATTTTACCAAACTTTGTTGCAGATTCCTACATTTTTTTATCCTGAAGAAAAAGCTGTTTGTCTGTATGGGAATGGTTTTGTAATTATCAAGCAGCTGCTGCACCTGCTGGGCTCTAATGATGAAAATGGCAAGGCCAGCATCCCTTTAGACATGCTTTCCTTTTGGGAGTATTTCACCAAAAAGGACATTTTGTGACATGCCAAAAATGTGATGTGTATCTAAGTGCAGACTTCTGGGAAAAACAGTAAGCCAATCACACCAAGTAGGAATTAACATTTCCGGGAGACGTTCCGTATTCTATCAATGTACAGAACACTTCCAGGTAGCCATATTGGATTGGATTTTTCAGAAAATTACAGCGGTGCAGATTGAAAAGGAAAGGTCGTTTTTAATTACATTCAATTACAATATGGCTTGAATCGCAATTCTTTGGTAATTTTTTCCCAGGAAATACACAAGCACATGAACTGAGAGGTTTTTTGACATCTGCCTGTAATTTAGCAATTAAATGTTCCCTTCATTTATTGTTAAGCTTTGCTGCAAAGTTACATTTACAGTATGGTATTGATTATATTTAAAAAATATATATAACAGAAAAAACACTACACAATAAACTTGAACTTTGATAAACTCACACTTTGTTCTCCTTTTGAGACTCTGTTATCCAAGTAATCTCTGGTTCAGTGGTTTTTTAAATGTATTTACTTTTTCATTTAGAATGAATGCAATACACAGTATGCTGTAAAAGGTTAAAAGTCTGTAATAGCATTTGGTGTACTGTTCTACATATGAAAAGATTAACAAACAAATGTTAGAATCCCCCCCCCCCCCCCAAATCGACAGCGTGTCTTAAGTTTGTGTTTGAAATATCTTTTATAAAGTTCTAGTTTTAAACTTTGTTATACAAATGGCATGACGTTTAACTGTGAAGTTACACAATTATTTTGCCATGGTAACTATTCAGTGTATTGTTGCTGAAAATACAAAGAAGTGTTATATGTTTCCTTGTATTAGGACAATGGCAAGATGTATGCTATTATTCTGTATATAATGTATGTTCAGACAATTCCTGGGTAAGAGTTAGAGAATCATGGAAAATGTCCCAAGGTTGAAATAGTAGATCTGGTGTAGGTGTTTTAGCAAATGTTACTTACAACAACTCTTATAACATCATTAATTCTTGAACACTTGTAAAGGGGTTGTAAACCCTCACTTTTAAAATGAAAAATAAAAATAACAAACATGCCTATACTTATCTGTTCTGTGCAATAATTTGTACAGAGCAGCCCTGATCCTCTTCTTCCGGTGTGCCCCGCTGGTGCTCCAGGCCCCTCTTCTTCATCGGTTCCCTCATGAAAAGCTGCTTTCCCTGGGGACATCTGTGCAGGCTCGCTCCCGTGTCTCGCTGCTGCGTCTATTGACACAGACAGTGGGACTCGGCCCTGTTACATTGTTTGTTGCTGCATGTGTTCCACTGAGGAGGTGTCCGGTTCTGGAAATAGAACAAGGCATAGATATGAGGAAATCTCTGCAAAGGGACCAGAATCTCCATCTTGGACAGTTGTCATACGAACAATGTGTGGCCCAAAAGGGGGATGCTCCCTTACTTCTTGTTCTGGTGACAACTCTGAAGTATTGGATCTCCATTCATGTGCATTTAAAAGAGTAACTCCGCTTTTGTTGAAAAAAAAAACATTCCCCTCTGGGTGAACATTGCATGGATTTTTATTTTTATTTTTTATTTCTCTGATCTTTATTGAAAGAGTTTTCAAGTATTACAAGTGACAAGTTACAAATATCCACTTGTGTAGTGGCGGTATGAAAATACAGGTAAAGCAATCATATAAAGAACAAGTACAAAATGTAAAGGTATAACTCTGTGAATGACAAACGTATTTGGTATAGAGCAAACCTTGTTGCAGGTATAGTAATTGTGTATCAGTGTTTCTTCAAGAGTGGGGTCAAAGATTATGCACTAAAGTAGGTTATGGTTTATTTAAATACTACAGACTAAATTCACAGACTTTCAGTGGAGCATTGCCTTCAAGTATGTATACAAATCTACAAGCTGATCCTCACTTTGGGAGCAAACACAGAAAATAGCTCTCAGATGGTATATGACTCCCATAAACCTTACGACTTTTTGCAAAAATACTTCTCATCTCTGTTGGAGAAACTGTGGTCAAGCAAGGGACATACTACACATCCTTTGGGACTGCCCAGTTCTTCACACCTACTAGCGGAATATATTCTGATTCTTTTCAACAGTAACACTCACCAAAATCTCACCATCACCAGCACCAGCCCTTCTAAACTTGACAATAGAGACTTTCACACCAGCAGTAAGAAACACAGTAACACACATTCTCATGGCAGTCAGGCCTAGCATAACCAGACTTTGGAAAGAATCTCAATCCCTCAACCTAGCAGACACCCTGGACCTAGTTCACAAACATTGCTCATATGAACTAATGCTAGCTTGTAGCTTCTAGCAGAGGCTCATATGGAAAATATATTCACTCATGGCAACCATGGATACACTGGTACCACCATACCCAACATTTAGGGGGAGATTTATTAAACTGTAGCAAACATAATCTTGAACAGCTGTGCATGTAAAAAAATAACTTCAGTTAAGCACTGAGAATGGAAAATAAAAGTTGATTGGTTGACATGCAAAGCTGCTCCAGATCCTGGCTTTTTTGATATAGTATATTCATCTCATGGATTTAAATTCAGTTTTCTGTAACTTCTGTTTTCCAAATTTTAACATTTTCTATTGATTGACATTGACAATTATAAGGGTGACATTAAAAACTTTTCATGATGGTAGAAGACAAACTATGTCTGGCGAACATTATAAATAAGAAAATAAAATTGCATGGTTTGGGTGGATTTCTGCTAGTCACAGGCTGTGTCTAGTCCCTCTAGCCTGTGTCTTAGAATAACAAGGAGGTGAAGCCTCCATCAATCAAAATGTAATATCCCACCCTTATTGTGTTTAGCTGGTTAGTTGGCATGGAAGAGGAGAGAGTGAGTGAGTAAACATTTACTACTGTTTATATGCCCACATGTGTGACTCTATAGTCACATGGACTGTGCAGACATGATAGAGAGGGAATGCTTAGGGTATAAAATACACTGACAACTTAGCATGTGCACTAGCTGCCAACACTGCTCTGCAAAATCTCCAACTGAAGTGGGAACATGGACTGAGGGAAGAGATAGAGAACAGCAAGATGGTTTCAGAGTTGAGGAAGCTGATGATGCCTGAATGAAGATTCCTCTGTTCATTCCACCCACCTATATCATAAAGAAACTGGACCTCTGATGCCTCGGTAGCAGCGATTGATGAGCATTACTACATTCTTTTTCCTGTAGGTGATTTAATCTTTATTGCAATAAATGCAATTTTCATTTATAACTACACTCAGATGGTGCTTGTTGTTTGTTTTTCAATCAATAGATTGCCACTGCTCCACGGTCCAATTTGTGCCCCCTTAGGAATTCGGGTGCAGGCTGCGAAAGACTTTACTATGCCCAGATTATGTTCATATGAAAGAATTAATAAACTCAATGGAGAGTTCTATGGAGAAGCAGGCTTGTCACAATAGCCACAAAACAGCAAACACCATTCAATCCAAACACAGGTTCCAACTGAACTTTGCTTGTTGTAAGATTTGTCTGAATGTCCAAACATTTACCCATCATAAACTGGAAAGTAGCATGTTTCTACTGCTATTATATATGATAGCTTCTGCTGTCAATGGTTGTTAAGGAAGTAGTGAGTGCTTGAACCCACTGTGTCCTTACAACCATTAAACTCACCCAGCCCCATTCATGTGGTGGCTGGGAAGGCCATGTAAACAAAGAAGTAGGGATAGCACTGATTTTATTGACCGAATATGACCATATTGGTCACATTTGGGCAATGACACTGATCAAATATGGCTATGGGCATGCTTGGATAATGATATCATTAGCTATATCCCACCCTTTTGTTTAAATTACATTTTAGGGGATTGTCATTTGCAACAAGCAGTTGTTGTGTTGGTCGGTTGGCAGTATGTTGCTTTCAGCAACTTAATAAGCATCGTTCATAATATTGACTAGGATCTGCAACTAGAATCAATCTTTTTCTATCAGACAAATGATTGCTACAGAATATTCAATCCTCTGAGATCCACACTATCACTTGGTCAGACCATGCGCTAATTAGTATTACAATATCAGACACCCCTACACATCAAAACAGCTTTATATGGCACACCAACTACTTAATTCAACAACCACAATACGCCAAATTAATGTCCACTCATCTTTTGCAATTTTTCACCAATAATGTAGGCATGATGGATGAAGTGTGGTGTGGTACTCACACAAAGCATTTATCAGAGGTGTATTGATACAACTAGGATCCCGTGAGAGGAAGAAGAGGATGCAGCGTGTAGACTCCCTTATGTCCTCCATAAGGGAGCTAGAAACACACAACAAATCTAACCCTGACCCAACATTGAGATCCACATTAGTCACACTGAGGCAGGAACTTAGATCTCTATTACTGGAGAACTTTGAGCATCAACAACGTAGATTCAAAGGTACACATTACTCAACTTCGAATAAGGCTGGGAAACTCATGGCACAGCGTATTCAGGGGCTTAGGACCAAATCCAGGATTGCATACCTATACCACCCACACTCCTCAGAAGAAATGTACAATCACCAAGACATCGCCAATGCCTTTAGCGCCTACTACAGTTCCCTGTACAATATCAAAAATGACAGCGCCACACACCAACCTTCCTCAGATGAAATCAATAAGTTCTTAAACCAAATTAACCTCCTGGCCCTTTCTGAGGATCAATTGACCTCTCTTAAACCCCCTCTAACAGCAGAAGAAATCTCTAAGATGATATTGTCCCTTCCTGCCAACAAATCTCCAGGCCCTGATGGACGCACAGAAGAATACATAAAACAGTTTCACTCCATATTAAGCCCACATATGCTATCTGTATTCGAGAACGCTGCCTCCTCCTCGACCTTCCCTCCTGAAATGCTTCAAGCACTTAAAAACAACAGTACCAAAACCAGGAAAAGACCCCACATCCCCCAAAATTATAGGCCAATTTCACTACTAAACCTTGATGTAAAAATCTACGCCAAACTGATAGCAAACAGACTACAGGATATTCTACCAAATTTAGTCCATCAGGATCAATCTGGCTTTACAAAACACCATGAGGCTTCAGACGCTACCAGGAGACTAATCAACATATCACACCACGCCAAAGTCTCCCAAATGCCTTCTCTGCTTCTCTCTCTGGATGCAGAGAAGGCATTCGACAGAATAAACTGGACCTACCTCCAAAATGTCCTTTTCAAATGTGGGTTTCAAGGCAACATATTAACCGCAATTTTAGCTCTCTATACAGCCCCATCAGCCAGAGTCTACACTTCCAACATGTTATCACTCCCTTTCCAAATTACCAACGGAACCAGACAGGGATGCCCTTTATCACTTCTAATCGTCAATCTCCTTATGGAACCCCTTGCAGAACACATAAGGGAAAACCCCCTAATTTTAGGATTCGACATTGGCAGACAGTCCCACAAAATATTCCTATTTGCAGATGACATAATTATAATGATTTAAATAGGATTTAGGACAAAATTGACTTAATAGGCACAAGTACAAAATAAGATTAAAAGAAAAATGTGTTCAATATCATACAAAATCAACAATACATATTGCAATACATAACAATATTAAAATCGTAAGACCAAACAGTTACCCAAACCTAGCCATGGGTGTCCAAAGCAGGGGGACTCCCAACGGTGCTTGCTAGAAGGTGGGGGTAACCGACTATGTGGCTGGAAAAAACCTCAAGCTCTACATGTTTCTGATCTCAACTCTTCTTCAGAAGATCTTCTAGTCATTCCTAGGAAGTGTCCATCAAACACAGCCACACACAGGAAGCCCAATCTCCCATATATTAGCTGAGAATAGATGTACTGATAAGGAAAAGACCAATTTCAGGTTCACAAGAACCAATCTAATGGTAATATAGTACCTGCCAGAATCCACCTATAAAAGTAGCCCCAATAAATTAGATAAGTATATATGTCTTTAGGCTATTTAGGGAGTTAGGGACACTCCAACCATGTATAAACATGTAGACCCAAATATAGTTAATGATGTTCCAGGGGGGGTTGGGTGCTGGTATGGAGCAGACAGTAAAATCAGTCCTTACACATAGGAGTCTGGTAAGTATAAAGTATCTTGGTGGTCAGCTGGGTGGAAGTCCCTGTAATCATAATGATGACCAACCCAATACCCTCATTGC
This sequence comes from Pelophylax lessonae, assembly GCF_965119305.1. Taxonomy (NCBI): domain Eukaryota; kingdom Metazoa; phylum Chordata; class Amphibia; order Anura; family Ranidae; genus Pelophylax; species Pelophylax lessonae. The sequence continues at coordinate 161,490,536 of NC_138774.1, read as the reverse complement.
AGGAAACATATGAAACACTACAACAGTTCAGTAAAGTGTCTTACTATAAATCAACAAGACTAAATCCAATATTTTAGACATTCATCTCGATGGAACCACAAGAAATATCCTACAACAACAATTCCTCTTTACCAGTATACACTACCTAGGTGTCCAAATAAAAAATCAATGAAGGACTTGTTCCATACAAACTATCTCCCTTTCCTAACTAAAATTAAAAACATACTTAACTCTCTCCAAAAACAGGAATTCTCCTGGTCCGGTAGACTAGCCGCCTTCAAATTGATGATATACTTCCACAACTTCTTTCCCTCCTTAGGACCTTGCCAATTCCCATACCCAAAGCATATTTTGCCTCACTAAAATCAACACTTAGCTCATTTGTATGGAACAATAAAAAACCCAGATGTGCTCTTCACAAATTAACCGCTTGCCGACCGCCGCATGACTATTTACGGCCGCAGTCAGCCCCTCACAGGCAAAGCGACGTAGGGCTACGTCGCTAGCCTGTGAGGCTCTAGGGAGCGAGCGCGCGCCACCGGAGGCGCACTCCCGCGCAGTCACGGACCCCCCCGCATGTGTGCCCGGCAGACCCGATGTCCGCCGGGCACTCGCGATCGTCCGTTACACCAGAAGAAAGGCAGGCGGCTAATGTAAACAAAGTCGCCTGTCATTCTACCCTGTGTAAGAATAGAGATCAGACGGTTCTACTATGTAGGACCATTGATCTCTGTTCTTACAATAGTAGCCACAGCCAATTACAGTTATAAACACGCCCCTAGGACACAATTAAACCCTCCCTCTCCAATACAGTTAACTCCTTCACTGCCAGTGTCATTTTTACAGTAACAGTGCATATGTATAGCACTGATTACTGCAGTAATGTCACTGGTAACCCCAAAAGTGTCAAAAATGTCAGTCAAGGGTCTGATCTGTCCGCCACAATGTCGGAGTACCGCAAAAAAAAAATCGCAGATCGCCACCATTACTCGTTAAAAAAGAAAACAACAAAGATGACAAAAATCTTTCCCTTTGTTAGTAAACACAATAACTTTTGCGCAAACCAATCAAAATACGCTTTTTGCGATTTTTTTTACCAAACATATATAGCATAAAACAAATGGGCTGAAAATGTTAAAAAATTTTGATTTTTACATTTTTTGGGGGGAATTTCATATAAAAAAATGTGAAAAATATTGTTATTTTTGCAAAATTGATGCTCTTTTTTTGTTTATAGCACATGATCAAAAAATCGCACAGGTGATCAAATACCACCCAAAGAAAGCTCTGTTTGTGGGAAAAAAAGGACATAAAATTTGTTTAGGTACAGCGTCGCACGACCACGCAATTGTCCGTTAAAGTCACGCAGTGCCGAATCGCAAAATAGGCCCTGGTCAGGAAGGGGGTAAAGTCTTCCGGGGCTTAAGTGGTTAACTAAACACACATCAGCTGGAGGGTCAGGATATGTAGACTTTACAGACTACTATAATGCCACTCTCATTGCACAACTAGAGGACTGATATAGACCTTCCCCTTCTACCAGATGGGGCAAAATAGAATTCACTTATGTTCCTGGCCAGAACCTTAAATTATGGATTTTAGGGACCCCCTATGGACCTATAGTACCAATTACCATTTCATCACCTATGGCAGCCTCTATGGCAGCATGGAGATCACTATTGAATACTCAATATCCTCCACTACAATGATTTTTCCCACCAACTCCTGACATCTCACAGACGGTGTGGAGACACCATGGTATTACTAACATCCAGGCCATTCTAGAAGGACTCCATATCAAACCATTTCCTGCTATTCAACAAGAATTCGAACTACCATCCAGCACATTGTTCACTTACATCAGACTGAAACACTGTATATTGGGTCTCACAAACCCCTTATATGCAATCTCTAGGACTGTCTGGCAATTGCTTACAGAAGCCAAACCTAACCAAAAAGGCATCTGACTCATATACTCCACCTTGAACTTTCCTTCACAAAATTCCTTCACAAAATCCAAACCATCTTACAATGGGAATCAGATCTACGGAATTCAATAGTTGTTTTAGCTTCTTAGTAGATCAATAAAGTAGTACTAAAATACTTAAAGACCCCTTATGTCTGACTTACCTACCACTGAATCTAATGAAGCACAGGTCATCACACACATTCCTCAAAATTGTAAACAAGTAAGTGGAAAGTGACACCAGGAAGTGGTATTTTATACTTCACTTCTGGGTCAGTAGCAAGAAGAGGATATCAGTGAATGGACACTCAATGATCTCCCTCCCCTTTATCTGTCAGCATCTGCCATGCCAGTCCCAGGTTTGGAAATTATTGGGCTGCTGCATATGATTGATGTCATGCGTTTGTGGTAATGTTCGTACTCTTAATAAATTGCTTTTGCATCTATGAATAAAAGGAACAAGTTTTACTAGGTCAGGAAGACACAGGCAGCATTAAAAATCTGATAGAAGAAGAGGGGGTGTGGCAACCGCTCAATAAGAGAAAATCGTACAAAAAGTCTATATGGATTGTGCAATCTTGAGTTCTTGGGTGCTTGGGTGCTTGTAGTTATTATTCCACTTTGTGCTGAATATTTACACACTGCATTCACCAGATGTTGAGGACTCCCTTTCAATGCAGCAAGGGAAGTCATAAAGGATTGTAGGTCCTTTAGGGAGACCTGTCCAGGTGTTCCTGTTGGTTTCCTGGTGCAGATCTTTACTCCCCCTATGTGTAATCCCAACGTTACTCCAAAGAGCTCAAGGGGCAGGCAATATGATGAAAGTAAAAATAAAAATGGAGAAGGAGCCTTTCATAGTATAAAATCCTTTTGAAAATATTTATTTTAAATATACTTTAAAAGTGCCAGTTATTTCAATCATACAATGTGATACACTGTAAAAAAAAGCCCACTATTACTTTCAAAAGATGGATGCCGCCTGAAGCATACCATGCGTTCCACTCATGAAGCCGGAAGTAATGCATGGGAACAGCCGCTTAATGCGTTCTGTTATCAAACAGTGGCGTCTTCAGAAACAGAAAGTTCTATAGGTATTTTACTTCAATACAACCCAATACAACACAAGGATGAATTTGGCAAAACTAATCATATGCTTAAATGGGAGGCCAACAGCCAAACCTTTTTCTCAATGGCTTCAAGCTATAGGGTATACCCACACCACCACACACTGTGTGAGCTACACGGAATTTGCATTAAAAATACTGAGAAAATTATACCTTCGCCAATATAGGCTAGCAAAAATGTTCAGCACTAGCTCACATTTATGTTGGCGAGGATTGTTCCATGGTAATAGTATTTGCAGCTTCTGGTGGAAAGTTTTACAAATTATCTCAGATGTAACAGGTATCCTAATCCCTTTACACCCAGTGCTGGCTATCCTAAATCTAGGTATTCATTCTTTTCCTATTCCTTTTCAATAGTTTTTATTAAATTTTCAAAACATCAAACACATGATACAGTACATTTACACATAATGGCTATATAGCAAGGAACAGAGACAGTAAATATACCAGAGTGTACCATGCAAAACCGTTGTGAAAAAAGATTTAGAGCCCCCAGTACCTAACAGCTGGGCCCCCCGGAGGCCGGACCCCAGCCTAGTTCCCCCGCGCCGAGCCGAAGTGTCGGGCCGCCCGGACCACCCCCAAGGGGATCAATACTGTGGTCCCGCGCCCTCCCCCCTTCCCCCGCAGGAGCCGGGGCCCGGCCCCCAGCGTACTCCCAGTCCTTCCTGAAGCTAACAAGGGGTGCATCTACGAAGAGCCGTAACTCTAGTATGCCTTAGCACATTACCTTTGCAGTAACCACGCAACTAGACGTGGGGACCATCAACCAGACGGTCTAAACAACAGCCTCAGATATAAACATATGTCATCATTAATAATGTAATCAAGTAAGGATCAAGCCCGAACGAGAGCAAAACCCCTCAGCTCGGGTACTTTAGCAACCAAGGATTCCATTCGCGATCAAACAGCAGGCTTCTATCGTTGGAGTTGGCAAAGAACTGTTCGTAGGAGTAGTGGGTTTTAACCCTATTTATGACATCCACTACCGTGGGTGCATCAACAGACCTCCATGCTGCGGTGACAGACATCCTAGCAGCTGTAAGTATGTGTGAGGTTACACAACTAAACGGTCGTGGAACCTTGTCAATACCCAAGTTCAATAGAGCTAGGGCTGGGGACATGGACAATGATATTCCAGTTATGGAAATAATTAGTGCAAACACCGCTGCCCAATACCCTTCTCAGCTTCCTACACTGTCACAGTAGGTGGAATAGTGTGCCCTTCCCCCCACAACCCCTCCAGCATGAGATGGGTGCATCTTTAAACATCTTTGCCATCTTCACTGGTGTCAGATAACTACGGTGGAGGATTTTGAGAGCCACCTCCAAGTGATTAGTACAATGCGTAAATGTGTAAAAGGAGCGAATAGCCAGCCGCCATTCCAGCTCCGAAAATGCCACTTAAAGGTCGCTCTCCCAGGCCACCATACTAGCCGACTTAACCCACCCACGCTGGAGGTGCAGACGGTGGTAAAACCATGATAACCCCTTCGTTTTACGGTACTCTTTGTGCAAGTAGTCCCAGATCTCAGAGGGCACCTCAATAGTCGGGTTAGGATACTTAATGTGGTAATGGTGTAGCTGTGCATGAAAGAAGAAGGACGGGGTTCTGACCTGCTTACGGACATCGTAGTATGTGAAGGTATCCGGGAACAATGTCCGCGGAATTTTCAGGGAGGGAAGCAGGAACTGATAAGCCGCCAGTGTTAATTCTCTCTTAGCTGTCGGGGTTCCCCCTAACTTTTGCACCTCCCCCCAAGCACCCAGTGTGGCCCGCAGTGAGGACAGGCTGGGAATGTGCACCTCCCTTTTCGTCAATGCGGCCTGGAGCAAAGATGGTAGATCTCGCTGCGCCACCATTGCCCTTTCTAGTAACACCCACAGCTTGTCCGAAGCCGGATCGAACCAAGCTTTCGCCTGGTCCAAAAGAGCAGCTGAGTGGTAGGACCTAAGATGAGGGAAGCCCACCCCCCCAGCCGACCTAGATTTAAGTAACGTGGAGTATGACAATTTAGGTACTTTACCCCCCCAAAGAAATTTCCGAAAGAGCTTATCCATACCGTGGAAGAAGGATTCCGGCAACGATATAGGGAGCGTCCTAAAGTAGTACAATATTTTGGGAAGCGCTATCATCTTGAGGGCAGCTATGCGGCCCAGCCAGGAAAGATCATAGGACGCAATATGCTGCAAGTCCCCCGCAACAATTGACTGTAGTTTAGCAAAATTGGTCTGGTATGTCAAGGGTGCCAGCGCCACTAAAGAGATACCCAGATACGTAAGGGACTTGTTAGTCCATTGAAAGGGATATTTCAATTTCAGGAACTTCAAGATCGGAGGGGTCAGGGAGAGTGGCAAGCACACGGACTTAGTGACATTAAGTTTGTAGTAAGAAACTGTCCCAAACCTGTCTAGCTGTTGTTGTAAGTAGTGCAATGACTTCACAGGGGAAGTCAAGGTCAGGATCACATCATCCGCAAAAAGTCCGATTTTGTGATCCTTACCCCCCACGGAAATCCCAGTTATATTAGGATCGCTCCTAATCGTCTCAGCCAGAGGTTCCATAACCAAAGAGAAAATCAAGGAGGAAAGGGGACACCCCTGACGGGTCCCATTTGTAATGCTAAAATTAGAGGATAGAGCATTTGATGTAAATACCCTAGCCGAGGGCCTGGTGTACAGTGCCGAGATAGCCGAGAAGATGTTCCCCATCAACCCAAATTTAGTGAGTGTCGCTCTAAGGTACCTCCAGTGAACCCTATCGAATGCTTTTTCAGCATCCAATGTCAGGAACACCGAGGGCACCTTCCGAGTCTCAGCTATCTGCACCAGGTCCAACATCCTTCTGGTACCATCCGGTGCCTGCCTCCCTTTCACAAAGCCAACTTGGTCAGCCTTAACCAGGTGAGGAGTCACCTCAGCCAGTCTGACCGCTAGTATTTTGGCATACAGCTTGAAGTCGGTGTTTAAAAGGGAGATGGGGCGAAAATTCTGAGGGGCATCCGGCGCCTTCCCAGGTTTTGGGAGTGCCACAATTACCGCCTGGAGCATCTCCTCAGGGAAGGAGGAGCGCTGAGCAGCAGCGTTAAACACCTTACTGAGATATGGAGACAGGACCTGACTGAAAGCCTTATAGTATTCTGAAGAGAAGCCGTCCGCCCCCCGGGTGATTTATTGGGGGGTAGAGAAGCTTTGGGCAGTTGAATTTCCTCCTCGGTTATGGGAGCGTTAAGGGATTGCAGCATATGGTCCGTTACCCCTGGGAGATGAAGGGAATCTAGGAAGTCGGCAATAAGGGAATCTGTAGGCTGTGGGGTGGTCACATCATCCTGGAGATTATATAACGAGGTGTAGTAATTCGAGAAAGCGTTAGCGATCTCAGTAGGGTGACGCACCTGATTACCAGAGACGGGATCGGTGATGGAGGCCAGCTTGGTTTTTTGTTGTCTTTTTCTTAAGTAGTTAGCTAACATTTTCCCTGACTTATTCCCTTGAGAGTAGTACCGCGCTTTAGTGCGGAAGAGGAGATGTTGATGTTCCTCCATAAGTTTGGTTCTAACCTGCAATCTACAGTTCGTGAGGTCTTGCAACAAGAGCTGAGAGGGATTTACTTTATGAGCTGATTCTAGTGCTTTAAGCCTCTCCATTAAGGCCCTAAACGCCACTGTTCTTGCCCTTTTAGCCCTAGAAGCCTGCTGAATGAGCAACCCCCTCGAGAACGCCTTATGAGCGCACCACAATTGAAAAACGTCCATCCCAGGGGTGTCGTTATCCCCAAAGTAGTCCCTTATCTGACCACCCAGTCGGTCCCGGAGCAAAGAGACATTATTGCGCCACAGATGCACAGGCGCCATCGCGTGAGACTCCGAGACCGCCACCGAAACCGGCGCGTGGTCAGACCATGAGATAGAATGAATTACAGATTTTTCCACCGCCCTCAAAAATTGCAAATCGGCCACAAACAAATCCAGCCGTGAACAAGATTTGTAGGGGGCCGAAAAGTAGGTAAAATCCCGTTCGGTGGAGTTAAGGCAACGCCACACATCGTACAGATCAGAGGCATGCAAGAACCGTTGCAGAGTAGCCCTTGCACGTCCCTGAGCCGGAGAGCAATCCAGTTCCCGGTCCACCACACAGTTAAAATCCCCACAATACACCGTTAGGCCTTTCTTCACGCGGTCCACCTTCTTGACTAATGCTTTAAAGAATTTGATCTGGCCCTTGTTCGGGGCATAGAGATTTACAATTGTATAGGTAGTGTTGTTGATGTCGCAAATCAATATCAAATATCGACCTGCCTCATCTGACACCACCTCATGTAGCTGAAAGGCCACAGAGTGTTTAACAGCGGTGAGCACCCCCTTTTTTTTGGATTCCCCCGGAAGAAACAAATATATGAGGATAAGACTTATCCGTGCATTTAGGTGGGTTTGATCGCGTGAAGTGGGTCTCCTACACACATATAACATCACCCTTAAGGGCGCAAGCTTCCCTCCAAAGGGACCTACGTTTGAACGGACTGTTCAGTCCATGGGCGTTCATAGAGACAATTTGGATTACCATTTTTTTTTAAACATATTTTATTGATTTTTTCTACTGATGAACAAAACATGTTATCAAGAAGGCAATGCACAATAGACAGTATATTGAAATACTTAACAACAACTGTAACATTCAATAGGTTATGCCCAGAAGCTATATCCCACAGTTCCGAAAGAGGCAGGTGCGTATACTGGACATAGCTTCTTGAGGCTGGTCAAGAGATAAGATACCAATGGGTTGCAAATATACATCATAAAGTTGGGGGGGGGAGGATAGGAAGAATGTGGGGTTAGATTGAGGATGAGTAGGTGGGTGAAGGAAGGGGGAAGGGGGGGGGAGAGAGGGGGGGGGGCAAGCACCATCACATGAAAAGCTGAATAACACTATCAGATGCCGGTGTCTTAAACATAGTAGTCAAGTGTAGGAGGTTATTATAATGCTTCATAAAAATGAACCCTTGTCAAGACCTGAGTTTCTGGAGATCCAACAGGTGTGTGATGAGACTCGATCTGCGGAAGCACATATGAGTAGGATTCCCAGCAATGTTGGAATGGCAAGAATACAGTTGTAGCCATTTGCAGCAGTACAGAGTTAATTGATAGAACAAGTGTTGTTAGTCCGTTAATAGCATTCTAGCAGGTGGTAAATCAGATCATGCAGGTGGTGGCTCAAGTCGGAGCAGCTGGTGGTCCACACATGTTTGCAGGCGGCAATGTGCGCAGAAAAGGGTCCCATTTGCGATTGAATTTATCCAAAGTGGGGGTAGGAGAAGATTTGAGCTCAAGGGCTTCCCTGCCATGAAGTTGTTGCAGGCCGGAGATAACTTCGGCTAAAGTCGGTGGTGAAGTACGTATCCACTTTGTCAGAATGGCTCTCTTAGCAATCATGTAGCAGGTTAATAGCCACTTCTTATAAGACTTGATGAGGAGACACTGACTTTTTGGAAGTTTGGCAAGGGAAAAGTCTAAGTTTCCAAACAGGAGGGGGTATGGGTCGTTCAGAGGGGTCAGTCCTGTAACAGCTGTAACGTAGTTTTCCACTGAGGTCCAGAAGGTAGAAATGTGTGAACAGGTCCAAAGTCTATGGGCGAGGGTAGGTTTGGGAGTCTTACATAGCGGGCAGCATAATGACTGTGTATTTTGAATATTCCTAGAGTATGGCATATACGTGCGGTGCATAATTTTGAACTGTTGTTCCCTCCAGAATTCATTGGTGATGGCTTTGTGCGTTGCCAGGTACCCTGCCTGGATTACCATTTAAAAGGGTACAATAATGATCAATTCAGTGAACACATCCAGAGGATATGCAGAGATAAGGACTCTGTAAGTTATAGTGGGGGGCCATGGGTGGTCTCCAGCAATAGCGACCAAGCTGGAATTGGAGGGCAACAATGGGCCAAGGCCCTTACAGTACCTGCAGTCCATGTAAAGCAAGTTCAGATCTGAGCAACCTGTCCTCGCTGGCGTAAGTGAGCCGTAGTAATCCTTGGTCACAGGGTGAGTGGTTTCCAGGTGAAAGTAGCTTGCTGAGAGGCTGAAGGAACGAAAAAAACAGGGTAGAACAAAACATGAAAGTAACAAAAGCAAGAAACCAAAAACTTGGGGTAAACCCCATCATGCGATTCAATCGCAGGTAGTGGTGAGGGGGGTAATAGCACCGGCCTCCCGGATACCCCTTGAACTCCAGCATGCCGGTCAGGGGAAAAAAACAGGCAGACCCCCGAGGACCTCTCCAGACCTGCAAAAGGGACCTCTAGAGGGAAGGAACAAGCCAGTAGAACCGTCGTGTCCATCCGGAAGATTTACGAAAGTTCATCTGGTGACTCGGCGCCATTCTGGTTCAAGTCGAGCTGGCGGATCTGAACTCGGCGGTGAGCTCTGCTGATCCGGAATAATTCCCCATTGCTTGGTCAGCGCAAAGCCCTCATGCACTGAGCGGATGACATGTGTGCGGCCCTCCTTGATTATAAGCAGCTTGGTAGGGAATCCCCAGGAGTAGGCAATGTTGTTGTTCCGGAGTAGCTTGGTCAAGGGAACTAGTTTCCTCCTCGCCGCCATGGTGAACTGAGACAGGTCTGCGTAGACTGATAGGTCATGATACGGGTCCGGCAGAGGGGAATGCTTCCGCGCGAACCTCATGAGATCATCTTTGACGTGAAAAAAATGGATGCGGGCAATGACATCCCGCGGTATCTTGTCTGGAAGATGTTGCGGTTTAGGCAAGCGGTGAGACTACTTCCGTCACAGGCGTGTCAGGCATCAGGGCCAAAAGCATGGCTTGTACATAAGCTTGTCCGCCATTTTGCTTTTTAGGGCCTCCAGGTCATCTTCCTTCTCGTTGTGAGCGTCAACCAATTCGTTATGCGCTAGTGTGAACTCCTCCATTTTGGATTCCAAATGGTCCACTCTGCCCCCGAGTTCAACTACATCAGTTTTGATACCATTGACACAGGCCACAATTTCTCTGTGAAAAGCGCCGTTAATAGTGAGGAACATTTCCTTCATAGTGGCATCTGTGAGAGGCTGCCCCGTAGTAGGAAAGTCTTTAAAGTTCTCATAGAACTCCAATGTGCTGTTCAGGGATCCCTCCCCCACTCGCTCATCCCCTGCCCATCTGTGGCTTTCAGACCGCTTGGGTGCCGATTTGTGGGGGCTGTGGGAAGGCGAGATCCCCTGGGATGACTTGCTGCTTGCGGCGGGGGAGACAGAGCCGGAGGCCCGCTCGTGGTCCCGCTGCGCCGGAGGCTCCGGCGCCTCGGGCCTGCAAGGAGGTCTCGGCGCCATCTTGCGAGCGCGGGGTGCTAGAGGTGGCGAAGAAGTCCATCACCGTCAGTTTGCGGGGCGCCCCGCGGTCTTTGCGCTTCCTCATTGCGGTCTAGAGGATCCCGGGTGACTTAGGTGGGGATTAGAAGCCGGAGGTGCTTACCCACGTCGCTTGGTTGTCGGTGGAGATACCAGGAGAGACGGAGCTCGGATCTCACGCGGCCATCTCCTTCAGCTGCCGGCCACGCCCCCTCTTTTCCTATTCCACAACATAAGATTATAGCTAGTATCTTGCTGTCAGCTAAACTGACAATAACAAGACATTGGAAACAAGATCTAGCCCCAAATCCATCCGAAGCTGTGAGTATTACACACCAGCACTATTTGTATGAAAGATCACTTGCTTTGCAATCTGACTCGTTCTATACCTTTGAGCAACACTGAAAACCTTGGGTTGTATGATATACTGTCTAGAACATAGATAATTAATGCAAAACACTTCTAATCCTTTGTGACTTCTATCCTAAATATAACTGATGACATGTTTGGATCATGACTCTGCCTTGTAAGGCCATTTAAACGTTTGATTTTTCCTCTCATCTCTTTTTTTAGTTTGATCAATACTAATACCAGTAATGAGGGTTATATGCTGCGCCAATCCCAATGAATAAACAGCACAAAAGCAGCTAGCACAAGTCCTGAATAACAGATACAATAAATAACAGCAATAGGTGCAGCGCTTATATATAATGAACAGTCCACGTATAGTCCACAAACAGGGATGAAATAGGAGATCGGTGTCAACCCAATTCCAATACATGTAAAAAATCCAGGGGCCACCACCAGAAATCACCCAGGTGTTCAAGCCTCTTACCAGATGTAAGTGACCCCCATTTCAAGGGTCAGTCCAGCGTGTATAATAAACCTCCTGGAGAATCCTTCCACACCAGTCCCCTCAGCAATCCTTGTCATATAACCCGATATCCACAGGGAACAGACCTCAGATCAGAGAGAGGAAGACATACTCCTCATGGTTCAGTATAATACAAGCAGCTTATTAAACATAAAAATGGCCATAGTAACAGTCAGGTGTTCGCTCATCTAATGATCAGCAGTAGCAGTCAGCAGCAGCTCTGATAACCGAAAGATGGCCATCGTGTCCTCCGATGTACTGAGCATCATGCCAGCCAAGCTCGGCCATCGGAGGACACGGCGGCCATCTTTTCGGTTATCAGAGCTGCTGTTGACTGCTACTGCTGATCGCTAGATGAGCGAACACCTGACTGTTACTGTGTAAGTGCCCATTTTTATGTTTAATAAACCTGCTTGTATTAAACTGCACCATGATGAGTGTTTTTTTCTCTCTCTGATCTGAGGTCTGTTACCTGTGAATATCGGGTTATATGACAAGGATTGATGAGGGGACTGGTGTTGATTCTCCAGGAGGTTTATTATACACGCTGGACTGACCCTTGTAATGGGGGTCGCTTACATTTGGTAAGAGGCTTGAACACCTGGGTGATTGCTGGTCTTGGCCCATGGATTTTTTACCTGTATTGGAATTGGGTTGACACTGGTCTCCTATTTCATCCCTGTTTGTGGACTATACACGGACTGTTCATTATATATAAGCGCTGCACCTATTGCTGTTACTCTCTGACCAGTAGCAGTAAAATGTATGGTATTCACATTGTACCCTTTCAATTTGGGCGGCTACATCTGCTTAGTTGACATGGTCTTTTTTTATTTGCCTTATAACAAATAAAAATTACTGAAATTAAAAAAAAATCTGACAGAAATTGTAACCCTTTTTACTCTTCTTAAACATGTTTTTTTAAATATATTTTTACCCATTAACCTCCCTGGCGGTATGATTCTTTTGGATTTTAGGTGCTGAAAGCTGTACCATTATTTTGCATGTAATTCTTGTGAATGAGCAGCCCAAAACCAACTGTATACATTTATTTTATTTATATATATATATATATATATATATATATATATATATATATATAAATATACATAAAAAGTACAGTAAAACTGCAGGAAAGGGCACTGGGGGGCAATCTAGTGTGATTTTTTTTTTTTTTTTGAACTGTATCAGTGTGTTTGGTGTGTTTTACATTTGAATTTGCCGCCGGTTCCACCCCCCTGCGAATGTCACGTCGCAGGAGACGGAAGCCGGGGCACGGAGACAATCGGGAGGAAGAACCACCGCTAGACACCGCCAAGACACATCGCTGGATCCCGGTGACAAGGTAAGTAACCCTGCTTACAGGATCCAGCGATGCTTCTGGCGGTACCCCGAGTGTGGCTCGGGGTTACCGCTTTTGGCTCTGAAATTTAACCCCGAGCCACGGAATACCGCTAAGAAGGTTAAAGAGATTTCTGATCAGTTCCAGTCTTTGTTACCCTGTTGCTGGGACTAAAAAATGAGGGAAACAATTCTGACAGACTCTAAATCTTCCCTTCTGTATATAAATGTGTGGGTTGAATTGGGAAATCCCATCTTACCCATTCTCTGGTTGCAAATAAAAAATAAACCTTTAAGGATCTGTGTCAATAGGTGTGTATCTCACCAAGGATGACTGGACTGAGTTCTCAGAAACTTACCAAAGGTCCGTCCTGGCCTCCAATGACCGACTTATTCAGATTAAGGTATTCCATCACAGCCATTTCACTCCTAGTCAACTGCAAAAACTAGGTTTACGCTCCACTCCTGAATGTTATAGTGGTTGTGGGGCGACAGCTGATTTTCATTGTTTTAGGTCCTGTCCGCTGGTCTCTGTGTTTTGGTCTGAGATTGACTCCTTTTTATCCACTGTCCTCGGAGTTCCTAATATCTTACATCCAAAGAATTGTTTACTGGGCGTGTTTGGGGACTTGATGGTTTCCAAGCATATGAAACGGTTACTACACATTTTGTACTTTTATGCTAGAAAGACTATCCTCCTGAGCTGGAAAGGGACCACAGGGCCTGCTGTTGCCACTTGGCTTCAGCTGGTCAACGGTTGCCTTCCTCTTTATAAACTTACTTTTGAATTGAGAAATCGTCCTCACTTATTTGACAAAATTTGGGGCGGCTGGATATCCAACACCCTTACTTTGACTCCTCCGAGTATACGGGAGTAATAATCCTTGTTGTCCTCCTAACTACTGCTATTGATTTCCTTTGTGTGATGATAGCTTATCCTATATCATACTATGTTCTGCTGTTCCCTATATGATGACTTTTGTCTGCATCACTGCAAATGTATTTCATTTTCTATGTATATTATGGGGGGGGGGGGGGGGGCAGGAGTACAAGCACTTGTTGAATTTATTCTGATCACATTTGTGACTATTTTTTCTTGTCTTGTGATGTATTGTTGTTTTTCCTTTCTGTTTTAAATCTAATAAACATATCTTAAAAAAAATAAACTAAAATTGTGTCAATGGTATATTTTACATCAGCTTGCAATGCTTCTGAGATCATTCAGAATTGATTGACAGGTGATTTCTGAATTTGTTATTTTTTTGGACACCTGAAGAAGGGCCCCTCTTCTTCTGGGTTGTTAGGGGTAGGGGCAGTACCATAAGTTTAACTTCAAGGGTCAGCAGTTTACTATAATGACATGCTCTCTTTAACATTTGCATTTGAATGCAGATCATTTATCTTACTAGAAATATTTGTGAACAACAGAAATATGCAGCCCTAAACACCTATCCTACAGCTGCTGACAAAAAGATAATATATATAACCTTCATGGAGTGAATGTGTATAAAATTGCAGCGCTAAAAAAATCAAATAAAACGTTCAAAAAGTTAGTATACTGTGATTCTTAAAGTGCAAACAGTCTTCAAGTCCTCCCAAAATAGCCAAATGTCTCACTCGTCAGAAATCCTGGCTGCTCACTTAAGTGCAGCAATAACACATGTATCCATAACCTCTAGGATAACTGGAAACTCTTTGTGGTCTTTAGAACACTGGACATGGCATAGGTTGAAAGAAAGGCTATATAGTGTAATACTGTATGAAATTACCAAATGTACCACAATCTTGCATGCAGTTGTCACTCAGAAAACAGCGTGAGTCACATGGACACCAGTGAGAACCATCACCACACCAACCGCCTCTCACATGTAGTGCGCACTCAAGGTCACATATGCTGCCCAAACATTAAGCAGCAATAAGGCTACTGTGAATTATCCATGCAGGTATCACTGAAATCCTTCCAATCACAATGCAAGTGTCACAGTGATCCTTCCAACAGTAATGCAGGTCATGCTAGTATCCTTCCAATATTCTCCAGGGAGCACAGCATAGAGGCTCTCATCCATCTCATGTCATAAAAAGTAGACAAAATGTGCCATAATAGTGTAGTATTTATTACAAAACTGACGAGGTCCAATGCAGTAATAGCTTCATAAAAACATAACCAAAAATTACAAAAAATAAATAAAAGCATATGCCACAAAATGCCAACACTCAATATATATATAGCTGTCACCGAGACACCCAGTGTGGTGGTGCAGCATGTCAAGCGTGTCTAACTGCTCTACACGGGTTTAACACTAGAGTGCGTCTTCAGGAGCCTTTAGTGGATGTACTAGTGGCCATGATTATATAGCCTGCCACTGACAAAATGGTATCGACACGACTTCCTGTCCGGCGTCCGGCCGTGATACTTGCTCTCCAGTGCTATTTTATTGTGGACCAAGCAAACTGAAACCATACAGCTGCTGGCTAGACCAAAATAGGAAAAAAGGGAAGAATGGAGAAAAATATACGGAGAAAAGATCCAGGACCCATTCGATATGTGCATACATATCCTTAAGGACCCAAAGTGGCCTCCATCTTTTTGTGGTCCACCCAAATAAACTAATACATTATTCATGGACTTACTAAATGCAATTATTGTATCAATAATATTAGTATTAGACTCTAAACTTTAAAATATCCTTCATACTCCAAAGTCACGATTAGGGGCAGGCTACAAACACTCCAGAAACATTAAAAGTGATATTACTCATCTTACATATATACTAAATATAATATAAGTAAAATACATATTTGTGATTTGTGGTGTCACAAAATAGCAGGGCATTAATGTTTGATTCAAAGGTTCACAGGCATGACAGATATTTCTGTACTGTGATACATTTATAATGGTTTCAATAAAAATGAACTTGATGTTGCACCAAATATGGATTATTTTTTCCTGTCAATAATAAAAAATTAACCAAATAATAAGAACCACATATACATTTTGCATGCTGTTCTTTCATCTAAACTCAGTCAGCAACATTTACAACCCAAATGTATTAAATAACTTTACTTCCTTAGATTAAGAGAGATATTTATTTTTACTGCCTTTTAAAATGTTACTTTTATGTAGATTTTAGTAGTTCATTGTATAAAAAAATAATGTTCATTAAGCTTTAGCAGCATAAAAAAAAACAAATTCCAGATTAGCAGCACTGATCTGCAACGATGGATAAAAAAGGTGAAAACAACTATTTTATTACAAATAATACCAAAAGTTTGTGATATCTATTGAAGAATGTTGAAACTTTATGGTATTAAAATACTGCCTAGTATATTCATTCGAACTCAAATTGTTCTGTCTATCCTCACACATGTCTAATGTTAATGAAGGTACTTTGTCTTAATATAAATGGCTCCTGCGTCTTCAGGAGCCTTTAGTGGATGTACTAGTGGCCATGATTATATAGCCTGCCACTGACAAAATGGTATCGACACGACTTCCTGTCCGGCGTCCGGCCGTGATACTTGCTCTCCAGTGCTATTTTATTGTGGACCAAGCAAACTGAAACCATACAGCTGCTGGCTAGACCAAAATAGGAAAAAAGGGAAGAATGGAGAAAAATATACGGAGAAAAGATCCAGGACCCATTCGATATGTGCATACATATCCTTAAGGACCCAAAGTGGCCTCCATCTTTTTGTGGTCCACCCAAATAAACTAATACATTATTCATGGACTTACTAAATGCAATTATTGTATCAATAATATTAGTATTAGACTCTAAACTTTAAAATATCCTTCATACTCCAAAGTCACGATTAGGGGCAGGCTACAAACACTCCAGAAACATTAAAAGTGATATTACTCATCTTACATATATACTAAATATAATATAAGTAAAATACATATTTGTGATTTGTGGTGTCACAAAATAGCAGGGCATTAATGTTTGATTCAAAGGTTCACAGGCATGACAGATATTTCTGTACTGTGATACATTTATAATGGTTTCAATAAAAATGAACTTGATGTTGCACCAAATATGGATTATTTTTTCCTGTCAATAATAAAAAATTAACCAAATAATAACATTAAAAGTGATATTACTCATCTTACATATATACTAAATATAATATAAGTAAAATACATATTTGTGATTTGTGGTGTCACAAAATAGCAGGGCATTAATGTTTGATTCAAAGGTTCACAGGCATGACAGATATTTCTGTACTGTGATACATTTATAATGGTTTCAATAAAAATGAACTTGATGTTGCACCAAATATGGATTATTTTTTCCTGTCAATAATAAAAAATTAACCAAATAATAAGAACCACATATACATTTTGCATGCTGTTCTTTCATCTAAACTCAGTCAGCAACATTTACAACCCAAATGTATTAAATAACTTTACTTCCTTAGATTAAGAGAGATATTTATTTTTACTGCCTTTTAAAATGTTACTTTTATGTAGATTTTAGTAGTTCATTGTATAAAAAAATAATGTTCATTAAGCTTTAGCAGCATAAAAAAAAACAAATTCCAGATTAGCAGCACTGATCTGCAACGATGGATAAAAAAGGTGAAAACAACTATTTTATTACAAATAATACCAAAAGTTTGTGATATCTATTGAAGAATGTTGAAACTTTATGGTATTAAAATACTGCCTAGTATATTCATTCGAACTCAAATTGTTCTGTCTATCCTCACACATGTCTAATGTTAATGAAGGTACTTTGTCTTAATATAAATGTGACTTTTATCAATGTAAATGGCGACTTAGTGGTTAGCACTCCTTCCTTGCATCATTAGGGTCCATTTTTCAAATTCTAATGAGGAAAATACCTGCAAGGAGTTTTCCCTCTTCTTGTGTAGCTTTTCTTTGGATATTCCTGTTTCCTTCTACACTCCAAAGACATGCAGGTAGATAAATTGGCTCTAGTATGTGTATGTATGCATGTGAGGTAGGAACCTTGGATTGTACGCTCTTTGAGGGGAGTGTCTAATTGTTCACTATGTAAAGCACTAATTAAAGTGTCTGTGCTATATAAATACCTGTGATAAATGAAAACATTTATTAAAAAAATTGTCTCTTTTATTAGTTAAACCAATCCCAGAAATATGTGAAAATATATATTGCCAGCACCCCATGGATTTTTAGGATACATTTATTCAGATGATCACACCACAGCAGTAAAATACAACATTTGGAAGAGAAGCAAGACCCCTTCATCTGACATGTGAAAAAGGGATCCTCTGTGGCTCCAAAATGTTCTACCTTACCACTGTGGTAGAATGATCTGAACAAATATTTGGACTTTATCTAAAAAATCTGTAGTATGCTAGAAATATATATTTTTTCTTTTGATGTTACCGGTCTCAAGCTGGTAGCTGCTACAGCACCCACTTACTTGTTTGCCATTTTGAAAAATGTGTGTGATGGGAATATTATATATAATTCCCAAGAATATGAGTTCTTCTGAATAATCTTTAATGGGAAAGACAAAAGATTTACCAGTGAAAAAAACTAAATATGAATTTATTTATATCAGATCTCAGAAATAAATAAAAACAAATGTTTTATTTAAATAGTACAGTCCTGGTTATAGCACTGTACTGACCAGTAAATAAATGTATTTCTGCTTTAACCACAGTGATTATGAGTTAAGCAGTAGACCACTAAATCCTTTTTTTTTTAACACAGAACTTTAAGTAAATTGCTGAATAGAATAAAGCAGATTTATTCAAAATTTACCCTTGCAGGGGAGCTCCCCCCCCATTGATTAAATTACCATTTTTGTCTGGGTGGAACATAAAAAAGAAGTTTTACTTACCTTACCCTTCACTTCCCCAGCAGTCAGTTTCCCCTCTTCTCTTCGGTTCCCCAGGTTGTGAGCAGGTTCTCAGCATCCTCACGTAAAATGCAAAACTGCTGGATAGAGTACCTGAGACCGAGAGAATGTCAAACAGAAGTGGCTTCCAGGAACCAGTCATGCAGCTGGGAAGATGCCTGCAAGAGCAAGGGGTAGGGGAAGTATAACTTTTTTATGTTCTTGAGCCAAAATTAGCATTTTCCTTTGCAGCATCGGGGGAGCTTCAGCTTCAAATACATTTAAAGAATCTTTATTTTTTTTTTTAACCTATCAAAAGATTTGCATTTCTGTTTATCTAGCCCTGTCAGACAGCACCTAGCACAGCCAGTTCGGAGACCTGACCTTTGTTTTTTATAAGTAAAAAAAAAGTCTTGCTCCTGACCCCAGCATCTATTTGGACAGTGAAGTAGAAGTAGCAGACTGATGAGCTCTTCTCTCAGGGACTCTTCTCTCTCCTCCTGTCGGCATGTTTCTTTTTGTTTGCACATGAGTACTGCACTGCAGCTTATTGGGTACTTGTTCTGCTTCTCCTTCTCCTAGTCTGAGCACTGCTGCACAGGGGATTGCAAGAGATACCAAATTCAATTCAAATATTTACACTATTTTTTTTAATACGTCAAAGGGTCTATTTATCAATGGTTTTTACCCCAGAATTGCACATTTTTACATAGGATTCAATTACAAAAATGGTGAATCTTAGGTAAAAGTTGTGTGAATATTTGGTGAAAACATTGCGACATGCAATATGCGAACCAATCTGGGGATGTCATTAACTTTTCAATGACACCCACAGTGGTTCGCAGATGTCAGTGTCAACCACCTGCAATTCAGGTGTGATGCGGTAACCGTTACTGGAATTGCGCTGGTTGCCGAGTCGCACAACTGTGAACCCAGCCTTAATGGGTTTTTTTCATTGAATCCATAACTTCACTAACCATCTTTAATGATCTTGTCCACATTGCTCAAAAACATCCAGGTTATTCAGCTTATGCAAAAACATTTTCAGAAATTTTGGATAAATTGGTGAGGATTTAGAACACCTATCACATTTTTAATGTTGGCTGTGTACCTGCATGGTAGATGTAAGAGTCTCTATTTTTTCTGGTGATTACTATCCCTAGGACAGGAAGCAAGCAAAATCCCACTGTTTTGTGTTATTACCAGAACATGGATAGATACATAGTTCAATGTTGGGACCCTTACTTTTTAATATAGTTATAAATGGCATAGAGTCTGGTATTAAAGGTACCCTTTCAGTCTTTTCAGATGACAACAAGCTATGCAGTGAAATAATGTCCTTATAGGATGCCTCCAACTTACAAGTCAACCTCAATGTACTGTTTAATTGGGTGAATATGTGGCAAATTAGGTTTAATGTTGATAAATGTAAAATTATGCACTTGGGGACTAAACATTTACATGCATCATACATACTAAGGGAATTGGGGAAATCAAATGAGGAAAAAGGATAAGGATGTTCTGATAGACTATGAGCTTGATAATAGCATGCAATGGCAAGATGTAATTTTCAAAACAAGCCAAATCCTTTCTTGTATTAAAAAAAGACATGGACTGCAGAGAGAAAGATATAATTTTACCCTGTACAAACCATTAGTAAAACCTCATCTGGAATATGCAGTTCAGTTTTTGGGCAGCAGTTCACAAAAAGGATATTGGGGAACTTAAAAAAGTGCAGAGAGAGGCAACCAAATTGATAAGAGGCATGGAGGATCTCAGCTATGAGGAAAGATTAGAAGAACTGAAAGTATTCTCTCTTGAGAAAAGGAGATTAACCACTTCCCGCCCGTCTTATAGCAAAAGGACGGCCGCAAAGTGATTGCTCTATCCTAACTGGGCGTCATATGACATCCAGCCGGATAGGTCGCTCTCCGGGGGGCGCATAGGGCGGCGATCGGTGGTGCAGTGTGTCACTCTGATACACCGCATCTCTGATCCCGGTGAAGAGCCTATGACGTAGGCTCTTTACCATGTGACCAGCTGTGTCAAATCACAGCTGGTCACATAGTAAATAGGAAGTGCCGTTGATCGGCTTTCCTCAGTTCACGCCTGACAGGTGCGAGTAGAGGAGAGCCGATCCGCAGCTCTCCTGACAGGGGGGGTGGGGGTCTGTGCTGGTAATCAGAGCATTGATTACCAGTGCAGATCCTTGGGGGATGCCACTAGAGCCACCAGGGATTCCCACCAATGGCCACCAGGGATGCCCACCAGAAATGCCAATCAGTGCTCAGGGAGCCTGTTAGTGCCCTCCTCATCAGTGCTGCCCATCATTGCCATCTATCAGTGCCACCCACCAGTGCCCATCATTGCCATCTATCAGTGCCTCTCACCAGTGCCAATCATTGCCCATCTGTGCCGCCTATCAGTTTCCATCAGTGCCGCCTATCAGTGCTGCTTATCAATGCCACCTATCAATGCCCATCAATGCTGCATATTAGTGCCTCATCATCAGTGCTACCCCATCACTGCCACCCCATCAGTGCATCCTCCATCAGTGCCTGTCAGTACGGCATCATTAGTGCAGGAAAAAACATATTTATTTACAAAATTTTATAACATAAACCAAAAATTTTTTTTTTTTTCAAACTTTTTGGTCTTTTTTTATTTGTTTAGCAAAAATGAAAAAACCTTGCGATGATCAAATACCACCAAAAGAAAGCTCTATTTGTGGGAAAAAATGACATAAATTTGGTTTAGGTACAGACTTGCATGACCGCGCAATTGTCATTCAAAATGCAACAGCACTAAAAGCTGAAAATTAGCCCAGGCAGGAAGGGGGTGAAAGTGCCCTGTATTGAAGTAGTTAAGGGGGGAAATGATCAACATATATAAATACATAAGTGGTCCATACAGTGAACTTGGTGTAGAGTTATTCACTTTAAGGTCATCACAGTGGACAAGGGAGCACTAGTTATGTCTGGAGGAGAAGAGATTTAACCTCCAAATATAGAAAGGCTTCTTCACAGTAAGAGCTGTAAAAATGTGGAATATACTCTCTCAAGAGCTGGATCTGTCCAGTTCAATAGACTGTTTTTTAAAAAACAAAGGGCTGGATTCTTACCTAGATAATTCAGGGACTATCTGATTGCCTCTTGAAGGATCAGGAAGGTTTTTTCCCCCATTGGAACAAAATGGGGGGGGGGGGATTTGCTTTCCTCTGGTTCAACTGTGGGTATAGGATTATGTATTTGGAGGTTTTTCATTTTGTGTGTGTGTGTTTTTTGAACTGGATGAACTTGTGTCTTTCTTCAACCAGAATAACTACTGTATGTAACTAAAGTATGTAAAAAAAAAAAAAGTTTTGGCATTCGATAGACTTTAAGATATCTATAGCTGTTACCCTTTTTGGGTTAAATCAATGCCAATGCAGTTTCCCTTAACTAATATTCTAACAGAAAAGTGTTACATTATTACTTTTTTTCCCCCTGAATTGTTTTCATTAGTTATCATCATTCGTATATTCATTTAAATTGCTTTCATAGGTTGTCTGAAGCTACATTTAGTTTGTGGATCTGCTAAAAAGTTATTAAGTTATCTCCATAGTGAGGGCAATCTGGAAAACTAGCATTACTGTCTGATGATAGATTTGAAGTCCTTTACAAGAGCTGTAACACTAAAGCAATTTGGTTATTTGCATCAGAGAAACACTTTCAGGATTTAGAGTGGGACAAGTCTCTGGAAGGGTCTGATCCATGACCTGAAAAGCTGACCATACACAAGTAAAATTTAGTTAGAAAATTTTCATTCATTCAATTTTGATGTTACTGGTGGGGTGGGGTCGAATCAACATTCATTTCTGACTACAGTAACACAAAAGGAAGGAGCTGTATAAAAAAATTGTTACTGAACAAATTCATTTTTAACAGTCAATGTTTTGTTTGAGAAAGTACATTCATTTCAAAATTGAATGTTAGAAGCAACCTTTTCTAAAGTACTTTTGAATACCAAATGCACTGATGCAAATTTCATATGAACACTCCGAATGAATATTTATGTGAATGTTTGTTTGAAAATTGAATAGTATAAGGCCAACTTTAGGCTCAATTTGCTCTCTTCAAATCAAGACATTGAACCCCCCTTTAATTTAGTACTGTTAAAGTGCAATTAAAATACATTTCAAATGTGGCTAATTAAAGTTACTGTAAATAGTAATTAATACTACTATAAGTGACAAAGCCCCTTTGTCTTTACAAATAGGGGATACGGCTTTACAGCCAAAGACCTATATCAATTAAGGAAATTAATTTTCCAAGCAGGAAGCCTCTATTAAGAGTCTGCAATGTTTTTACTGTATATGTCTAGAAAACATTACGATAATCTATGTGCGTCATATGATTTACACAAAGGGACATCTTTCCAGTACTTAAAGTCATGCAATTTACGTGATTGTTGATCTTACATCTTCCCTGAGGTTACAATGTATGTGCCTTTTTAGTTATATTTTGGACAATGCTGATTGATTTAAGTTTGTGGTTATGGGCATTCTGAGACCTATTATGAATTATTGATAACTGTAAGTTTTCATCTTGTAATAACTGTAATTTCCAAGAAATAATGACCCCGACCTGGACAAAAAGATTGCATAGCTGTACTTAATAAGACTGAGTGATCCCAAATGGCAGTTCCAAGCATGACAAAAGGAATTTTCCTGTTGCAGATTGATCCTCTTCTCCTCAAGTCATATTTTTACTACATATCCAGGTGTCTGCTGCTAACAAATTGCCCTGTTATTGACCGTTAGAGACTTGCAGGCAATAATGGTCTTAGTTGTGTTCTTTGTTTTTTTTTTTTTAATCTGCAAGTAGACACTTTTTGTTCACTCAAACCAGACAGGCATCCTGGAAAAAAGTGAAAGCTGCCTGGATGTCAAAGAAGAAAGACAGCACTATTTCATACAATTCTAAATATATTTTAAAAGCAATTAACATAAAATTGTTGTTCCATGGAAGATGTTCTTTAGTACAATCTATTACTGGTTTTTTTTTTTTACTTTAAAGAAAAAGAGGGAACAAGCAATTTAGGAGGTAAAAATGACATGATATAAACATCTTTTTAAATATGATCAAATACTTGAAGTTTCATTTTAAGCAGGAACAGTAGACAAAATAAATCCAAGACTTATGATGCCTCCTGCCTACTAAAAAAATATGCAGCTTGTCTATAGGTACTATTAATGTTTCTTTTCTATATAAAAATTTCCCCCTAAGTTTGCGGTTATTTTTTTTAAACATGCAGTTATATCTTCAAATCTTAGAGCGGCACTCCAGGTATGATCTTTATTGCATACTTACATTGAACCAGTTTGACACAATGTAAGTAAATATATCTCATACCTAATGGACTACTGGGGAAGCTGGAATCACTGTAATAGTGCTACTACAGTGATAGCAGTGATTTTTCTGGTCCTGCTCAGGTCCCACTGAACACTGACCACAGATGATCACTCATTCAGCACTGCTGCCATTCTGAGAATCCCTTATATTTTTTTTCAATGAATGCAAAGTGTTTTCTGATTGTACAAGGTTGAGAGGTGAGGCAGAGATGTCATGATTCAACCTTGTTCAATTAGAGTATGTCTTGTATTCAAGATATCTATAGATACCAACCCCCTACATGCAGGAGGGCATCCACTCGATTAGACTCAGAGCAAGATCCAGAAAATCACAGCTATCATTGTAGTAGCACAGAAAACTTCAATGATTTCCAAATGTCCCAGGGTCCATCAGGTATATGATATGTATACTTTGGAATTCAGATTTAAAGTGGGACTTCACTCAAATATTAATGTTAAACTTTTACAACAGTCCTTTAATAGAATGCAAAAAGAATCATTCATAAGCCAACATCCATACATTTTTGAGAAAATACAGGCTCTCTTAAGTTTTGGCCATGTCCAAAGGCTTAGGTGTTTGGTCACCTTAATAGGGATGGCCTTGCGGTTCACCCGGCGGTCGGTTCGTGGCGAATTTTGCTTGTTCGCTACCCAGCAATTTTGCGAACACATGGCGTTGTTCGCGGCGGCCATATTAGTTTACATTGGGGAGAAATTTGACCCATGACACAGCTGTCAGGTGGAACGGGACAGCCAATTGAAACATTTCACCACATGGACATGCCCCCTACCTTAAACATAGACCATTTCACATTCTGCTTTTTGTCAGCATAGGGAGAGGTCTGCTGTGTTCATCAGGGAGAGATTGCCAGACACAAATAGCTCTGTTAAGATCCACAGGGCTGGTATAGTATTTGGTATAGGTCTACTACAGTCTTTTTTCAGTTTAGGGACAGGTATCCAGTCTGTGCTCCAGGGACAGATAGAGATCGTCAGTGACACAAATCGCTCTGTTAATGTCCACAAAAGTCATTTAAAGGGCTGCAATTTATTTGGTATAGGTGTACAGTTTCTGTTCAGTTTAGGGACAGGTATCCAGTGTGCTCTAGGGACAGATCAGCAGTGACACAAATCGCTCTGTTAATGTCCACAAAAGTCATTTAAAGGGCTGCAATTTATTTGGTATAGGTGTACAGTTTTTCAGTTTAGGGACAGGTATCCAGTGTGCTCTAGGGACAGATCAGCAGTGACACAAATCGCTCTGTTAATGTCCACAAAAGTCATTTCTATGGCTACTATTTATTTGGTATAGGTGTCCAGTGCACTAAATAGGGGTGTAATCCACGGTATAATATACTTTGTAATATAGAAAGAAAATTATAGTGGCTTTGTATTGTGCACTGTGCAGCATTGTGACTGGTGTGGTGACTGAGCGTTGCTGCAGCAATGCTACAAACAATGACAAAAGCACTTTTAATGTATTCTAACTAGTGTGATAGACCAGTGGCCGCCCAATACCACATATTGAAGTGGGGTGTTATCTGAGTATACTTTCCTAAGTGTATTTGTGTCCTGCAACAATATTGCCTCTTTTGCTGTGTTCACTGTGCTACACACCGTGCCAAACTCACTGGGCAATTTTTTGAACAACTGGTGTGATAAACCAGTGGCCCCCCAATACCACATATTGAAGTGGGGTGCTATCTGAGGATACTTTTACAAGTGTATTTGTGTCCTGCAACAATATTGCTTATTTTGCTGTGTTAAGTCTGATACTCACAGTGCCAAACTCCCTGGCCAATTTTTTGAACAACTGGTGTGAAAGACCAGTGGCCCCCCAATACCACATATTGAAGTGGGGTGTTGTCTGAGTATACTTTCCTAAGTGTATTTGTGTCCTGCAACAATATTGCCTCGTTTGCTGCGTTAACTCTGATACACACAGTGCCAAACTCCCTGGCCAATTTTTTGAACAACTGGTGTGATAGACCAGTGGCCCCCCAATACCACATATTGAAGTGGGGTGTTATCTGAGTATACTTTCCTAAGTATATTTGTGTCCTGCAACAATATTGCCTCTTTTGCTGTGTTAACTGTGCTACACACAGTGCCAAACTCACTGGGCAATTTTTTGAACAACTGGTGTGATAAACCAGTGCCCCCCCAATACCACATATTGAAGTGGGGTGTTATCTGAGTATACTTTCATAAGTGTATTTGTGTCCTGCAACAATATTGTCTCTTTTGCTGCGATAAGTCTGATACACACAGTGCCAAACTCACTGGCCAATTTTTTTAACAACTGGTGTGATAGACCAGTGGCCCCCCAATACCACATATTGAAGTGGGGTGTTATTTAACAGTATACTTTTCTAAGATTGAATTTTAGTCGTGCAAAAATTTGGCCACTTTTGCTGTGTTAACTGTGCTACACACAGTGACAACAGTTACTGGACAATTATTTGTAGAACTGGTGTGATACAACTGTAGCCCCCCAATACTACATATTGAAGTGGGGTGTTATTAAACAGTATACTTTTCTAAGAATGTATTTCAGTCCTGCAAAAAAATGTGGCCTCTTTTGCTGTGTTAACTTTGCTACACACAGTGACAACAGTTACTGGCCAATTATTTATAGAACTGGTATGATAAAACTATGGCCCCCCCAATACCACATATTGAAGTGGGGTGTTATTTAACAGTATACTTTTCTAAGATTGTATTTTAGTCCTGCAAAAATGTGGCCTCTTTTGCTGTGTTAACTGTGCTACACACAGTGACAACAGTTACTGGCCAATTATTTGTAGAACTGGTGTGATAAACCTTTGGCCCACCAATACCACAGATTGAAGTGGGTGTTATATACCTTTTTCCAGATATACTGCAATTCTCTAGAGACTTTTGTCACAGGGTAATTTAAAAACATGACAGGCAGAGAAAGAGGCATACACTTACGCAGGGGTGGTAGGGGTAGGGCAGGAGCAGTAGGCCTGTGCCAACGTGTGAAGTTTCAGAAGGTGCGATTGATTACCTCAAAGTACACACCAGACTTGGTTGAGTGGCTCACTCAGCCTTCCTCTTCTCCACCCACCTCATCCTCTCTATCTGCACCCTCTTCACTCTCTGCTGTGTGCACCCCCAAAGACACCACCACAAACACTACCACCACCACCACATACCCTCCGCTTGAGTCACTGGAATTATTTTCCGATCCATCACAAGACATTTGCGATGCGCAGCCATTGTTGGCATCGGATCAGGAAGAGGAGGTAGCAACAGCCGCCACTCAGCAGTCTGACGACAGTACTCAGATCAGCCCAAGGAGGTTGGTCCCCGCTGTTGCTGCCTACTCCGAGATCTCGAATGTTAGTGGTGAGGAAGGTGATGTGGATGATGACTTGTCTATTGACATCACGTGGGTGGCCACAAGAGAGGAAGAGGAGGGGAGTTCAGAGGGAGAGATAGAGCGGCAGATAGGGAGCAGAGGCAGGCAGAACTTGCATTGCACAATAGGTACAAAGCAGACTGCAAATGTATCAGGAGGGAGCTATCAACCATGTACAGTCACATCTGGCGCTCCCAGGACGCCAACACATGGCTCTGCAGTGTGGGCTTTTTTAATGTGTCCGTTGCTGATAACAGTGTTGCCATCTGCAGCCTTTGCAGTCAACGCATAAGTCGCGGTAAGCCCAACACTCACCTAGGGACGACCGCCTTAAAAAGGCACCTGAACTCCCATCACTGAGCCCAGTGGGAGCAACCCCGTCAGAACCCACAAAGCCACACTCCAGGCTCTCGCCATCCAGCCTCTTCTCCTTCTCCTCTCTCCTCACAACTGTCCTCTACTCCATTCTTCCATCATGCCGTTGTCACGTTGTTCTGGCAAAAGGCAAGCTTCTGTGGCCTAAATGTTGGAGCGGAAAAAAATAATGACGCTGTCTAACCCTCTTGCCCAACGTTTGACTGCTGGCTTGTCGGAACTGATAGCCCGCCAACTACTGCCATATCGAATGGTGGACTTGGAGGCCTTTTGTAAATTTGTAGCCATTGGAACACCACAATGGAAGGTCCCAGGCAGGAAATATTTCTCGCAGAAGGGCATTCCAGAGCTGTATGGCCATGTTCAGCGGCAAGTGAATATATCTCTGGCACACAGTGTTGGTGCCAAGATACATCTGACTACAGACACATGGTCTAGCAGGGAAGGTATATCAATTTTACTGCCCACTGGGTGAACCTTCTGACGGCCGTCAAGCATGTAACCCGTGGCAACCGTGTAGGTTTGGTTGTACCGCCACGGATTGCATGCAGGCCTGCCTATTCTTCTCCTCCTCCTCCTCCTCCTCCATCCTCCCTCTCCTCCTCGGCTGACTCCTCCTTTTCTGCTGCTACCGTCTCTTTCACTGCGCCGCCCAAGATCCCCAGAACCTATTCCACATGCCAGGTGAGACGTTGCCATGCTGTGCTGTGTTTGTTGTGCCTGGAAGCCAAGAGCCACAATGGTCCTGCACTCCTTTCAGCTTTGCATTCACAGGCAGATCAGTGGCTGACACCGCTCAATTTGACAGTTGGTAAAGTGGTGTGCGACAACGGTGCCAATCTGCTGAGCGCACTGAAACAGGGCAAAATACCACACGTGCCATGCATGGCACATGTCCTGAACTTGGTCATGCAGCGATTCATTGCCAAATACCCTGGGGTCCAGGACGTCTTGCGGCAGGCCAGGAAAATCTCGGGCCATTTCAGAAGATCTTACACAGCCATGGCTCGCCTTGCTGACATTCAGCGGCGACACAACCTGCTCGTTAGGCATCTTATTTGTGACTGCCCGACGCGATGGAACTCAATGTTGCATATGCTTTATAGGCTGCTCCTGCAGAAACGTGCAGTTAACGACTACCTGTACGAACTCTGTGGCAGGACAGGTTCTGGGGAGCTTGGGTTTTTTTCACGCCAGTGGCTGCTCATGCGTGATGCATGCAGACTTCTGAGGCCATTCGAAGAGATCACCAAACTGGTCAGTCACGGCCAGGGCACCATCAGTGACATCGTACCTTACGCCTTCTTTCTGGAGCGTGCATTGGGTCATGTCATTGATCAAGCCGTCGAGGAACAGGAGCAGGAAGATGAGGATGTTGCAATGTTGGATGAATTCCCAGTGGGTGCTACTCCATCTGAGACAAGTAAACAGCAGGAGTCTGAAGAGGAGTCAGAGGAGGATGGAGCCGGGGGGGATGAGGAGGAGCAAGAAGACCATGCTTTAAACCTTTCTGGGATCCCTTGTGTTATCCGAGGATGGGGGGAGGAGAACGAGGACGACATCCTCCTGGATGATGAGCTGGAAGCAGGCCACTACCCCACTTCCAGTTTAGTGCGAATAGGGGCTTTCATGCTCCAGTGTTTTGAGGGGGACCCCCGTATAAAAATCATAAAGGCCAAGGACCAGTACTGGGTGGCAACGTACTTTGACCCTCGGTACAAACAAAAAATGGCGGAAATGTTACCACAATCACAGAAGGCGGTCAGAATGCAGCACTTCCAGGCCTTGCTGCTGGAAATGTTGCATTCTGCTTTTGCGTGCGTTGGCAGAGGAATTTCCAGTCACAGAGAGACAGTTGCGGGTAGCAATCCAAGAGCGGCTGCAAGAAGAGGGCGGTTTGAAGATGTCTTGGTCACTTCAGATATGAAATCCTTCTTTCAGCCGACCCATCGACAGCTGTACTCCGGATCCAGCATCAGGGAACGCCTAGACCGACAGATTTTCGACTACATCGGGTTAACGGCCGATGTGGACGCTCTGAGGAGTGATGAACCCCTGGACTACTGGGTGGGCAGGCTTGACCTCTGGCCAGAGCTTGCACAATTTTCAATGGAACTGTTGGCTTGCCCCCCACCCAGTGTCCTGTCCGAAAGGACGTTCAGCGCAGCAGGGGGGATCGTGACCGATAAGCGCACTCGCCTTACTCATGACAGTGTAGACTACCTCACATTTATATAAATGAATGAGGCATGGATCTCTGAGGAATTCAACACATGTGACCAGTAGACCATGTTTCATTGAAATTCCTCATGCCAGGCCACAAATATCCACCAGACTGCCAGACCGCCAGACCGCCATCCACCCACAACAATTCCTGGTCCTTGTCTTCGCTAAATACAGCGGCATAACAGCATTTCATGTCCATTGAATGCCTAATTTTTGGGACCTTTCATGGCAGACAATTATTTTTTCTGTTAATGCCTAATGTACCTCCAGCCACAGAATACAACTTTCTTTGCTGTCAGGTAAACCCATGTGGGCTAATTTTTGAGGCCTATACAGGCGACATTTACTTCTGTATCCTGTGAATGCCTAATGAACCTTCATCCACAGAATACTACATTCTTAGCTGTCAGGTAAACCCATGTGGGCTCATTTTTGGGGCCTATACTGGCCGACACTTAATTCTGTATCCTGTGAATGCCTTATGTACCTCCAGCCACATAATACTACATTCTTTGCTGCCAGGTAAACCTATGTGGGCTAATTTTTGGGGCCTATACTGGCCGACACTTACTTCTGTATCCTGTGAATGCCTAATGAACCTCCAGCCACCAAATACTACACTCTTAGCTGTCAGGTAAACCCATGTGGGCTCATTTTTGGGGCCTATACTGGCCGACACTTACTTCTGTATCCTGTGAATGCCTTATGTACCTCCAGCCACATAATACTACATTCTTTGCTGCCAGGTAAACCTATGTGGTCTATTTTTTGGGGCCTATACTGGCCGACACTTACTTCTGTATCCTGTGAATGCCTAATGCACCTCCAGCCACAAAATAATATGTTCTTTGCTGTCAGGTAAACCCATGTGGGCTAATTTTTGGGTCCTATACTGGCCGACACTTACTTCTGTATCCTCTGAATGCCTAATGTACCTCCAGCCACCAAATACTACGTTCTTAGCTGTCAGGTAAACCGATGTGGTATAATTTTTGGGGCCTATACTGGCCGACACTTACTTCTGGAAAAGCTTTTGCCAGCTTTAGGCGTAGCAATTAATCTGTCTCCTGCTTTTCACCTTCATTCTGATAGTCAGGCCGAGTAGATATATCAAACTTTAGAGCAGTACTTTTGATGTTTTTTAGTTATGTTCAGGAAGACTGGGTGAACTAGCTTTCTATTAGCAGAGTCTGGTTATAACAATTTTAAACATAACTCAACTTCCCAAAGCCCTTTTTTCTTAAAGCGGAGTTCCGGCCACAAAATCAACATAATCGATTCTGGGCCATCCGCTTGCTTTTTCTCACCTGAAAAAGAAATGGATAGTTACGATTTTTTTTTTTGTTTACTTACCTTGTTTTTTAAGAAAAATATACTCACCTTTCTTCCACTTCCTCCCTCTGCGGCCGCGACCCACGCCGTCACTTCCTCTTTGCATTGATTCTTGGGAGCTGAACGTCATCGCTCCCAGAAATCAATGCGCCTGCACCGGCCCTGCTTGTCACTTCCGCCTCATTCCCTGCTAAACAGCTTCTGGGCATTCCCATAATCTGCGGAGGGATGACGCGCCCGCACCGGAAGTGACGAACAGGGCCGGCGCAGGCGCATTCTGGGAGAAGAGGACATCGAAGAGGACGCAGAAGAGGACGCGCTGGCTTCAGCTGCCCACATCCGAGATGGCAGCGCTGGAGAAGAAATTTTCAAGGCAAGTATTTCTTCTAAATGGTAAGTGCGACCCAGGACAGTACAGAGGCTATCCATTGTGGTATGTACTAACCCTGACTGTCCCGGGGGTATTTTTATTGAAAAAAAAAATTGTGGCCGGAACTCCGCTTTAAATACTGGGTATCATCAAGTTTTAATTCCTGATCTTTGTATCTCAACTACAATTCCTGCTGTTACCAAAGGATTAACTACATAACAGAAGATTCAGAAGAAATTGGTTAATACTTTGAAGAAAGCTCAGAAATATTTTAAGGCCACTGACAGACATTACAGATCTACCAAAACTTTGAAGGTTCCTGTTCCATCTGCTAAGCTAGGTTAAAGGTTTGTGGGACCGGCCAGATAAACATTCTTCGGTAACTGAGAATGTTCATGCCCCTAGATTAACAAGATAATTCCACCAGAGGTTTCCTCACAAACCTGGCCCAAAGACATCCAGAGGACATCCTGGGAGGTGGGGAGTACTGTCAGGACCTGTGTCTGATGGTATCTTTTTGCTGAGCCACCTGAGATACTGCACAGTGCCCTGGATAACTCCTTTGACAATCTTGCCTTGAACCTTGTTTTTGATGAACCTTTAATTCTTTGCTCATTCTCTGAACTTCCTATTTAAGCAATGCATTTGCACATCCTGCTTGCCAAACTATTGTGCTCTCTCCAGCCACTATCCCACTCTTTTCACTCCTGCTGCCATCTGTATCTTTGCTACCACTCGTTACTTACCTTTGGCCTTTTCCTGAGAACTGTGACCTGGTACTAACATGCAGAAGAATCCATCTCCACCAGCGGGCGCTCTGGTAAATATTGGTTAGTGCTTAGACCTCACACCTCGGATGAGCCTGCGTTAACTGCCAGGGTGACCTATACTTTATCCTTTTTAGTGGGAGCCTTTCAACTGCTACAGCTACTGGTTTCTGAGCTCTGAGGAAGGGGGTTTGTCCCCCAAAACACATCAGCTTGCGAACGTGGTGGTGCATTAGGTCAGGCCACGAGACACCTACACGTGATCATGATTTGGTTTAATACAATGCTCATATTTTTTCTAATATTGTGAGTATGAATTTGACAGTCTGTATTTTCTACATAAAATCTTTGGTAATGCACTAGGTGCCCTCCTATGTGTTATTTTTTTCAGTTTTCTACTGGTCTCTGAGAATGACCCTTGATTGCGACACAGCCAGTCTGAAATCTGATTATCCTTTGAGTCAAATTCACAAGTCAAAGTGCCAATAGAAGCCTGTGGAAATGTTTTTCAAAGCTTCTATTACTTTTATCTACCTGGTAAGACTGTTAACAAAGCGTCTTGTTAACATTTGAGTATACGTCCACTTAAAGAAAGCCACTGCCATCACTAACTTAGCTGATCTTCTTATATTTTTTCTGTGTAACCAATTTGGAGCAAGTATGTGGCCACTGAAATCTAAACTCTAGGTCTGCTTACTTGTTCTGGGTCAGTTACTCAGAAAAATATTGAATAAAAAAGAACTCTGAGATTACCCAAAGGCTTTTCTCAGTCACTTTGCACATTTAGAATAATAATTTTTACAGCAGATAGAGTTTGATTTGAATGACATATTTTCTGTTCAGCCTTTATTCATCTTAGCATCAGTCTTTTTTCATCTTAGCAGGTAGTGAATACTTGTGCTGCCTGATATGAAATGTTTCCTTGTATATGGCATTTTCATGGGACTAAACGTTGTGTCACACTGACATACTGATAATATAATAGCTATTGTAGGTCATAGTTATGGGTGTTGGATTAGCACACTTCTAAATATGGAAATAAGAGATAGTAACCGCGCTGATGGAAACAAATGTGTATACAGCTGCAACTTCAAGTGTGACCACACCCGATATACAGTTCTAAAACAAGTCGCGCTAATAATGAGTATTGGAGATGTAAAGTCCTTAAAAGTCCCTCAATAAAAAACTCAGTTTCCGGACCAGACTCCTTATGGATGTATGCTTACCAGATAAGGTAAATTAAGGTGCAGGTTCTCTATAATAAATCTTGTCCCCTTGATGGAAGATCAGAACCGGTACACTTGTGGTGATTAAGTGGTAGTTGAATCATGAAATCAAATAAAAAACGCAATAGCGTAAAACCCAACACAAACGGTTTATAGTGACTGAAACACCATAGTGATATTCAATAATGATGTAAGAAAATTTGTGTATAAAACCTCCACCAAAGTGAATGTACACAAATCAATAATTGGAAATAAGATAAGATCTGTGCAATAGGACACGTGATATATACCCCTTACCAATATATAATAAGGGCAATCACATGTAACAATAGAGTGTGTCCTTCACCAGCTGAAATCGCCTCTTACCATGCAGAAAAAATATGAATGCCCAAGTAAGTGGAAATAATCATATAAGTGTTCGTGCTGAACTTCCACCAGCTGAATTCGCCTCTTACCATGTAGAAGAGATAAACAAGCCAAAGTGTACAAAACAATCCAGTGTACCACTAGTGAACCAGTGCCAGCCTTCACCAGTAGGGGTCGCCTCTTACCACATATAGTTGTTAAACAAGCCTGTAGATAATCAGACGTCCTGGATATAAACACTTGACCTGCAGTGTATCTAGCCCGGATGACTCCAGATAAACAGGGTATTCACCACCTTCTTGATGTCAGGTGGCTATTGTACCTTACACAAGCAGAATGTGAGGATCCAACACAACCAGCATGTGGGGATCCACCCTCCAACTCAACCAACATGTGTGGATCCCCCCTCCAACTCAATCAACATGTGACTTGGGCATTCATATTTTTTCTGCATGGTAAGA
Organism: Pelophylax lessonae; assembly: GCF_965119305.1. Lineage (NCBI taxonomy): Eukaryota > Metazoa > Chordata > Amphibia > Anura > Ranidae > Pelophylax > Pelophylax lessonae. The sequence goes on along the minus strand of NC_138774.1, from coordinate 161,456,157 downwards.
GGCGATTTCAGCTGGTGAAGGACACACTCTATTGTTACATGTGATTGCCCTTATTATATATTGGTAAGGGGTATATACCACGTGTCCTATTGCACAGATCTTATCTTATTTCCAATTATTGATTTGTGTACATTCACTTTGGTGGAGGTTTTATACACAAATTTTCTTACATCATTATTGAATATCACTATGGTGTTTCAGTCACTATAAACCGTTTGTGTTGGGTTTTACACTATTGCGTTTTTTATTTGATTTCATGATTCAACTACCACTTAATCACCATGAGTGTACCGGTTCTGATCTTCCATCAAGGGGACAAGATTTATTATAGAGAACCTGCACCTTAATTTACCTTATCTGGTAAGCATACATCCATAAGGAGTCTGGTCCGGAAACTGAGTTTTTTATTGATGGACTTTTATGGACTTTACATCTCCAATACTCATTATTAGCGCGACTTGTTTTAGAACACTTCTAAATATACTGTGATTCAAAATATATAGAATGTATTATCAAAATGTAACAGTGTTCATTTATATTTCTGGCTAATGTTAACTTATCATAAGCATTTTGAATCCATATCTGTTTATGTGTTTTCACAATAGGTCTAAGCAAAGTCTGTTTATCAAGGTCAATTAAGATTGAAATCTGATAGCTTGGGGTTACTATACATGATACTGCTCTTTTTATTCCCTTAATGTCTGAGTCTGAATGTGTTCCCTTTGATCGGTTTTCTAATCTGGGGATTATCAAACAATATATTGATATTTGTCTTTGTGGTAAATTGATACATAGTATTTGTGTCACCTCACAAAGACAAATGTAATTAAATCTTTATTATTTAGCTTATTTGAGTTTTAACAATTATGTTTATTGACAATTTATTTCCATATGTTTAATTTAGTACTTACTGTAAAGAAAATTTAATTAAGTGATAATTGTCCAGTGGTTCAGCCTAATATTGTCTTGCCTAGTAGTTTAGTATTGTTTTGTGCATTTCTTGGTAATTAATTTAATAGTTATGTATACAACAAGCAGCAATGCCGGCTCATTTAACCTGTGACATATTGTTTTGTAAATATACTATCAGGATGCACTGCAATGGTCTGAATTGTAAAATGGCTAATATACAGTATGTATCCATTGGTTTAAAGCTTGGTACACACTAACAGTTTTTTTTTTTCTGTGCAACTGACAGCTCAGGTCAGATCTCCCCCGCTGAGCTGTTGTGTTCTGACAGGGGGATGCCAACCCCCCCACCAGGACACTCCGATCAGCACTCTCTGCCATTGGCTGAGAGCACTGATCGGGAGTCAGTCAACTGCTGGTTATATAGCATGCACGTCTGACAGAAGCCAGACAGACCGACATACACACAGCCCTGAATGTCAGCTGTTGTTTTTTAACCAGCCCTTGTCTCCCGACATTTGGCCCATGTGTACCCGATTTAAAATATTTGCTACCCTAAAAAAAAAAAAGAGATCCTGTTCCCTTATAGCAGATTAAACAGCACAGTGTTTGTGCTGTCTAATCTGCCCCTCTCTAAGCTGTAAAAGCTGGCAGATCCCTTCACTTCCTGTGTCCCCCTCTGTGTCCTGACCATGATAATCATGGCTGCTGAGCCCTGTTCACCGTGGTCTGCATGCCTCCATCATCTGCAGGTCTCTTATGTCCCCCTCACACCTCCCTCCCTGCCTGTGTCTCTGTCTCCATCCCCCACCCCCCTCCTGCCACTATTACTATATTACCAATTGTCACTGCCAGTCCCTCTATTATATCTAGGCATAACACACTGTATACGTTTTTTATTAAAACTAAGCTTGTAACCTTTTTACAGCTATCTTAAGGCCTACTGCTGTAGCCTGGGGATCAGAATAGTAGACCGGCAGGGAATCACATGACCAACATTTTTACATGCATCATACTTAACAAACAGTCACCTCTGTATATATATGCATTGTGAAGAAATATATCCTATTCTTAGGAGAATCACTGAAATTTTAGTTTTTTCTACTGTTTTCTATTGTAGCAGAACCTTTGCAGCCAAAATGCCCTCCATCTTAAACATACAGCAGATGATTCTAGGCTATTAGAAAGAGACTGAAAAACAGGCTTTAGAGCCTATCTTGTGAAAATTGAGGACCTTTGAGAATTTGGGAAGTATTTTTTTAAAGCCCTTTTACTGCTTGCTAAGAATATCTAAATAATTTATTGTTTCTAGTCTGGGTACAGATGCACTTTAAGCAAAAAATAAAATCAATGTTGCTGTTTTTTTTGTTTTTTTTTACCAAGTACAGGTACAAATATACAGTAAATAATTATAAACACCCAAAGTTGTCAACAGTCTACCTACAGGCAAAAAAAGAAAACCTTGAATGCTCTTCATGGTAAGTTGCCACTGTCTATTTTCTGACACTATTAGCACATTCCACATAATAAATTAGGTAAAAGAGCTTGCCATACACTGGTGAGTTTTGTTCAGAAATGTTAGTTCTTTGAATGTTCATTTGATTTCCTAATTATTAATGGGGTCAAATGTTTTCGACCATGAGGAGTTGGAAAAATGTTCTCCCAATTATGAATTTCTAACAGTGTGTGGGGTTTTCATTTGGGAAACTTAATAGATTCCAAAAACTACTGTTAAAAGAAAATAAAATCTTTTGAATTACATTTGTCATATCTCTGTAGGCATTATCTTATGTGCTAATGAGACTCTTCGTATAAACATTTGTACTAAAAAATAGCAGTGTATTGCCAGCTAAGGGAATTTGCCTGAGGAAAATACAGGAAACAGAACTTTAAAATGGACACAGCACATGTTGTAAAATAAATTTCAGGCACTGACTGCTTTGAGATAAAATAATTCTATATATCAAGCTACTGCATGTTTCAGCATGGTGAAATTTATAAATACTAAAGGCCATTTTAATTTTTCTTAAAAAGTTATTATTAGTTAGTTTGCTTTTGTATGCTTTTCACATGTGTTAAAGTTCTATACTCAATTGATTATTATAAATAGCTAACTGGGGTCTTCAAAGGCTCCAGGAATCAAAGACCCCAAGAGTCCTATACAATCTTTTATTTATGTGGCAGGAAATCAATCAAGATTTGCTAGAAGTTACTAGCTAGTATGCCAGAGGGTAAAAGATGCTGCTGGCAGTCTTTTTACAACAATAGCAAAACATTAACTTATATACCTGTAGCGATATTGACTATGGAAATGTCATTTCAATAAAATGGGACACAGATAATGATTTTAAATACTGTGAGACTTAGGTTACAGACTATTGGCTCAATAAAAAGAATTATAGCATTTTAGATTCTGGTCAAAGATTTTGTGTTTCTGCCTGTGGCTTTAGAAAACCTTGAATGTGAAATCTATACATCAGCCCCCCGTAAATTGTATTGAGATATCCCTAGAGCCAGTAGAATTGTGCTTCTCTCAATGTATTTGCCTCTTTTGTATCATGTAAAAAGCTAACATTATTATAGGGCAGACCTAAAGGAATAACTATTCTGAAGCATGGGCTTATAAAAAAAGTACAGAATACATTTCAGCAAGGGTGTTGTTCCTCAGGCTACCAAGGTTCACAATCTAATACTTATGGCACAGTCACCTAAACAGAGAAGGGTTGATTTACTAAAGGCAAATAGACTGTGCACTTTGCAAAGTGCAGTTGCAATTTGCCAGAGCAGTTCGTCCAGAGCTTAGTAAATGAGATAAAGATTCACTTTGCAAAGAATACCCAATAACAAGCAATGGAAAATAAAAATAAAAATAAAACAGCATTTTTGTTTGCACATGATTGGATAATGATTCTGCTCATTTACTGGCTCTGGAGCAACTGCTCTTGCAAAGTGCACAGTCTATTTGCCTGTAGAAAATCAACCCCACAGAGTCATACATATGGGCTGAGTTTATGTGTCTTGTTTATCTTTTATCTTACTTGGATATGACTGGTTTTTTGGTTTTACATGCTATATATATACTTCCTAATGACGCTGATTGCGATACGCTTAGAGGTTGCAGTGGCAGCTGCATCACTTCCGGTTACATCACATCCGACCTTGTGGAACACAGTTGAAACGCACGCCGGAACTGAGCGGCATTCCAAGCTAACATTGAACTGTATCAAGCAGTGTCGCTGTTAGGCACCACTACATGTAAGTATAAGACATATATTATTTTAGAATTTTACACATTAAAGACGTTATTGCTCAATTATTCATATGTTTTATATTTTTGGGGAATCCCTGGCATCTCTCAATCCTGCTGCAAAATGAGCACTTAACTTCCTTACTATAGCCCAGAGGGCAATACCTCAGGTCTGGTTATCTGCATTGGAGGCTATCAAGGTGGTCCTAAGAGTGAAAGACTCCAACTTAAGTGAGCTGGGTCCTGGAGGCCCTCAGCCTTCTGGTGAGTGGCCTGTCTGTACATGGGTGGAGGAGCACTATATACAAGCACTTTATTTAACCACTTGCCGACCGTCGCACGCCGATCTACGTCGGCGGTCAGCCCCTCACAGGCAAAGTGACGTAGGGCTACGTCACTAGCTTGTAAGGGTCTAGGGAGAGAGCGCGCGCCGCCGGAGGCGCGCTCCCGCTCCCGCGTGGTCACGGACCCCCCCGCGCGTGTGACCGGCGGACCCGATGTCCGCCGGCCACTCTGCGATCGGCGGGGGAGAGGGAGAAAGTCAGGCAGCTTGTGTAAACAAGCTGCCTGTCATTCTCCCCTCTGTATGAGAGCTGATCATATGGATCTACTATGTAGATCCGTTGATCACTCTGCATACAGCTGAAGCCACAGCCAATCACAGTTAGAATCACGCCCCTAGGGACACACACAGCCCCTCCCTCTCAAATAAAGTTAACCCCTTCACTACCAGTGTATTTTTACAGTAACAGTGCATATATATAGCACTGATTACTGTAGAAATGTCACTGGTAACCCCAAAAGTGTCAAAAATGTCAGTCAAGGGTCCGATCTGTCCGCCGCAATGTCGCAGTACCGCAAAAAAAATCGCAGATCGCCGCCATTACGCGTTAAAAAAAAAACAACAAAAATGACAAAAATCTTTCCCTTAGTCAGTAAACGCAATAACTTTTGCGCAAACCAATCAAAGTACGCTTTTTGCTATTTTTTTTACCAAACATAGGTAGCATAAAACAAATTGGCCGAAAATGTTAAAAAATTTTGATTTTTACATTTTTTTGGGGGGGAATTTCATATAAAAAAAAGGGAAAAATATTGTTATTTTTGCAAAATTTACGCTCTTTTTTTGTTTATAGCGCGTGATCAAAAAATCGCACAGGTGATCAAATACCGCCAAAAGAAAGCTCTGTTTGTGGGAAAAAAGGACGCCAAATTCGTTTAGGTACAGCGTCGCACGACCGCGCAATTGTCCGTTAAAGTCACGCAGTGCCGAATTGCAAAATAACCCCTGGTCGTTTAGCAGCCAAATCCTCCGGGGCTTAAGTGGTTAAGGAAGACTTTGAACACTTATCACTATTGGTGATTTAAAGTATATGTTTGATATTGACATTTCAATCATCTTTCAACTTTTATAAATTCATCACTATATGTGTGTATTTTTTCACAATTTTACACTCTTTACAACAAAACTGTGCCTCAAATACAAATACTTTCATTGTTTTGGGATTTACCAAAATTGATGGCTACTGACAATAATCTAGTAAAATAACTCTTCACCAGGTGGTGCCATTTTATTTGCACTATTTGAAGAAAATTACACAATGTTTGATATTCCTCATGGAGGTGTATAAGTGGACTGATGCATTAGGAATGAAGAGAAGATAACACTAAAGCTGGGTATACATAAAAATCTTTTTTTTTTTTGTTTAATCACTGGGTTAAACAAAACATACATACATGTTTTCAAATCCACACAACCAATGAATTTCCCCCGCTGTTCTATTGTATTCTGGCAGTGTGGACTCTCCCCCCCCCCTCTCAGAATACATTGATCTGCACTGCAGCCATCACCTGCATGCTCTGATTAAATGTTTTTCATTTAGAGAAGTATACACACACATCAAAGTTACCTCCTTTAAATTACACCTTCATCCCCAATATAAACATTGTTCTGGTTCATAAGGGGTGGAGAGATGTTAGGGCTGATAAATTTAGGGGATATAAAAAGCAGAAAATGGTATAATTAGTTAGCATTACAGTACATTAACACATATTCGCATTAGTACATTTTAGCATTAAAAGAAGCCAGAATGTTCACATTTTATAAAACAAGGTTCAACAAGGCTTTCAGAATAGATTACTGGAGTTTTCTCAGATGCCTCTATATTTTATGGCATATGAAACTTTTATTTTGGCGTTATGTTTTCATTGGAAATAATTCCAGCAGATTTTCCTGTTTCAGGAAGCTGCTTGGGAAATTACATCTGTTATTGGTACTATTTTTTCAAGAGGAGAAAAAGTCAGAATAATTTATTTTACATAAAATTTTGTGAATATAAAAAATATTTTTTTTCCAAAGATTGCCAATGTCACCCTAAACTAGACATGATATATTTATTATTTTTACCGCAAGGAACCTAGAAGAGGGACTTTATTCATGGTGGTTCAAATTTTTTATTTCCCTTTTTTCCTCACTAGCTTCATTTTCACCATTTTTTCCTATTTATTGTGAACATCCCAAATGTCCATTTCATACTTTCCTAACATGTTAAAAAAAATTATAATTTCTTCACAAGCGTGTATAGTGAAGTGAATACTTTTTCCTTTTATGTTTTTATGTTTTCTATTGATTTGTTTCCAACTGAGGTAAGAATAACTCATAAAGTTTTTATTTTAATGCTGGTGTTTTTTGACAGTCATCAATACTTGGATGCAATACATTTCTTGGTATAAAAAAAAAAAAACTGTGTGACATAAACGTTCACAAAAGAAACAGACAGCAAAAAATGTGAAATTCACATCTGTTTAAGAGTTTATAACAGCCTATATGTACAAGTCTAAGCATGATATCTATAGCCAGTTTTAACCAGCAATCAACCAGTGCCAGTTCAATTGTAGGCACTTTCAAATCTCTTTTAATAAGGATAAAAGCAAAGAGAAATATAAATAATGAGCAAAACATTTTTCTATTGTGATATAAAATAAACATTTAGTAAAGTGCTAAAGATAAAGTGCTAACGGTGTTAAAAAGTGCTAGTAGTAAAATTGTTGAATGCAATATCAAATCAAATAGTCCATAAACATGAACAAAAAGTCCATAAACTTTAGGTGAGTCTTGCGGCAATTTGAATCCAAAGTGGCACGCTCCCCTCCTTTGTGCCCCTACCCACTAGCTGTATGTATAAAACAGGCTTTGATTATATACTGTATGCTCCTTCCTCAGCTCTTTCATTGGTGTTTGCTTTTAGTGGTATCCAAATCAGGCATATGACCGTATCAACACCTCCTCTCCTCCATTTCACTCCCCAAATATGAACCAGTTTAGGTATAACCATGAAAAGGACAGTAGAACATTCATATTGTAAAATTGTTGACATTTTTAAAAATATAAAACGCAACTGTGCTTACATAAAATGTTTTGCTCATTATTTGAATGCACTTTATTAGGGCAGCGCTGTAGTTTCAACACATTAGATTAGGTTATTTAACCATCAACACAGCAGCAGAATGATTAAATAATTACTTATCCAAAAAGATTCACAGACCTTTGTGCAGGGTCCACACCCATTAAATAATATCTATCTATCTATCCAGTCCTGCCTGGACTGGATAGTTGTAATGGCACCACTGGAGATGAAGGTTTACCTGGGTCTTCTGGTTTTCCTGGCCCAGTTGGATCACCAGTAAGAATGTTTATTTTACATTAACTATTATATGTCTTTTTCTATCTATCTATCTATCTATCTATCTATCTATCTATCTATCTATCTATCTATCTATCTATCTATCTATCTATCTATCTATCTATCTATCTATCTATCTATCTATCTAACTATCTATCTATCTATCTATCTATCTATCTATCTATCTATCTATCTATCTATCTATCTATCTATCTATCTATCTATCTATCTATCTATCTATCTATCTATCTATCTATCTATCTATCTATCTATCTATCTATCTATCTATCTATCTATCTATCTATCTATCTATCTATCTATCTATCTATCTATCTATCTATCTATCTATCTATCTATCTATCTATCTATCTATCTATCTATCTATCTATCTATCTATCTATCTATCTATCTATCTATCTATCTATCTATCTATCTATCTATCTATCTATCTATCTATCTATCTATCTATCTATCTATCTATCTATCTATCTATCTATCTATCTATCTATCTATCTATCTATCTATCTATCTATCTATCTATCTATCTATCTATCTATCTATCTATCTATCTATCTATCTATCTATCTATCTATCTATCTATCTATCTATCTATCTATCTATCTATCTATCTATCTATCTATCTATCTATCTATCTATCTATCTATCTATCTATCTATCTATCTATCTATCTATCTATCTATCTATCTATCTATCTATCTATCTATCTATCTATCTATCTATCTATCTATCTATCTATCTATCTATCTATCTATCTATCTATCTATCTATCTATCTATCTATCTATCTATCTATCTATCTATCTATCTATCTATCAAAGTATTGGGACACCTGCCTTTCCACGCACATGAACTTTAATGGTCTGTAGTCCATAGGGTTTAATATTGAGTTGGCCCACCCTTTGCAGCTCTAACAGCTTCAACTCTTCTGGGAAGGCTGTCCACAAAGTTTAAGAGTGTGTCTTTGGGAATGTTTGACTATTTTTCCAGAAGCGCGTTTGTGAGGTCAAGCACTAATGTGGACGAGATAGACTGGCTCTAATTCATCCCAAATGTGTTCTATGGGGTTGAGGTCAGAACAAATCAAGGTCCATAAAGTCATGGATGAGCCAGTTTGGGGTGGAGGAAATTGATTGGCCTGGACAGAGTTCAGACCTTAATCTGACAGAACTAGAGCACAGACTGTGAGACAGACCTTCTCTCCAACATCAGTGCCCGACCTCACAAATGCGCTTCTGGAGTGGTCAAACATTCCCATAGACACACTCCTAAACCTTGAGGACAGCCTACTCAGATGAGTTGAAGCTGGTACAGCTGCAAAGGGTGGGCCAACTCATAATTGGATTCTACAGACTAAGACTGCAATGTCGTTAAAGTTCATGTGCGTGTAAAGGCAGGTGTACCAATACTTTTGGTAATATTGTGTATATAAACAGTAAAAGTTATTTTAGATAATGATTTGTCTTATTTTAACATAAGCACGAACATATGCTTTTTTTTTTTTTTTAATATTTAACTCTCTCTCTCCTACATATACTAGATATTGTTAGATTCCACATGTATGCTGTGCTATTGATCTATCTGAAATTTTTTATTGTGGTGTTTTTTTTTTTTTTTTTGCCACAGTCCTTATATCCACAAAATATGCTTTGATTACTCTGCTACAAATTGGAGTTTCACATACACATATACACTTCTGCGCAATATTTGTTTAAAAAGTTGAAACTGTTCCATTACATATTCTTGTATCCACACAAAACATAGGCAAAGAGCAAACCCTGTGTCCAAGCCTACTTAAAGAAGCACTTCAATAAAATAGTCTGAGACTACTTAGCAACAGGAAATTGAAAAGAAAATACACACTTTGGTCAATAGTATGTAGTGTATAAACAATGTAACATATAAATGAGTCATCTCTGGGCCCTTTGAACTCCAGCTCAACTCTTCACCAATTCACTTCTCATCCACAGCTCTCACCTCTGCACATCTTCCTCCCCATTCACAACTTTCACTGCTGCTTTAAGCTCCCCCTCCACAGATCTAACTTCTGTATCCCTCCTCTATCTAGAATTTTCACCTTTGTACAGCCCCTCACTTCTGTCCACAGATCTCACCTCTGTATTTCCCTCTACCTATAGCTCTCACCCTGAACTCTCCTTCATCCACAGTTTTCTCCTTTACACATCCCTCTGGCTTTTATCCACAGTAGGGTTGAGCGAACACCTAGATGTCCGTGTTCGACGGGTTCGGCCGAACTTTAAAAAAAAGTCCGGGTCCGTGTCCCGGACTTTTACCGAACTTTTCCCGGACACCGAACCCCATTGAAGTCAATGGGGACCCGAACTTTAAGGCACTAAAATGGCTCTAAAACACCAAAGGAAAGGGCTAGAGTGCTGCAAATGGCAGCAAAACGTAATTAAGAGCATGGCAAGTGCTCTGCAAACAAATGTGGATAGGGAAATAACTTAAAACAACAAAAAAAAACAGAAAAATAAAACAATGTTCTTCTTCATCTCTGAAGGACGAGGCCCATATGGAGTAGGAGGGAGGTTGAGGTGGTGGTGGATGTGGCGGTGACATAGGCGTGCGCACAGGGTGTGCTGGGTGTGCCTGGGCACACCCTAATCACCTAGGGCACATAGCATTGCCAGTGAGGAGATGGGAAAGATCTCCCTGGGACCTGCTCTGCTCTATTTCTCCTTGCCTACAGGTACATGGCCCCGATACATTACTCTCCCTGCTGGCAAACACATGCATGTGTATTTCAACTTTGGAGTGCACACCTTAATGCAATAGGCTGCGCACACCTATGGGCGGTGTAGGTGGAAGCGGCGGTGGAGGAGGACCAGGGCCGGATTAACAGCATCATGGGCTTGGTGCTGAGGATTTTGAAGGGCCTTAAGGGCCGTGCCTTGCCATGCACCCAGAGGAGGAAGGGTGCAGCCATGCATGCCTAATTCAACATGGGATGCTGTCTCTGAAGCCCATAAACACATCCATGCATCGCCAACTGTCCCTCCTTGTCCGGCCTTCACGCTGTGTGGGGAGGTTCTGAGGGTGCTGCCTGGGGAAGCGAGCATAGAAGCCAGACTTCTGTGTTTACAAGTGACAGAAGAGCGGTAACAGTGAATATGGCCAACCCGGGGCCTATATAAAAGGTAGGGGCCTGGAGCTGCAGCTCCAATAGCCCCTACATTAATCTGGCCCTGAGGAGGAGGACGAGGTAGCCAACACTGCTTCTTTTCAAAAATTTTAAATGAGGGTACACCCCAAAAGAGTGAGAAAGAGCAAAAATGGAACAATGGGTGGGTAAGGTCGGTATCCATTGCTATTCTGTATAAGGTACGGAAAAGTCCCGTGGGATCCATGCCTGGTTCATTTTAATGAACGTGAGCTTGTCCACATTGTCTCTGGACAGGCGGCTGCGCTTGTCTGTTATAACGCCCCCAGCCGTGCTAAATACCCGTTCAGATAATACACTGGCTGCAGGGCACGCCAGCACCTCCAAGGCGTAAAGGGCAAGCTCAAGCCATGTGCCCAATTTGGAGACCCAGAAGTTGAAGGGGGCAGACCCGTCATTCACTACATGTAGGCGTGTGCACACATACTGCTCCACCATGTTGGTAAAATGCTGCCTCCTGCTAAGACGTTCCATCTGAGCTGCTGGTGCTGCTGTTTGTTGTGGCGTGCTGACAAAGCTTTTCCACATTTCGGCCATGCTAACCCTGCCTTCTGAGGTGCTGGCGGTGCCCTGGTTGCGTTGGCGACCTCCTCCTCCTCCTCCTCTGCCTTGTGCTTCCACTGTGGCCCCGCTGTCAGATGGGAATGCCAGCAGCATGGCGTCTACCAGCGTGCGCTTGTACTCGCGCATCTTGCGATCGCGCTCCAGTGAGTGAATTAAGGACGGTACGTTGTCCTTGTAACGGGGATCCAGCAGCGTGGCCACCCAGTAATCAGCACAAGTTAGAATGTGGGCAACTCGGCGGTCGTTGTGGAGACACTGCAGCATGTAATCGCTCATGTGTGCCAGGCTGCCCAGAGGCGACGAAAGGCTGTCCTCTGTGGGAGGTGTATCGTCCGTGTCCTCTGTATCCCCCCAGCCACGCACCAGTGATGGCCATGAGCTGGCCTGGGTGCCACCCTGCTGTGAACATGGTTCCATCTCCTCCTCCAGCTCCTCCTCCTCCTCATCCTCCTCATCCTCCAGAACTGTGCCCCTGCTGGACAATTGCGTCCCTGGCGTTTGCGTGTGCAGGAACCCACCCTCGGAGCCCCTTGCGAATGACTGCCCTGAAAGCCTTGGAAATGTTACCTCTTCATCCTCCTCCTCCTCCTCATCCTGTGCCACATCCTCTTCCATCATCGCCCGAATTGTTTTTTCAAGGAGGCATAGAAGTGGGATAGTTAAGCTGAGAACGGCGTCATTGCCACTGGCCATGTTGGTGGAGTACTCAAAACAGCGCAACAAAGCACACAGGTCTCGCATGGAGGCCCAGTTAAATTAAATAGCGGAATAGAAAATATGATCCAAAAAAAGTGTATGTATATCACACGTACACAACCACACTGGGCCCCAATTACTATTGTTTGTACCCCTAAAAGGCTAGATGAGGAGTAGGGGGAGTATGGAACAGGCAGCACCCTCAAACCTTCAGAAGTATGAGATGAACCCCAACAACTTGGAAAGGTGGATCTCTCTCACACGTACCGACACAGACTATCCCGCAATTCAATTGATCCTCAAAGGTTTTTATTGAATAGCGGAATAGGAAATATGATCAAAAAAAGTGTATGTATCTCGCACGTACACAACCACACTAGGCCCCAATTACTATTGTTTGTACCCCTAAAAGGCTAGATGAGGAGTAGGGGGGGTATGGAACAGGCAGCACCCTCAAACCTTCAGAAGTATGAGATGAACCCCAACAACTTGGAAAGGTGGATCTCTCTCACACGTACCGACACAGACTATCCCCCAATTTAACTGATCCCCAAAGGTTTTTGATTAAATAGCGGAATAGAAAATATGATCCAAAAAAAGTGTATGTATATCACACGTACACAACCACACTAGGCCCCAATTACTATTGTTTGTACCCCTAAAAGGCTAGATGAGGAGTAGGGGGGGTATGGAACAGGCAGCACCCTCAAACCTTCAGAAGTATGAGATGAACCCCAACAACTTGGAAAGGTGGATCTCTCTCACACGTACCGACACAGACTATCCCCCAATTTAACTGATCCCCAAAGGTTTTTGATTAAATAGCGGAATAGAAAATATGATCCCAAAAAAGTGTATGTATATCACACGTACACAACCACACTGGGCCCCAATTACTATTGTTTGTACCCCTAAAAGGCTAGATGAGGAGTAGGGGGAGTATGGAACAGGCAGCACCCTCAAACCTTCAGAAGTATGAGATGAACCCCAACAACTTGGAAAGGTGGATCTCTCTCACACGTACCAACACAGACTATCCCCCAATTTAACTGATCCCCAAAGGTTTTTGATTAAATAGCGGAATAGAAAATATGATCCAAAAAAAGTGTATGTATATCACACGTACACAACCACACTAGGCCCCAATTACTATTGTTTGTACCCCTAAAAGGCTAGATGAGGAGTAGGGGGAGTATGGAACAGGCAGCACCCTCAAACCTTCAGAAGTATGAGATGAACCCCAACAACTTGGAAAGGTGGATCTCTCTCACACGTACCGACACAGACTATCCCGCAATTCAATTGATCCTCAAAGGTTTTTATTGAATAGCGGAATAGGAAATATGATCAAAAAAAGTGTATGTATCTCGCACGTACACAACCACACTAGGCCCCAATTACTATTGTTTGTACCCCTAAAAGGCTAGATGAGGAGTAGGGGGGGTATGGAACAGGCAGCACCCTCAAACCTTCAGAAGTATGAGATGAACCCCAACAACTTGGAAAGGTGGATCTCTCTCACACGTACCGACACAGACTATCCCCCAATTTAACTGATCCCCAAAGGTTTTTGATTAAATAGCGGAATAGAAAATATGATCCCAAAAAAGTGTATGTATATCACACGTACACAACCACACTGGGCCCCAATTACTATTGTTTGTACCCCTAAAAGGCTAGATGAGGAGTAGGGGGAGTATGGAACAGGCAGCACCCTCAAACCTTCAGAAGTATGAGATGAACCCCAACAACTTGGAAAGGTGGATCTCTCTCACACGTACCAACACAGACTATCCCCCAATTTAACTGATCCCCAAAGGTTTTTGATTAAATAGCGGAATAGAAAATATGATCCAAAAAAAGTGTATGTATATCACACGTACACAACCACACTAGGCCCCAATTACTATTGTTTGTACCCCTAAAAGGCTAGATGAGGAGTAGGGGGAGTATGGAACAGGCAGCACCCTCAAACCTTCAGAAGTATGAGATGAACCCCAACAACTTGGAAAGGTGGATCTCTCTCACACGTACCGACACAGACTATCCCGCAATTCAATTGATCCTCAAAGGTTTTTATTGAATAGCGGAATAGGAAATATGATCAAAAAAAGTGTATGTATCTCGCACGTACACAACCACACTAGGCCCCAATTACTATTGTTTGTACCCCTAAAAGGCTAGATGAGGAGTAGGGGGGGTATGGAAAAGGCAGCACCCTCAAACCTTCAGAAGTATGAGATGAACCCCAACAACTTGGAAAGGTGGATCTCTCTCACACGTACCAACACAGACTATCCCCCAATTTAACTGATCCCCAAAGGTTTTTGATTAAATAGCGGAATAGAAAATATGATCCAAAAAAAGTGTATGTATATCACACGTACACAACCACACTAGGCCCCAATTACTATTGTTTGTACCCCTAAAAGGCTAGGAGTAGGGGGAGTATGGAACAGGCAGCACCCTCAAACCTTCAGAAGTATGAGATGAACCCCAACAACTTGGAAAGGTGGATCTCTCTCACACGTACCAACACAGACTATCCCGCAATTTAACTGATCCCCAAAGGTTTTTGATTAAATAGCGGAATAGAAAATATGATCCAAAAAAAGTGTATGTATATCACACGTACACAACCACACTAGGCCCCAATTACTATTGTTTGTACCCCTAAAAGGCTAGGAGTAGGGGGAGTATGGAACAGGCAGCACCCTCAAACCTTCAGAAGTATGAGATGAACCCCAACAACTTGGAAAGGTGGATCTCTCTCACACGTACCAACACAGACTATCCCCCAATTTAACTGATCCCCAAAGGTTTTTGATTAAATAGCGGAATAGAAAATATGATCCCAAAAAAGTGTATGTATATCACACGTACACAACCACACTAGGCCCCAATTACTATTGTTTGTACCCCTAAAAGGCTAGGAGTAGGGGGAGTATGGAACAGGCAGCACCCTCAAACCTTCAGAAGTATGAGATGAACCCCAACAACTTGGAAAGGTGGATCTCTCTCACACGTACCAACACAGACTATCCCCCAATTTAACTGATCCCCAAAGGTTTTTGATTAAATAGCGGAATAGAAAATATGATCCAAAAAAAGTGTATGTATATCACACGTACACAACCACACTAGGCCCCAATTACTATTGTTTGTACCCCTAAAAGGCTAGGAGTAGGGGGAGTATGGAACAGGCAGCACCCTCAAACCTTCAGAAGTATGAGATGAACCCCAACAACTTGGAAAGGTGGATCTCTCTCACACGTACCAACACAGACTATCCCCCAATTTAACTGATCCCCAAAGGTTTTTGATTAAATAGCGGAATAGAAAATATGATCCCAAAAAAGTGTATGTATATCACACGTACACAACCACACTAGGCCCCAATTACTATTGTTTGTACCCCTAAAAGGCTAGGAGTAGGGGGAGTATGGAACAGGCAGCACCCTCAAACCTTCAGAAGTATGAGATGAACCCCAACAACTTGGAAAGGTGGATCTCTCTCACACGTACCAACACAGACTATCCCCCAATTTAACTGATCCCCAAAGGTTTTTGATTAAATAGCGGAATAGAAAATATGATCCCAAAAAAGTGTATGTATATCACACGTACACAACCACACTAGGCCCCAATTACTATTGTTTGTACCCCTAAAAGGCTAGGAGTAGGGGGAGTATGGAACAGGCAGCACCCTCAAACCTTCAGAAGTATGAGATGAACCCCAACAACTTGGAAAGGTGGATCTCTCTCACACGTACCAACACAGACTATCCCCCAATTTAACTGATCCCCAAAGGTTTTTGATTAAATAGCGGAATAGAAAATATGATCCCAAAAAAGTGTATGTATATCACACGTACACAACCACACTAGGCCCCAATTACTATTGTTTGTACCCCTAAAAGGCTAGGAGTAGGGGGAGTATGGAACAGGCAGCACCCTCAAACCTTCAGAAGTATGAGATGAACCCCAACAACTTGGAAAGGTGGATCTCTCTCACATGTACCAACACAGACTATCCCCCAATTTAACTGATCCCCAAAGGTTTTTGATTAAATAGCGGAATAGAAAATATGATCCCAAAAAAGTGTATGTATATCACACGTACACAACCACACTAGGCCCCAATTACTATTGTTTGTACCCCTAAAAGGCTAGATGAGGAGTAGGGGGAGTATGGAACAGGCAGCACCCTCAAACCTTCAGAAGTATGAGATTGTGTTCACTGTACCCCACAAAGATTGAGTTCACTGCACCCCACAATGATTGTGTTCACTGCACCCCACAAAGATTGTGTTCACTGCACCTCACAAAGATTGTGTTCACTGTACCCCCCAAAGATTGTGTTCACTGCACCCCACAAAGATTCTGTTCACTGTACCCCACAAAGATTGTGTTCACTGCACCCCAAAAAGATTGTGTTCACTGCACCCCAAAAAGGATGTTGTTCACTGCACCCCAAAAAGGATGTTGTTCACTCCACCCCAAAAAGATTGTGTTCACTGCACCCCACAAAGATTGTGTTCACTGCACCCCAAAAAGATTGTGTTCACTGCACCCCAAAAATGATTTTGTTCACTGCACCCCAAAAAGGATTTTGTTCACTGCACCCCAAAAAGGATGTTGTTCACTCCACCCCAAAAAGATTGTGTTCACTGCACCCCAAAAAGATTGTGTTCACTGCACCCCACAAAGGATTTTGTTCACTGCACCCCAAAAAGATTGTGTTCACTGCACCCCAAAAAGGATGTTGTTCACTGCACCCCAAAAAGGATTTTGTTCACTGCACCCCAAAAAGATTGTGTTCACTGCACCCCACAAAGGATTTTGTTCACTGCACCCCACAAAGATTGTGTTCACTGCACACCAAAAAGGATTGTGTTCACTGCACCCCAAAAAGATTTTGTTCACTGCACCCCAAAAAGATTGTGTTCACTGCAGCCCAAAAAGATTGTGTTCACTGCAGCCCAAAAAGATTGTGTTCACTGCAGCCCAAAAAGATTGTGTTCACTGCAGCCCAAAAAGATTGTGTTCACTGCAGCTCACACACAGAAAAATGGATGTGGATCACTGACACCTGCCTATCTCCAATCCCACACCACACAGCAATATCGATTGTAGTTTGTAGAACACAGTTTCCCTAAAATTCAGCAGACTCTGTCCCTAACAGGATTGAGAAGAGATCGTAGATCAGGATTGAGTGCAGACCCCACCCCCCACACAGCAATATCGATTGTAGTTTGTAGAAGACACTGACCCTATAATTCAGCAGACTCTATCCCTAAAATGCCTACAACTCGCCCTGCCTAAACACTCCGACCTGTCCCTCAATTCTATCCGGACACAAATGGTTTTTTCCTGCCTATCTTTCCCTAATCAGCAGCCAGCACGTTGATGTGTGCTCTGTCCCTGAATCTAAGCAGCATAATGACGCCGCTGCGGCTGCCTCGAACTTATAAAGACTTGGTCACATGCTTCAGACGGCCAATCACAGCTACTGAGACATTTGCAGGCATGGCTGGGATGGCTTAAGGCACACCAGTTAAACGATTGTTGATTGGCTGTTGAAAGCCCGCCATGAAAAGAGCGCCAAAGCATGCAAAACCCGGAAATAAAACGACCGAACACGGATTTTTACCCGAACATACAGTAAAGTGTCCGTGTCCGTGTTCGGGTACAAAAAATCCAATTATTCGGTACGAACACGAATAATACAGTCCGTGTTCGCTCAACACTAATCCACAGTTCTCCCCTCTGCGCCCTCCTTTATCCACAGCTCTCTCACCTGTCAATGCAGCACCTGGTTAAATAAAGATATCACCTCTGCACACCCCATAGTTACATAGTTAGTGAGATTGAAAAGTGTGCGTGTTTGCTGTTAATAGTACATTTTATACCCCTGTTTGTTGTGGTCTTTAAGGTGCCCATCTAATAGTTTTTTTGAAACTATCAAGCTCCCTCCCTGCTGATACCACTGCTTGTAGAAGAGAATTCTACATCCTTAACGTTCTGACAGTAAAGAACCCTTTACGCAGTTCAAGGTTAAACTGCTTCTCTTCTAATTTTAGTGAGTGGCCACGTGTCTTATTAAATTCCCTTTTGCTGAAAAGTTTGTTCCCTATGCTAGGGTCACCAGTATGGTATTTGTACATTTATATCATATCCCCTCTCAAGTGTCTCTTCTCCAGAGAGAATAAGTTCAATGCTTGTAGTCTTTCCTCATAGCTGATGTCCTCCATTCCCCTAATTATCTTTGTTGCCCTTCTCTGGACTCTCTCCAGTCCCAGCACATCCCTTCTGAGGACCGATGCCCAGAACTGCACGGCATACTCGAGATCTGGCCCAACCAGAGTCTTGTAGAGTGGGAGGATAATCGTTTTGTCTCTGGAGTCAATCCCCTTTTTTATACATGCCAGTATTCTATTGGCTTTGCTTGCAGCAGCTTGGCATTGCATGCCATTACTAAGCTTGCTGTTTACTAGGACCCCCAGGTCGTTTTGCATCTTAAATTCACCCAGAGGTTCCCCCCCCCCAGTGAGTAACTTGCATTCTTATTTATGGCACCCAAGTGCACTACCTTACATTTATCAACATTAAACCTCATTTGCCATGTAGTTGCCCACCCCATTATTTTGTTCAGGTCTACTTGTAAGGTTCCCACATCCTGTATAGAAGATATTTCTCTGCTTAGCTTAGCATCGTCTGTAAATACTGAGATTGTGCTGGTTATCCCATCCTCTAGGTCATTTATGAACAAATTAAACAGGATTGGTCCCAGGACAGATCCTTTGGGGACCCCACTTTCCACACCCGACCAAGTATTCCCCATTTATAACCACCCTCTGGACTCGCCCCTGGAGCCATTTTTCAGTACAAGTACTCAACCTATGGTCCATATCTACATACCTTAGTTTGTACAGTAAGCGTTTGTGGGGAACTGGATCAAAGGCCTTTGCAAAGTCCAGATAAACTACATCCATAGACTTTCCTTTATCTAGATGGCTGCTTACTTCTTCATAGAAGGTTAATATATTGGTCTTGTAAGAATGATTCTTAATGAATACATGCTGATTACTACTAATGATAAAGTTTTTATTACTAAAATCTTGTATATAGTCCTGTATCATCCCCTCCAAAATTTTGCAGACTATTGATGTTAGGCTAACCGGCTTGTAATTCCCAGGGATATATCTTGGCCCTTTTTTAAATATTGGTACCATGTTGGCTTTTTTCCAGTCAGCTGGACTATCCATAAAAATTAGGAACAATGGCCTGGCTAAAACCTGTTCTTTAGGGCCCTATAGTGTAAACCGACTGGTCCAGGTGATTTATTTATGCTAAGTTTTTCATGTCTAGTTCTGAGTAGGGATGATCGAACTTTTCAAAAGTTAGGTTCGACCAGAACACCCGAACTTCCCAAAAGTTCGGCCCGGATTTCAGAACCCCATTGAAATCAATGGGACCCAAACTTCGGTAATCAAAAAACACAATTTTGAAGCCCTAAAACCCAATAAATGCCCCTAAGAAGTGCATAGGGTCTGGGTCATGCCCCAGGGACTATTAATCACATAAAAAAGTTCTTAAAAATTGTCATTTTTGATAGAGAGCCAATTATTGAAAAAATTATTGAAAAAAAAAAAGAGATTTCTTTGGATTTAGTGTCTGTGGGGTCTAAGTGTACCTGTGAAGTTTCAGCTCTGTAGCATGTCCAGAACCAGAAAAAAAAATATTGTTTGTATTAGAACACTTATAGAACAGGGATATGGCTCCGCTATTTTCATACCTTGCCGGTTTTATAGCAAGCGTTTTTTTGGGCATTTTTTGGGGGTTATTGGAGGCAGGCATAACATCAGAACTTCTGTGTAGGGGTATATATACACACACACACTTATATGTATATATACACCTACACATATATAGGTGTGAAAGTAGCAGAACACTATACTTGCGCTAATGAAATAATTAACACCAATATGCCTCCGCTCCTCTCACACCTATATATGTGTATGTGTAAAATACATATAAGTGTGTGTGTATATATACCCCTATACAGAAGTTCAGATGTTTTGCCTGCCTCCAAAGACCCCCAAAAAATGCCCAAAAAAAACGCCTGCAATAACACACCTGGGCGTTTTTTTTTGGCGCAGGCGTTTTTTTGGGCATTTTTTGTGGGTCTTTGGAGGCAGGCAAAACATCTGAACTTCTGTATAGGGGTATATATACACACACACTTATATGTATTTTACACATACACATATATAGGTGTGATAGGAGCGGAGACATATTGGTGTTAATTATTTCATTTGCGCAAGTATAGTGTTCTGCTGTTTTCACACCTATATGTGTGTAGGTGTATATATACATACATGTGTGTGTGTGTGTATATATACCCCTATACAGAATTTCAGATGTCATGCCTGCCTCCAAAGACCCACAAAAATGCAAAAAAAACACCTGCGCCAAAAAAAAACCGCCCTGGTGTGTTATTGCTGGCTATTTTTTTGGGCATTTTTTTGGGTGTTTGGAGGCAGGCATGACATCTGAACTTCTGTATAGGGGTATATATACACACACATGTATATATATGTGTTAGGGTGCTGGTGGTAACCTGACGACAGAGATAGGCCCCGATGTCCGCTAGAGGGCGGAGCTTGGACGGAACCCCCAAGGTAAGTGACACAGGCTAGCCTGAGGTGCGGAGTCTAAGTATCCACCGGTTTTCGCCAGAGCCTCTGGTGGTGAGGATGGACTTCGCTGCGTGTGGATACCAGGTCGCGGTCCTCAGGGTCGCCCCACCAAGGGAGAACCAATCAAGGTCCGAAGGCGGGTAAACAGACAAGGGAGATCTGAGAGAATGGTCAAACAAGCTGGAGTCATGACGGGCAGCAGACGAGCGGAGTCAGGAACAAGCCAAAAGGTCAACAGGAAATCAGCAGCAAACAGGTCACAGGTTCTGGAACAACGGCAGGAGCTGAAGACAAGACAGCACTGAACCTGTGTGCTGATCCAGCTTAAATAGTGCTCTTTCTTGATGAGAGGGGTGGAGCCGGAATAGCCTGTGAGTTTTAACTCATCCTCTGCCAGAGCCTTCCTGACAGGTTCCTAACAATATGTGTATGTGTAAAATACATATCAGTGGGTGTGTATATATACCCCTATACAGAAGTTCAGATGTTTTGTCTGCCTCCAAAGACCCCCAAAAAATGCCCAAAAAAAACGCCTGCAATAACACACCTGGGTGGTTTTTTTTTGGCACAGGCGTTTTTTGGGCATTTTTTGTGGGTCTTTGGAGGCAGGCAAAACATCTGAACTTCTGTATAGGGGTATATATACACACACACTTATATGTATTTATACACATACACATATATAGGTGTGATAGGAGCTGAGACATATGCCTGTTAATTATTTCATTAGCGCAAGCATAGTGTTCTGCTACTTTAACACCTATGTATGTGTAGGTGTATATATACATACATGTGTGTGTATATATATACCCCTATACAGAAGTTCAGATGTCATGCCTGACTCCAAACATGTCCTCAAAAAAGCCCTATGAACGCCTGCAGCAAAAAGCAGGCTGACCGGCGAGAAGCCATATCGCTGTCCTGTAAGTGACCTAAGAGAAACGATCTTTTCTCTATAGCGGTCACCCTGACATGGAAGGGTTTTGTCACCCTGCCATAGCAGTCAGGGTCAGTTAACCCTACACTACACTACGGTCCCCTTACTCTTAACACTTTCCCTACAGAAACTAGATTATTAAAGCTAACTAAAGTAGAAAATAGTACCCTAACTACACTAGATATCCCTTTCCTCACACTAAAAATTACTAAATGCCACTTTGTAGCAGAAGTAACAGAACTGCTTCCACTCTCTTCCATGTCCCTGTATTACAATGCTAGGAATTTGGCGGGGGCTATCTTATATACTGGGGGGCGTATTCACTAATGATTGGCCTCTGGACCCCCTAGTCACTCCAATCACATTCCTAGCATTCTCCTGCCCCCTCAATTGTTTTTTACTGATGGTCCTGGTCCAATCACAGGCTTTTAAAGCCCATTTCCTGTCCCATTGCATTTTCTGGTTTTTGGTCGGAATTCGGCCGAACCTCGAACAGCCAATGTTCGGGTCGAACCGATGGTCGACCCAAACCGTTCAATCATCCCTAGTTCTGAGTCTGTCTTCTGTTAACCATGAGGCTGCTTCCTGTGATGTGTTATTAACTTTAACGTTACAAGCTGGGTTAATGTAGCACCCCAATTCTTCTGTGAAGACTGAGGAGAAGAATTTATTTAGCACCTTTGCGTTCTCTTTGTCCTCTGTAGTCAGATTCCTTTCATCGTCCTTTATGGGGCCATTGTGTTCTGGCCTCACTTTCTTACTTATTATATAATTAAATAATTTTTGGGGTTTTTTTAATACTATTTTCTGCTATGTGCCTTTTGTGTTCTATTTTAGCCGCCTTGATTGTGCTCTTACATTTCTTATTGCATTCTTTGCAATGTTAGAAATGCTACAAATGACCCCTCAGCTTTTTTTTTTTTTTGAAAGCCTTTTCTATAGTTTTATTAGGCATTTTTACGTTGGAGTTTAGCTACCCAAGGTTTATTTTAACTCTTTTAAACTTATTCCCCTTTGGAAGTAATGCACTGGTCAATCTCTTTATTTAGTATGTTCTTAAAGCACTCCCATTTTTCCTCCATGTTCTTTGTTCAAAGGATTCTATCCCATTTTATATCGTCTAGCAAAGAGCGCAGTTTAGGAAAGTTGGCTCTTTTGAAATTCAGTGTCCTTGTATTACCCTTGTGTTTCCTATTTTTATGATTTATACTGAAACTAATTGACCTTTGGTCACGGTTTCCTAAGTTGCCCCATATTTCTACATCCATGATCAGGTCTGTATTGTTAGTAATCAGTAGGTCTAGTATTGCATTGTTTCTTGTCGTTGCTTTCACCATCTGACCCATGAAATTGTCCTGCAAAACATTTAGGAAATGGCGAGCCTTAAATTAATGCGTGGTTCCTTCTGCCCAGTCTATATCTGGATAAATAAAACCCCCCCATTATAATGAACTTTCCCATCCTTTCTGCCATTCCAAGTTGTGATAGGGGGGCCGACTCCACCTCTTCCCTCTGGTTGGGGGGCCTATAGCATACACCTAATATTACTTTCCCCATAGTACCTTCCCTTTGAAGCTCTACCAATTTGGATTCTACCTCCTCCCTAGCTCTATTCTTGATATTGTCCCTCATATTCACTTGAACATTGTTCTTGATATACAGGCATACCCCCTTTTTTTACCCTCTCTATCTCTGCGATAAAGGGAATACCCCTGAATGGTTGCCAGCCAATCATGAGAGCTGTCAGACCAAGCCTCCGAAATTCCCACAAAATTAAAGTCCTCCTTATACATTAGCAGCTCCAGCTCTCCTATCTTGTTGGCCAGACTTCTAGCATTGGCATACCTACCCCATAATTTTATATATCCCCGTTAGAAGTTATGAGGCTGTACTTTCTATTTGTCAGTCTACCTACCTTGGGTTTTGGATTTCTGGTCAGCCTACCACAAATGCCCCCATTAATGCCTGCTGAACCTTGCTCCCCACTGGCTAATTCTACATCTGGACCCTTCCCCAACCTTCCTCATTCTGTCCAAGGCACACAACCCATCCCCCACTTCAGGTTCCTACAAGGGCTGCAGCTGAAACCCCTGGATTAGGTTGACACTGGCCTTTTTTTGAATGTGTGTACACTACACACTGACTTGCTGCTTTGCATCTCTGGGTAGCTCATCAATGAGACTTGTAGCACAGAGAAAATATTTAGAACACTCAGCTCTGTGCTACAAGTCTGACAGGAGATGGATAGGCTACCAAGTATTGACAGAACTATCAGCTGCCAAAGCAACACACAAAAGGCAGTCAGAGAATCAGGATCCAGGACATTTACCAACATATGCTGGGCAAGTGCCCTGTGTGCCTGGCAATACCGGTTACCCTGGTTCTACAAAATATATGTAAGAATCTGGTACCTCCGGTACCCTTAATCACCACTTTCCTCTGTAATGCGTCCCACCTTTCTCTTCAGGTGGTATGCATATACCTTTAAGAACGATGATGTCACTGCTGAGCGCCGCAGAGCGGCTATATTTCAACTGCCGGCGGTCTCACTCACATTGTTCGTTCAACCTGCCTTGTTATCCACATGCTTTCAAGCCTGTCTCTCGATCGGAACCTCCAGCTATTCCCTCTACCTGGAGCAGACCGGAACCTCGCTACTGATCCCTGTATCTCGCTACCGGACCATCCCTTATCTACTGGACCTCTCTAAACTACTAACATTACAAGTGATAAGTACCCCGCAGGGGAACCCTCCATAACCTTATTGCACTATCTACCTATGCACATTAAGGACTGTTACTACCTATCTATACTATCCTATCATCTGCACTGTTACATAGATTGCTAGCTCTTCAGCCTACTACCATCTATCATCTGCACTGCTGCATAGATTGCTGGCTCTCCTGTCTACTACTATCTATCCTTGCACTGGGTTAGTCTATCCTGTATTTGTCATCTGCTGTCCTCACCACCTGTTAGCATACTCGATACTAACCTATCTGCATTCCTAAATACCATCTTGAACTCTCCTATACAAAACCTATCAAGTGATTACCATCCTTGTCACTGTTCACACCTGTCCCTTCAGCACATCACCTTCATACTATCATATACATACTATCACTCCAGGAACATCTCATTGAGTGTGTATATATCTGTATGTTGAAGCTGACAGGCCCACGGTGATGAGTCCTGGAGAGTTGGATCTGGTATTCAACACATCTCTACATGACTACTGAGTGGAGATTTTGCAGCTGCAAATCCAGGCTATAATAAAAACGCAGGAGCGTTACAATATATTGTTAAACAGATAAACAGCTTTAAAAAAAGAAAATACTCTTCAACTTTTTTTTAGCTTTGTATAGAGCAGATAGGGAATAGAACACCAAGTTTTTATTGCTACCTACCTGTCAGGGAGTTTCACCTTCTCTATTTGTTTTGTTTACTGTTATCATTAAAAGTGAAAGTAAATGAAAATCCCAAATTTTGGGTTGTCCACAGAACAGTAATAGAGGGGAAATCTTCCAATGGGGACCTGGTGGGGCCCCAAGAGATTCCCGTAATTTTCAAGGATTTCCTCTGACTTCTTGTTTTGGCTATGGAACAGGAAGTGAAGGGAAATCCCCCCATTGGGACACAGATGGCAAAAAAAAAACTGACAGGGGTAACCCTTACTCTATAAAAAAAAGGGTTTTACCCATAGTTCTACTTTAAGTCTCATAACACAGCTCTGTGGAAGCCAAGAAATTACACATTATTAACCTCCTCCTACCCTGCCACTGCACATATATGGCTGGGTGGGAGCTTCCTCCTTCTGAGTGGATGTTTTTGATGGAGGGAGATCGCGTGCCCGCGTAGCTGCATGATCCTAGTGTGCCTGTGTCCCCCAGGCACAGTGCAACACCGCTCAGCAGGAGGGCTCTGTGATTGGCCCTCCTGATCACATAACGGCTGTGCCCAATCACAGCAGACATGTCATGTAAACACATCCATTGTAAGGGCAATCAGCTCTGCTTCTCCTAACACAGAGCCTGTCAGTGAGGAGAAGGAGAGCAGATTTGTGCTGCCAGCTGGGGATCAGTTAGTTTACAGCACTTTTACTGCTTTTTACTCACTGATCACCCAGCTAGTGTCCCCAAAACAGTGTCCCAGTAAAATAATCTGTCCCAGTGAACATCTGCCAAATCTGTCTGCAATCATCTGGCACATCTGTCCATCATCATCTGGCACATCTGTCCATCATCATCTGCTGCACATCATCTGCCACATCTGTCCTTGATCATCTGCCACATCTGTCTGTGATCATCTGGCGCACATCATCTGCCACATCTGTCTGTGATCATCTGCCACATCTGTCTGCGATCATGTGCCACATCTGTCCGTGATAATCTGTCACATCTTTCTGTAATCATCTGGTACAAATTATCTGCCACATCTCTCTGTAATCATCTGCCACATCTGTCTGTAATCATCTGCCACATCTGTCCCAGTGAATAACTGCCACATCTGTCCCAGTGAACATCTGCCACATCTGTCCCAGCGAACATCTGCCACATCTGTCCCAGCGAACACCTGCCACATCCAAGTGATCAACATCTGTTACACATCTGTCCCAGGAATCATCTGTGCACATATGTCCACATGGCTAAAAGAATATCAAGGGCCTTCAAAGTGTGATAGGTACTCAGGAAATTAAATGTGTAATTTATGCTCCTAGAATGCCTGATAGTGCTACTTGGATGTTGGGCCTCTGTATGTGGCTGTGGAAAAGTCTCAAGCACGTGGTATCGCCACATTCATTTTAATTTTATTTCCACATTATCCAAAAAACTTGTGGAAAAAAATGACATGTTCAAAAGACTCATTATGCCTCATAGAATATACATTGGAGTGTTGTCTTTCCAAAATGGGGTCATTTTATGGGTAATGCTATTGTCCTGGTGCTCCAGGGCCTTAAAAAATGTGATGGGTGCTCAGGAAATGAAATGTGAAATTTATACCTTCAGAACGCCTGACGGTGCTACTTGGATGTTGGGCCTATGTATGTGGCCAGGCTGTGGAAAAGTCTCACACATGGGGTATTGCCATATTCAGGAGGAGTAGCAGACTATTTTTTGGGGTGTAATTTTAATTTTATCTATTCCATGTGTAAGAAATAACTTCTTAATATGACAATTTTGTGGGGAAAATTCATTCTTCATTACCCAAACTATTGTGGGAAAAAAATTGCAAAACAAAAAACTCACTATGCCTCTTATTAAATACTTTGGACTGTCCTCTTTACAAAAAGGGGTCATTTGGGGGGGGGGTGTTTGAACTGCCCTGACATTTTAGGGCCTCAATAAATGAGATAGGTAGTCAGTACATCTGGATTGATCAATTTTCAGTGTTACAAAACCTAGCTTGTAGGCTCTATAACTTTCACGCAAACTTATTATCATACACTTATCAGGATTTTTTTTTTACCAAAGACATGTAGCAGAATACATTCTGGCCTATATTTTTGATGAAATTTGATTTTATTGAATTTCTTTTAAACCAGAAAGTAAAAAAATTTTGTTTTTTTTTTCCAAATGTCCGCTCTTTTTTCGCTTATATCGCAAAAAATAAAAACCCAGTGGTGAATAAATACCACCAAAAGAAATCTCGATTGGTGTGAACAAAGTTATTAGAATTTAATTTGGGTACAGTGTAGCATGACTGAGTAATTATTACTCAAAGTGTGAGTGCACTGAAAGCTGAAAATTGGTCTGGGAAGGAAGGGGGTGAAAGTGCCCAGTATTGAGGTGGTTAACAAGCCAAGAAGCAATCCCCATCAGAGTGGCAATGTTACTATTTTAATTGACGCTAAAAATAGAGAGTGGACTTCAGGACAGGTAGAGTGTAAATCACCATTTCTACTACTGGAGACAGGAAATGGCTACCGCAATTAGCATTAAAGTGATTGTAAAGTCTCTGGGTTTTTTTTTTCAAAAAAATAACAAACATGTTATACTTACCTCCTCTGTGCATTTGTTTTTGCACAGAGTTACCTGGTTCCTCCTCTTCTTATGTCCCTCTTCTGTCCCCATGTCCCCTCCCTCCTATTAAGTGCTCCCACAGCAAGCAGCTTGCTATGGGGGTACTTGAGTCGAGTGTATCCAGTGAGACACAAAACTTCTGTTCGGCCCCGCCCCCTCTAACTCTTGATTGGCTAAATGAAGGACATCAGGTAAGTATCAGGGGGGTGCTGGGGTGACTGCTACACCCAGAAGGTTTTTTATCTTAATGCAAAGAATGCATTAAGATAAAAAAAATGTCTGCCTTTACAACTCTTCAACTTTAAAAACAGTGGATCGCCAGAGTAATATTAGATTCTCATTTAGATACAGTAGGATTGGGTTAAGAAAATTCTCATTTTCTAAGAGTTACTTGTATATGGCTG
Source organism: Pelophylax lessonae (assembly GCF_965119305.1). Classification (NCBI taxonomy): domain Eukaryota; kingdom Metazoa; phylum Chordata; class Amphibia; order Anura; family Ranidae; genus Pelophylax; species Pelophylax lessonae. The sequence goes on along the minus strand of NC_138774.1, from coordinate 161,427,797 downwards.
AAAACTATAAAAAAAATACTTGCATTTGCTTACTGCTTTGTGCACACTGATGGATTTGTATTCATTTGTGTATAATGCCAAATAGTGATTCCAAGATTGCTCTGCTTGTAAATATGATTGCTGAACAGGCAGTAGAGTTGTAACCACATTTATTTTAAACATTATCCTATCTTCCTTCCTTCGACCAATAAATAACAGCAATTCCATACAGCATTAATAGACATTTCTCTGCAGTAGCAATAAAGCAACTTCTAATAAATTAAAGAAATGGCACTTAATACAGAAAAAAAAAAAAAAAATAGTAATGAACAAAATCTGCGGACTTCAACTCACGGAGGTGTGTGCAGTGATTTGTGCTTAACTTGTCACTTGATTATGTGATAACTACAAATACAAAGTCTCACAGTATGTTCTGTGAAATTTGCACTGTTGGAAACATTTCTGATAGAAATATGTGTTTATGCACAGGCATCAGAGAAATTCCAAATGGTTTCTGTGGGCACTTTAAAAGAAGAACAAATTATGTGAAAAAAGGAATAATGTATTGAGAGGAGGAGGATGCTGTAGCATAAGGAGGATCTTAAAAAGTGTAAGGGTCCTTTCACATGGGCTTTCCGCCCTGCAGACTCAATTTTGCTCAGCGGGGGATCGATCCACTGATCCTCGGATGACAGGTCCATCTCTGTTCTGTGTGCTGAGACAGACCTGTCAAATCCCCGCTCTCCTTTATGGGAGATCGGATGAAAATGGATCGCCTGTCCGTTTCATCCGGTCCTAACTGACCTAATCCTCCAGAAAGATAGAAAATAGAGTTCCTATCCCTCTGGATTTCACCGACAGGATCGGATAGAAGTGAGTGTCAGTGGACATGTCAACGCTAACATCCGCTGCTTCCTAGGGGTGCATGGAGCATCCGATCAGGTCCGCCTGTCAGTTTTTCAGAGCCCATGTGAAAGAGACCTAAGGACTTTGCTTTTACCACAATTGATTGCAACCACAGCTGCTGAACTGATAGGGCCCAGCACTAGGGGATCAGCAGCCCTGATCTGCTCACCTCTGATGGTTTATTACATCAATATTGGTGGACCAGAGTTAATTGACAGTAAAGTGGGATTAACAAATGAAAAATTGGCTCCTTAATATGCTAGAGAGTAGGCATTTGTTGATCTGTCACTGTAGCTAACGATCAACAAGCTGTTTGATTTATGATGTGTAGAGCTAAGACAATCAATGGTTTTAGGCAACCCGTCATTCTTGTACAATATAAGTGTGTCACCACTCATCATTCACAAATCATGCTCTGCCCGATCACCTACTGTAAATGTCACTCTACCTGCCCCAGTTAAATGCCGGAGACCCCCAGGGCCACATATCAGAATATAATAGGTGAGCTGAGCCCATTGCTATATAACTTCAGATACATGAGATCAGTGCCAGGACAAGGTCAACCAGTGCCCAAGGTGAAGATGGCAAACTGCCCCCCCTCCCCTCCTGGTGCCTCACTTTTCCCTCAACTATCAAACGCCTTCTTGCCCCTGTTGGGAGGATAAGAGTACAAAGCCAATGGTAATGAGCAGCAGAATGTTTAGAATGTTTATGACATGCAATGAAATTGTACCAGTGAAAAATGTTCAATCAATGCACAAATATGGGGCCAATACTTGCCTATCCATAGCCCTAACTTTCTCCATTTGAGCATTAAAGGCTCCAAACTCCTACCCTTTCTGCTGGAAACAGGTGGCAAGAACTCTGGATTGGGTAACATAATCAGTCTCCATGGAACAGTTACGTCTTAACCTGATGAATTGTCCCCAAGGGATGTTATATAACCACAAACAATGGTAACAACTATCCCAAGGGATAAATGCATTGCGATCAGTGGGCTTAAAATAATTATAAATCTTAAAACAATCTCCATCTTTAGAAATTTCTAAATTAAGAAAGACTATATGTCCAGTGCTAATGTTCCAAGTGAGGGCAATATTCTTAATATTGTCATTAGCCTCTGTATGAATGCCTCCAAACCCAACATATCCCCTTCCCAGACCATAATCAATAGCTACACTGGGGGCAAAGCGAGCTCCCATTGCAACACCCCTTGTTTGCAAACAAAACTGCCTGTCACACCAAAAATGTATATTTTTTTTGTGCCCAAAGTCGCATGTTAAGTCACACTAGTGGAAACTAGTCTAAAATGTATTATTCACATGTAATGAGAAATAGAAATCGATCTGTATGCTTCTAAACTTTCGAAAACGTTCCTTTGTACCTTATTTCTTTCATATATTGTGCCGATCCCATGACCCCTCTCTTTCTCTCTCTCTCAGGAAAAGCTGCTAGGCTAAATGAGGCAATTAAGACAGGAATCATGTTCTGTGAAATATAGTGTCACGGTTCTGGCCGTGTATTACAGACGGCCAGGCATGGCTGCCGTTAAGTACCTGACATGGGATTTGAACCTCCTGTGTACTTTGACATTCTGTCCTGTTATCCTGCCTCTGAGCCACACTTCAGCTCATATGGATCCAGTTTTGTTAATCTGGCATTGCCTGCAGCACTAGGGGGCTGGACTTCACCTGAGTATACTCCTGTCTCTCATTGTCCACCTGAAGCTAATTGCTTAATTAACCACTTTACCTCTGCTCACAGTAATATTACTGCGGCAGAGTGGCTCGTTATCGTCTGACGACGTAGTACTACGTCGTCAGACACTCCCCCTTCTGGGCGGCGCTTGCGCGCCGCCGGAGGCTCGCTCCCGCTGTTTTCATTCACAGCGGGAGTCGGGCCAGGGGAGGAGCAGCGGCGATCGCCGCTGCTCTTACCCGATCGTCGGGGATCGAGTCTGGAGATCCGCCCGCTGTGTGTAAACACAGCGGGCGGATCTCCATAGTGACAGGGAGTGACAGATCGGACTGTTCAGCATAGCTGGACATCCGATCTGTCCATGACTCACTCAGTCACCTCCCCCCCTACACGTCAGTAAGCACCAGGCATACATTAACCCCTCCCTCTCCAATAAAATTAACCCCTTCCCTGCCAGTGTCATTTTTACAGTAACAGTGCATATATATAGCACTGATTACTGCAGTAATGTCACTGGTACCCCCAAAAGTGTCAAAAATGTCAGTCAAGGGTCCGATCTGTCTGCCGCAATGTCGCAGTCCCGCAAAAAAAATCGCAGATCGCCGCCATTACGCGTTAAAAAAAAAACACCAAAAATGACAGAAATCTTTCCCTTTATTAGTAAACGCAATAACTTTTGCGCAAACCAATCAAAATACGCTTATTGCGATTTTTTTTACCAAACATAGGTATCAGAAAACAAATTGGCCAAAATTTTTTAAAAAAATTGGTTTTTACATCTTTTTTGGGGGGAATTTCATATAAAAAAATGTTAAAAATATTGTTATTTTTTCAAAATAAACGCTCTTTTTTTGTTTATAGCGCAAAAAGTAAAAATCGCACAGGTGATCAAATACCACCAAAAGAAATATCTGTTTGTGGGAAAAAAAGGACGTAAATTTCGTTTGGGTACGGCGTTGCACGACCGCGCAATTGTCAGTTGAAGTCGCACAGCGCCGAAACGCAAAAAGTGGCCTGGACGGAAGACAGCAAAATCCTCCGGTGGTAAAGTGGTTAAGCAAGCTATTAAACACTGCCTCTCGCTTAGAGCAGTTTCAGTTCATTGCTGATCTTTGTTCTTGTTTGACAGACTTTGTTCCTGTGTTCCTATTTCCTGAGCGTGTGTTCCAGACTGACTCCGGCTTCCATCCTTATCTTCGCTCCATGTTGTTCCTGTGACCTTATCTTCCTCTCATCTCCTGATCCTTATCCGGACTTGTGTCATCCAGTGACTACAGTTATTCCTGGACTTCCCTTCCCATTGTATTCCTGCCGGTCCTGCTTATTGGAGCACCTTCCCTTCCAAGCCCCCGTGCACAGATTCACAGCTCAGGTGGCTTTCTTACCTGGTCACCATGGACTGTGGATATTTGCAAGGGTGAGCGTACATCTCTGCGTTACAGACTCCAACAAGGTAAGCCCTGACATAATGAACTGACCATATGGAGTCCCCAGAGATGTGCAAGCAGCTCACCCAGCAGGTGTCCAGCCTGGCTCAGACTGTGTCAGAGTTGCAGCAAGAGGTGCTGATACTTAAAGGCACAGTACGCCCAGCCCTGGAACCTGCACATCCAGAGCCCTATGTCTTGTTACCTGACAGATTAGATGGTTCCTGTTCCTCATTTACAACCTTCCGGATGGATTGTGAGCTCCTGTTTGTCCTTAAGCCCAGGATCTATTACAGTGACTTTATCAAGGTTCATTCTGCTGTTAATCTGCTTTCTGGAAGGATGAAGACATGGGCATACTAGAAGCTGCAGGAGAAAAGTCCTATCTTGGACAATTGGAAATCATTTATAACTGCCATGGACTCACAGTGTCTTACCTCCAAGAAAGCTGCTTCCAAGCCTGCTCCAGGTCCCAGCAGACCTTGGGTACCTAGGGAAAAAGGAAACCCATACGAATACAATGACTCTGCTTGGTTATGGTACAAACCCGCCTTCAACAGCCAGCCTTGTCACCCTGACACTACCCCAATATGCCTTGATCCTCAAGAGGTTAAAGAGGAGCCCATGGAGATTGGCGCCGTGCACACCAGGCTGTCTTTCAAAGAAAGAGACCATAGGAGAAACAGTGGCCTTTGTTTCTATTGTGGAGAAAGAGGACATTTTATCACATTTTGCCCAACTCGTCCATCCAGGCCCAAGGCTCTCCCAGTGGATACCATGCAGATCCGTCCTGTCTTCCCAGAAACACAGCCTTGAAACTGCCAAGGTTGCTGCCAGCCCTGTCCCTGTTCTGTGTCTGAAAAGGGAACCCAGACTATGGCAATCGTTGAAACCAATACCCCTGTGGAAGTCCCTCCTCCATTTCTGGTAACATCTGTACCTCTTTCCAAAGAAACTCCTGTTCTTGCAAGCACCTTCATTACTTCCTGCCTTGACAATTAAGTTCTTTCACCTGACTGCACATATGCACTAATGGCATTGTGGTACGTAAGGAGGATCTGAAGTTGTTTGAGGAAGTATCAAAAGCTGCAAATCCCTATCCTGAAAAAGACCTCTGCAAAGAACCTGTTCCTGTCTGGAGGACGTTCTTAAAGGGGGGGGTACTGTCACGGTTCTTGCCGTGTATTACAGACGGCCAGGCGTGGCCGCTGTTAAGTACCTGACATGGGATTTGAACCTGTGTACTTTGACATTCTGTCCTGTTATCCTGCCTCTAAGCCACACTTCAGTTCATATGAATCCAGTCTTGTTAATATGGTATTGCCTGCAGCACTAGGGGGCTGGACATCACCTGAGTATACTCCTATCTCTCACTGTCAACCTGAAGCTAATTGCTCAATTAAGCAAGCTATTAAACACTGCCTCTCGCTTTGAGCAGTGTCAGTTCATTGCTGATCTTTGTTCCTGTTTGACAGACTTTGTTCCTGTGTTCCTATTTCCTGAGTGTGTGTTTCAGACTGACTCCGGGTTCCATCCTTACCTTTGCTCCATGTTGTTCCTGTGACCTTATCTTCCTCTCATCTCCTGATCCTTATCGTTATCCAGTGACTACAGTTATTCCTGGACTTCCCTTACCATTGTATTGCTGCCGGTCCTGCTTATTGGAGCACCTTCCCTGCCAAGCCCCCGTGCACAGATTCACAGCCCAGGTGGTTTTCTTACCTGGTCACCTTGGACTGTGGATATCTGCAATGGTGAGCTTTTTTATTATATCTTTTCATGTGACAACACTGAAGAAATTTCACTTTGCTACAATATAAAGTAGTGAGTGTACAGCTTGTATAACAGTGTACATTTTCTGTCCCCTCAAAATAAGTCAATACACACTCATTAATGTCTAAGCCGCTGGGGAAAAAGTGAGTACACCCCTAAGTGAAAATGTCCAAATTGGGCCCAATTAGCCATTTTCCCTCCCCCGTGTCATGTGACTCATTCGTTTTACAAGGTCTCAGGTGTGACTGGGGAGCAAGTGTGTTAAATTTGGTGTTATAAACTCTCACTCTCTCATACTGGTCACTGGAGGTTCAATATGGCACCTTTTGGCAAAGAACTCTCTGAGGATCTGAAAAAAAGAATTGTTGCTCTACATAAAGATGGCCTAGGCTATAAGAAGATTGCCAAGATCCTGAAACTGAGCTGCAGCACAGTGGCCAATACCATAGAGCGGTTTAACAGGACAGGTTCCACTCAGAACAGGCCTCGCTACGGTCGACCAAAGAATTTGAGTGCACGTGCTCAGCGTAATATCCAGAGGTTGTCTTTGGGAAATAGGCGTATGAGTTCTGCCAGCATTGCAGCAGAAGTTAAATGAGTGGGGGGTCAGCCTGTCAGTGCTCAGACCATACGCCGCACACTGCATCAAATTGGTCTGCATGGCTGTCGTCCCAGAAGGAAGCCTCTTCTAAAGATGATGCACAAGAAAGCCCGAAACCAGTTTGCTGAAGACAAGCAGACTAAAGACATGGGTTACTGGAACCATGTCCTGTGGTCTGATGAGACCAAGATAAACGTATTTGGTTTAGATAGTGTCAAGCGTGTGTGGCGGCAACCAGGTGAGGAGTACAAAGACAAGTGTGTCTTGCCTACAGTCAAGCAAGGTGGTGGGAGTGTCATGATCTGGGGCTGCATGAGTGCTGATGGCACCGGGGGGCTACAGTTTATTGAGGGAACCATGAATGCCAACATGTACTGTGACATACCGAAGCAGAGCATTATCAAACTTGGCTTGTCAGGTTTATACACAGTAAGTGAGATGCTTTCTTTTAGGCCTTGTTTTAATTTATGTTTTCAGGGCAGTAAAAGTTCATGGCTGAGCCATGTTTACCACCACTCAACCACTCCCCTTTATGCTGCAAAGGCACTGCCACTGTCCTACATAGTACAACAGTGGTGCCAGGGGGTTTTACACACACGTGCAATGGCTTTATCCACTGGGAGTGTGTAAAATCCTCAACTGCCATTGCCGTACCACATATTATGGTGGCAGTGCCTTTGTAGCATAAGGGAGATTGATTGAGTTGTGGTAAACGTGGCTCAGTCATGTGATTTTACTGCCCTGAAAACGTAAATGAGAACAAGGCCTAAAATAAAGCATCTCACTTACTGTGTATAAATCTGACAAGCCAAGTGTTGTCTGTCATATGGAAACAATCCCTTAGCAGTGTAGCCACCAGATCACTTCCACACACCCCCGTTAGTGTCGGCCACCTCCCTCCCCCAACACACACACACCTCAGCCATGTTTCCTGGGCTCCATGCACCCATTGGCAGACCTGGGACTGGCATGGCAGGTACCAACAGATGGAGGGAAGGGAGATCAGCGAACATTCAGCATGCATTCAATAGTGTGAACATAAAAACAGATTAGAAATTGCTATTAGACAATGGCAGCTTGATTCTTCTATTAAGCTTTTGCATCAGGTTTCTCAAACCTTTGGACAGACTTGTATAAAGTACTCAAAATTTCTACTTGAGTAAAAGTACAAGTGCTCGATCAAAAAGTGACTTGAGTAGAAGTGGAAGTGCTCGCAGAAAAAGTTACTTAAGTAGAAGTACTAAAGTATTCAACATTTTTTTTACTTAAGTATTGCAAGTAGTTTTTTCAAAAAAATTGCTACTTAAGTACTAAAAGTAAAAAGTACCAGTAGTTTTGAAAAAAAATTTCTACTCAAGTACTGAAAGTAGAAGTACAAGTACTGTGTTATGTAGTTATTAAAGAAAGAAGTCAAAAGTTTGAACATCATATTGTTTATTATTTCAAATGATTTATTCAAATGATTAACCTGTGTTTGTTAGTAGTTTCTTGATGCACTTTAAGCGCTGTAGCACCATTTATTTGTTTGTTTCATATTTTCTTTTTATTGGAAAGATTTGGTATAGCAGCTTTTATTATACACAGCCTTTATTTTCGTATGCGCTGATTTACAAATGACATTATACACATTTTTTTGAACTTCATGAAACCTGCCATCTACTGTTCTGGCAGTGGTAATTTTTTTAAAAGTAACGAGTAACTATGCAGCACAAAAAAAAAATACTTGAGTAGAAGTATTGAAATCATCGAAAAAATGTAGTGAAGTAAAAGTAGAAGTAGGAGAAAAAAATTCTACTCTAGGAAAGTACAGATACCGCATTTCGGTACTTAAGTACAGTACTTAAGTAGTTCTACTTCGTTACTATACATCTCTGCCTTTGGATGCCTGCACATTATCTGATAATGACTAAGCCCCTCCCCTTCATGACATTGTCAAAAAGGGGCGGAGCATGGGTGACCTTAAAATTACACCCTCCTCCTGAAAAAAAGTTTTGCGGATGCCCATGCGGATAAGTTCACATTTTCCCTGCAATGTTTGAAAAGAAGCCAAAACATTTCCATCATATACATCCCCTATCTAACCCCAGTATGATAAGCAAAATGTACAAACATTAATGATGACCTATGCTGGAGAGATGTCAGAGAGTGGGTTCCTTGATCCATACCTTGTGTCTACACCTAAAAATCTTCTGGAACAAGACCTTCACTCTTATATCTGAGGTTACAGGTTGCCTGACCAAACCCAGCGCAGCACTGGCACTACTTAGTAAAGGAATTGGCACCTTCCCAACAGAGTATAGGACCGTGGTCATCCATATTCTATTCACTGCTAGACTATTAATTCTTAGAAAGTTGAGAGGCTCCTTGGTACCTAACATTTCAGATGTTTAGTCTCAGATGAACATTACAGTCACCTATAAGCATGGCTTGGCTCTCCAACTCAGAAAGCTAAGACAATTACACAGAGATTTGGATCACTGGAATGTAGCGCAAGCCTTAAACCTGCACAAGTAACTATTGGTTTAACAGATGGAACCTAGACATCTACATGCCTCTGGTTGGAAGCTTTGTACTTATAAGTTATAACCCAATCTATTGGACCCACAAGAGCTCGCTCTTCTGGGTTTGGTATCTGGGCTACTATCCAGTACTCAAGACCACATGGTTATTCTCTATTATCTGGTCATGAATCGTGAGTGTTATACACATACTTTTCAACTTTTTGTTCTACGGTTTGTTCATTGCTACAACAATGCAATGTTCTACTTACTTTGTACTGCTTGAAAAATAACAACAAATATTACACTTGAAAAAAAAAACAGTACTGCATCTCAAAACAACACAGTATCATGACATAAGCTTTTTAAAATACCATAAATATTGGTTATTGTGATATTAAACAAGTGAGAAATGTACCCAACCCAAGTTAATTGCACTTAGCTGATTAATGTGTGAAACAAAGGCATTTGCAAGCAATTGAGCACTGAATCTTTATCAGCAAGCTCACATTTTTCCAAGTACACCAAAAGACAGGCTGAGATTCTTGATATTGAAAATTGTGAAGTACATTTCCTTGTACTTCATAAAGCACTAACTGGAATAGATTCAAAAAGTAATCAATAGGAATTATCTATATCTACCCACTCCACATTTGGGTGATGTGAAGTTGCAGCATCCAGTATTCATCTAGACCATTAGATTGACTATTGGCCAATAAACTGCAAGAGCACAGAAACATTTTCCTCAGAATATATTTGTAGGTATAATTAAAATGATTGATAATAACAAAGGGCTAGCTATAAAGTCTCAGCAAAAACTTTAAAAGTCTGGGCACACCAGATTACTTAATAACTCCACATGTCAACATCAGTTATGTAGGAAATAATAAGCTATCAGCAGTCTGAAGTAAGAGCAATAAGTATTAAACTGAAATTTGTTTGAACAAGGCCATTGTTATTACCATACTCTGTTTAAAGCTATTAAAGGTATTGGTTATAAGGTAAAATGCATGTTTGTGTTGAAAGACAACAGTGCAAATAGTACACCTAGCACTAGACCCATTGCTGGGCTCATACGCTTTACCTATGTTGCCTGGAGATTTTTCTCAATGCAAACTGATGAGCAGCAATTAATTCATGAATTGCTGGGGTACCAGACTACATTTGTGTTTTAGGGGAAAGATGATGGAAACAGACTAAAGGTCATATTTATAAAGCAGGGAATGTGATTATCACCAAATATTCACTGCAGGTGAATCCTACTGGTAACGAGAAATAGACAGAGGGCACACCAGCCTAGTACATTATCATTTGTAAAAAAATATTTTTTATTTAGATAAAAAAAGGTACTCACAAAAAAATGCTTGATACAGGCATATCACATTAAAGTGGCTGTAGTGCCAACAGTATCACATCACGGATAGAAACGTCCACAAAAACCTTCTGATGCGTTTGGAGGTACTGCCTCTTCTTCAGGGCCCTGAAGAAGAGGCTGGACCTCGAAAAGCATCAGCCAGTTTCTGTGGACGTTTCTATCCATGATGTAATACTGTGGGCACTACAGCCACCTTAATGTGATATGCCTGTATCAAGCACTTGTTTGTTAATACTTTTATCAAAAAAAAAAGGATAATGCACTAGGCCGGTGCGTCCTCTGTCTATTTCTCGTTTTCAGTTATCCAGACATCCCCAGTCTTGTGAGGGCAGCAAGGTGGCACTTATCCGAATTAGCCAGGACAGAGATCCTAGAGCAAAACCTTTTTGAGGTCAACCTTCGAACGCAGGAGAATTGTGTGGTGTTTCTTTTGACGAATCTTACTGGTATATTTGTTTTAAATTACCACCTGTGAATGTGTGGTGAATGTCCCATTTACATTCCAGTAGCCCTAATATGATCATTCAGTGCCAAGAAGTCCTTTCTTTAATTTCATTCCAGTAGCCCTAATATGATCATTCAGTGCCAAGAAGTCCTTTCTTTAATTTCTCTTTCTCCCTATGGCCTGCTGTTGTCAGTCTTGGTGTTACACTATTCCTCTGTCAAGGTAACAGATATAACAACAAATTCTGAAAAGCAGCAGTACAATTTGCAAAGAAATTCTGCTATGAGTGGAGATCGCTAACTTACTACGTCATACCCTGATTTTTCCATTTTTAACAAAAATGTTTATATGTGATGCGGTGCAAACTGCAGTAACCTAGCAGCCAATTATATTTCACTTAGATTGGAGCAGAACATTTAGAGCAATTGTGTTAATGAAGGATCTTTGCCATTTATCAACAAACTACACTGCTCAAAAAAATTAAAGGAACACTTTGAAAACACAGCAGATCTCAGTAGGGAAAAAATATCATGCTGGATATTTATACTGATATGGACTGGGCAATGTGTTAGAAATTAAATGATGCCACATCCTTTGATGGAAATGAAAATTATCAACCTACAGAGGGCTGAACTCAAAGACACCCCGAAAATCTAAGTGAAAAAATGATGCAGCCGGCTAGTCCATTTTGCTGAAATTTCATTGCAGCTCAAAATGGTACTCAGTAGTTTGTACGGCCTCCATGTGTTTGTATGCATGCCTGACCACACATAGGGGCAGGCTCCTTTTAACATGTCTTTTATTGAAGGTTGTCGTCATGTACAAAGAAGAAATTATAGTGCAGGTGCACAAGATAGATAGAGAAGTACAATGAAAACAAGGCTATCATGGAAAAACTGGTGTACAAGCCGGAGTCATAAGTGTAGGGGATCAAGAATCAGTTAGATAGTAGTAGTTATCCTGTCAGGTGGCAAAGAGCGATCGAAGAAATGTTGCAGGGCATCCATATAACTGAGAAGGGGATAGGTAATTGTCCTCAGGTCCCCTGGGGCTGGGGGGAGGCCTTGATCAAAGGCGAATACACTCCATTTGTTCTGAAAGGCTAATGGGCGATGGCGGGAATGGAGTGTAAGATCCATATGCTCCTTCTTCCATAGGGCAGTGAGATCATATCGCAATTCCAGGACTGTCAGAGGGGAAACGTCCATCCAATGTCTGAGTATGGCTCTTCGTGCTATCATGTAGCAGGTGGATAGCCAGGGTTTGTGCCGTTGAGGGAAAACTATATGTTTGGAGGGGAGGGAGGCAAGTTGATTGTCCAGGTATCCAAAAAGAAGGGCATACACATCCTTAGGCAAAGCTATCCCCATCAAGCGAGATGCAAAGAGAAGAATCTGGTCCCAGAAGGCAGAAATAAGGGGACAGTCCCATAGCTTGTGCAACAAAGTAGGGTGGCGTAATTTGCAGAGTGTGCAGAAATGGTGATGAAGGTCCTTTGAGTTGCGAAGGTGAGGGAAGTATGCTCTGTGCATCTTAAATTGCACTTGTTCAAAGTAAAGAGACACGTAGAATGGTAGCCTTGCAAAGCATAATGCTGAGCATGTGGGAAGTGGAGGGCCTTGTTCCATGGAGAGGCTATCTCTTGGGCAACTAACCTGAGATTATCCGCATTGAGCGGTTGGTAGATATGGGAGATCTTGTGCTTGTTTAACCCTCCTAGCGGTATCCCCGAGCGTGACTCGGGGTGGATTTTCTGTGCTAGGATCGGTATCCCCGAGTCACGCTCGGGGTGGATGGGCAGAACGCGCAGCGGTGTCTTACCTTCTCCTGGCGATCCAGCGATGATCTCCCATTGCTGAGATCGCCAGCCATCTGAGATCCCCGCCGCTCGTCCGTCCTCCGTCGGTGTGATGAATTCCTAGTTCCGTTCCCTGCAGCAGCAATGCTGCACGGGAGCGGAACTAGGGAGGGAAATTCAAACACTGAACGTTGCACAAAACACACACATAACATTTATATTATTATATATATATATATATATATATATATATATATATATATATATATATATATATATATATATGTATATATAAGTATATATAAATATATACACCTATATATATATATATATATATATATATATATATATATATATATATATATATATACACATACTGTATATATATATATATATATATATATATACACACACATATATAAATATATACACCTATATATATATATATATTTATAGTATAACGCATGAATTATAATCTAATCAATAATATAATTTTATTATATAATATAATATATATATATATATATTATATTATATATTATATAATAAAATTATATTATTGATTAGATTATAATTCATGCGTTTGTGTTTCAAATTTATCACATCTGGGATGTCTACTAGAGTCTTGTTTTGGTCAGGTTTAAGTCAGTAAGTACTAAGAATTGTAGGCCTATAATACATAACGCCAAATTTCCATGAAAAAAATTGTACCGCTTTTGGTACAGAATTCCTGACAGAATCATACCGCCAGGGAGGTTAAAAGTATCCATGAGTCCAACAGAGTGCCTCTAAACTGCAAAATTTTGGAGGGGCACAGGGAACTGGCAAAACGTATGCATTGTTGGATCAGCAGATGGTGATGAGGGGAGACCTCATAGAGTCGAGTGAGGTCTGCGAGGCTCAGTGGGACACCAGTCGCATTGTCAAACATTTGAGAGAATTTGGTGAGGCCATGCAAAGTCCAAGATGAAAAGACCGGGTTTTGATGTGCTTGGGGAAACAGGGGATGACCTTGAATAGGGAGATATCTAGAGATCTGCATGGGGACATCTAGCTGTTTTCGAACTGTCCTCCAAGCTGAAATCGTGTCCTTAAGCAGAATATTGGGTCTGAGGGATGGAGGCAGATCTTTATGTCCACAGTGTAGCAGAGAGACTAGGCTGTAGGGGGCTGCCATACACGATTCTAAAGCAAAATTAGTATACCTTGACTCCTGCCTAATCCAGTCCAGGCAACCCCTTAGCAAACATGATACATTGTACAATCTGACGTTTGGCAGACCTATCCCCCCATCTCTCTTCGGGAGCAACAATTTAGTAAGGGCTATCTGGGGCGGACGGCCCTGCCACAGAAAGGAAGTGAAAGCTTTATTGAGTCTGTGGACGTCTGTATGTTTTAACAGGAGTGGAATAGTTTGCAGTGGATACAGTAATTTGGGAAAGCCAGACATGCAAAATAGATGGCACCGTCCAAAGAAGGAGATGGGGAGAGAGCTCCAATTGTGGAGGTCAGCTACCAATCTGTTTATGATAGGGGAGAAGTTAAGCCGATATATAGAGGAAGGGTGGGGCCTATTTCAATCCCGAGGTAAGTGATATGAGTATTAGACAATATCAAGGGGGAGAAAGAGGCCCATGGTGGAACTCGTGTGGTGTTCAAGGGTAGGATTTCACTCTTGGAAAAATTGATACGTAGGCCAGAACACTGGCGTAAAGACTCAAAAAGGGATTTTATGATAGGGAGGTCATGTGGGGGGGGTCCGAGGTGAAGACAAGGACATCATCCACAAAAAGCACGGAGCGAAGTTCCATGTCTCCAACCCGTATCCCCTTTAAAAGGGGGTGGTGAGTAAGGGTTCTGGAAAGTGGCTCTATTGCTAAATTAAAAAGAAGGGGAGATAGGGGGCAATCCTGTCTGGTACCTTTGAACAAACAGAAGGGCTGGGATGAGAGTCCCGCAGCCATCACCTGGGCCTAAGGAGAGGCATACATCGCTTGGACCAAGTGTAGGAAGGATCCAGAAAAGCCGAATTCCGCTAGGAAAATCTCCAACCATCGGAAGCTGACATTATCAAATGCCTTTTCGGCATCGAGGGTGATAATTGCCGAGTCCATGGTGGAGTCGGACCTAGCCGCCTCAAACGCCATCGGAACCTTTCGAATATTCCAGGTAGCTGATCGACTCTGGGTAAAACCAGATTGTGCGGGATGTATTATAGTGGGGAGGAAAGAGGCCAGACGATTAGCTATAATTTTGGAGAGCAGTTTAGAGTCGAGATTAAGGAGGGAGATGGGGCGTAAGGAGCCGGGGTCCAGAGGGTCCTTGCCCTTTTTGGGTATGAGTTTTATAAGGGCTTGGAAACCCGTGGGAAGATATGGATTGCCTTGGAAAATGTGGTTAAAGACATCACAGAGGATAGGGGCCAATGTGGGAGCCGTGATCATATAAAAATCAGAGGTGTACCCATCTGGGCCCGGGGCTTTGCCAGGAGGGAGTTGTTTTATTGAAAAATACAGGAGCAAAATCAGGACCAGAGTCCTGTCCCACCCACTCAGCGCTTATGTCCTATGCAATCGCAAACAAATAGCAACTCACCACTTGTGGATGAGCAAAATGATGGATAACAATATGTAATATTCTAAAGAAGCTGCTGCTATACCATCAAATAATATCTAAAAGGTGCGTATACAAACACAGGCCCATATATGCACTAGCAGCGCTAATACGCCCTTGCTTCAAAGAGCGGCGAATATATCAATAATTCAAATGAATGAATATAAACGGTATGATCTTAATCAATCAGCATAATGTCCTGTTGGCTAGTCAGCATGCAACCAATGGTAGTACAAGTCTCTTTTTCCAAGACAATGGGAAAATTGAAATAGTGCGGGATAGAGCCAAGACAGATCTTCTTTGATTCACCGAAAATGCCACCAAGAGCCTTCACCACACCGCCGTGCTCCCCCTGGGTATTAAAAACATACCCTTGTTGTAAAGATCAAGCGCTTTAGAACAAATCAGGTGATCCTCCACTATCCAATAGCGATCCACCTCTAGATCCTGGCATTAGCTTGTCAACAAGGGTCAGCGCTTCCTCATATCCGCATATCAAGATCACATGAAATGAAAATAATGGGGACCCATAGCATAACATGTACCACACCAAACATTTATTGATTAAAAGGAATCACACTCACATGGGATAAGACATTTCCAAGCATATAGGTGTACCAAAGGAAATCCCCTGCTCCTCCCGCCACAGGCGCTGTCTCCACCGCACTGAAGGACCGGGTGCCTCTGTAACCGACTTCCTGGTTCTACGGCCATATCAACAGCATGACGTAGGACGCTAGGACGCTGTGCAGGGTTGCCTTGGTAGCTGCATGCTCACGCCTGACGCGTTTCGTCATCACTGACTTCAACTGAGGGCGTCTCAGTTGAAGTCCGGGATGACGAAATGCGTCAAAGCGCGAGCACGCGCTACTAAGGCAACCCTGCACAGCGTCCTAGCATCCTACGTTACGCCGTCGATATGGCCGTAGAACCAGGAAGTCGGTTACAGAGGCACCCGGTCCTTGCGGTGCAGTGGAAACAGCGTCTGTGGCGGGAGGAGCAGGGGTACGTTTTTAATACCTAGGGGGAGCACGGCGGTGTGGTGAAGGCTCTTGGTGGCATTTTTGGTGAATCAAAGATCTGTCTTGGCTCTATCCTGCACTATTTCAATTTTCCCATTGCCTTGGAAAAAGAGACTTGTACTACCATTGGTTGCATGCTGACTAGCCAACAGGACATTATGCTGATTGATTAAGATCATACCGTTTATATTCATTCATTTGAATTATTGATATATTCGCCGCTCTTTGAAGCAAGGGCGTATTAGCACTGCTAGTGCATATATGGGCCTGTGTTTATATACGCACCTTTTAGAGTTGTTTTATTGAGTCTAAAACTTCTTCTACGGAGATGGAGGCGTTAAGGAGGTCGAGATGTTCCTGCGCCACCGTGGGCAGGTGGGCAGCGGAGAGAAATGCTGACGCGGCAGTATCATCTATAGGGTCTGGGCCATACAGAGTACTGTGAAAATGCTCGAGGACCTTTACAATATCTGAGGGAGTGTCAACAACCGTGCCCTGGGCGTTTCTGAGAGCTGTAATGTTAGTGGGGGTAAAGGGAGTTTTACAGAGGGAGGCCAAGAGTTTCCCTGGCTTATTGCCAAGCCTGTGAAATTGCCAATTTCTGAAGGAGGAGTGCAGAGTCTCCTGTGCCTCAGCCCATTCCTCAAAACATAATTTAGCAGTCTTCCATTTTTCCCTATTTTGGGGGGGTGTTGGAGAGGTTAAGGGCCGCCTGAGCCGTTCTAAGTTTTTCCAGGAGGTGGAGAAGTAAGCGAGGGCAATGGAAACGGGGCAATGATCTGAGATCACTATATCGTAAATAGTGGAGCGGGCAGTGTGTGGGAGCATGGGGTCGTTAAAGAAAATATAATCTATTCTCGTGAGAGTGTTGTGGGAATGTGAAAAAAAGGTAAATTCTCTCCCAAGAGGGTGGGTCAATCTCCAGGTGTCTGTTAGGAGAAGACTAGTAGCAAAGGAGGCTAGAGGGGAGGGAGGGAGATCAGGGCGTGTGTGAGCGGATGTTGCAACTCCCGATCTATCCTCGGAAAGATCAAAACATTGGTTGAAGTCCCCTGCAACCAGTAGGGGAAGGTGCAGGTATGGGGCCAAAAGTGGTGTGATGGACTGGAAGAAGGACTTCGGGGGGGAGTTAGGAGCATAAATCCCCACCAAGGTCCAGGTACGTTGCATAGTTTGGAGGTGTAAAACAGCAACTCGCCCGTTATCATCATAAGATGAGGAGAGAAGCACACTAGGATAACTCTTATGGATGAGAATTACAATGCCGGTTTTCCCCTTGACTGCAGGGGAGCCAAATACCTGGCCCACCCACAGCTTTTTCATGCAGATAAAATAGTTTTCGCACAGATGTGACTCCTGTAAAATAGCCAAGTCCACTTTCAGGCATCTGAGATGCCGGAGAACGGCCATGCACTTATTGGGGGACCTGAGGCCCTTAACATTCCAAGTGATCAAATTCATATGGGTGGCCGGGACTGGATAAGACTAGAGAGCAGATACAGAGACCAAAATACTTACGTGCTACTGGTACTATAACTCCATACACAAGTACACATAGAAGTAGGAATTAAAGGTAGGGGTGTGACAAGAAGAAGGAGGCCAGGGAGAAGGGCAAAGGTGGCCCTAACAGAGCCTAGGGTCAGAAGTCCCGAAGGACATACACCAGGAAGCCTGAACTTCACTTTTTTACACATGTAACGAGAGTCATCGTAAGGAACAGTGTTACCGGAATCGTTGCCGGGCGCCCAGGAAGATGGCCGATGACTGGCAACCTCCGGGGATATGGATGGATTGCACAGGATATCAGTCGGGGCGTGGGAGACAAAGTCCGGTGGGACTGTGCATCTAGAGTGAGGGGGGATATCCCTCAGACGTCCGGTAGACATGGGGAAAAAAGAAACAGATAAAATTAGCAATAGCAAATGAGGTAGAAACCCCGCAAATTGAAACATAAAGTAAGCTACTGAAAAAAAACAAGGGATATAACAATGTGCTAAAAAATTAAAGGAATCGTTCTGGAGGGTGTTGAAGAGGTTGGAGATGTCCATACAAATCCTTAAGAATGAGGAGAGCAGTTGCAGCGAGGGGGGCTATGTGCCAACACTCTGATACTGGGGAGAGCATAACAGCCCCGTGAGGGCCTCAACGTGTGCAAGAGCGGGATCTATGCCCTGAAAGCCGCTGCTTCTTAGCCGAGTCCTTCCTGGGGCTCCTCTGGTCCTGTAAGGCTTGGGGACATTGAGGAGGGTGGCCAAGGGGGGCATCCATAGTAATGTGCAGGTAGGATTCCAAATAGTGACTAGCCTCTTCCGGATGGGAAAACGATTTTTGCTCCCCTGCAGCATCCATGATACGTAGCGTGGCAGGGTAGGCTAGGGTGAATTTTATTTATCTGCTGTAAAGGGCTTGACATATAGGCTGAAAGACCTTCCTGCATTTAGAAACTTCCTGTGAATAGTCAGCAAAGACTAGGAGCTTGTGTCCATAAATTTGTAGGGCTTTAGAGTTCCGAAATGATTTAAGGATGTGCTGCCTGTCCGCAAAGTTGAGGTAGTGCACTATGATGGGGCGGGGGGACCGCCGTTCGTTTGAGGGGGGCCCAACTTGAGGAGCCCTCTCCACTGAACAGGGGGAGTTGATACCCAGAGCAGCAAGCGAGACATACACAGATCTGAAACGGAGTCTGCCTGGTAGGACTCAGGCAAACCTATGATCCTCAGGTTGTTCTGCCTGGAGCGGTTTTCAAGGTCATCAAGCTTCTCCAAAATGTACCGCTGTGTTTGTCTTACCTGTTGATCAAGGGAAAATGAGCCCTGAACCTCATCTTCTATATCAGACATTCTGTGCTCCAGTTAAGATAATCTACTGCAGTGTTCTCCCAGCTCCTTCCTAAGCTGAGCCATCCCCAATGAGATGGCTTTGTCCACCGCCTCAGTGATGGTCGGGGACAGCAAAGCCGCCACTGCCTGGGCCAGAGATGCTACCTGGGCTTGAGGGAGGGATGTAGGCTGGCAGGTGTGAGAGCCTGTAGCTGCGGGCAGCAGGGCCGTGTCCGCCATTTCTGCTGCGCCTGAGGCCTGGTCTGTGGCTGGGGTCTTGGCTGGAAGATTGTGCGCGGGGTGGCCGTGGAGGACAAACTTATCCATGCCTACCAGATCCCTGATGGTGGTGGATGATCTCCCGGAGGTCGAATGCCTCGGATTGGCTATGGATGCAGGCTTAGAGCTGACGATGTCGGAGCCGCCGTTACGCGCTGCCTGTTACATGGGCGCCGGAACCGGAAGTCGGGGCGAGCTCCTAATGAGATGACGGTTGGTGTCCTGGGGTATTTCCTGCCATATCTGGACCAGGGCATCACTGAGCTCCTAAACACACTGTGGTGCAACTTGGCGGTGTCAGATGAACTGAAAAATATTGTCTTAGAGGTGTTCTGTTGGATTTAGGTCAGGTGAGCATGGGGGCCATTCAGTGGTATTATATCCCCCAGGAACTGGCTGCATACTCTCACCAGATAAGGCCTGGTATTGCCGTGCACCAGGAGGAACCCAGAACCCACTGCACCAGTGTAGGGTTTGACAATGGGTCCAAGCATTTCATCTCGATTCCTAATGGCAGTC
This sequence comes from Pelophylax lessonae, assembly GCF_965119305.1. Taxonomy (NCBI): domain Eukaryota; kingdom Metazoa; phylum Chordata; class Amphibia; order Anura; family Ranidae; genus Pelophylax; species Pelophylax lessonae. The sequence continues at coordinate 161,408,045 of NC_138774.1, read as the reverse complement.
AGGCTGCTATTATCTAGGCTGTAGAGGTCTATGCGTCCCTCCATGGATATGCCTCCGCAGACCATCACTGACCCACGACCAAACCGGCCGTGCTGAATGATGTTACAGGCAGCATACCGTTCTCCACAGTTTCTCCAGACCCTTTCATGTCTGTCACATGTTCTCAGGGTGAACTTGCTCTCATCTGTGAAAAGCACAGGGCGCCATTGGCAGACCTGCTAATTCTGGTGTTCAATGGAAAATGCTAACCGAGCTCCATGGTGCTGGACAGTGAGCACAGGGCCCACTAGAGGACATCGGGCCCTCAGGCCACCCTCATGAAGCCTGTTTCTGATTGTTTGGTCAGAGACATTCACACCAGTGGCCTGCTTGAGGTCATTTTGTAGGGCTCTGGCAGTGCTCATCCTGTTCCTTCTTGCACAAAGGAACAGATACCGGTCCTACTGATGGGTTAAAGACCTTCTATGGCCCTGTCCAGCTCTCCTAGTGTAACTGCCTGACTCCTGTAATCTCCTCCATGCTCTTGAGACTGTGCTGGGAGACACAGCAAACCTTCTGGCTATAGCAGGTATTGATGTGTAATCCTGGATTTGGACTGCCTGTGCAACCTCTATAGGGTCCAGATTTCGCCTAATCCTATCAGTAGTGACAATGACCATAGCCAAATGCAAAATTAGTGAAAAACAGTCAGAAAAATGAGTAGGGAAAAAAAAACTACAGCCTCCACCTGTAAAATCATTCCTGTTTTGGGGGTTGTCTTATTGTTGCCCATGTAGTGCACCTATTGTTAATTTCATTAACACTAAAACAGCTGAAACCGATTACCCCACCCCCCCCTTCCCTTTGCTACTTAACTGACCAGATCAATATCCCAAGATTTTAATTGACTTGATGCTGTACTCTGATTTAAAAGTCTTCCTTTAATTTTTTAGAGCAGTGTATTTTGATGTAAGACATTTGTTTTTTTAACTTTTGAGCTGCCTTTTCAACCTTATTAAACAATTTACTTGGTCTGATAATGCTGAAAAAAGGATACCTTACATATAAAGATGGATGTCTCCTATATTTCTATATATCTCATATTTGATGATATATTGATTTGTGATGTGGGTGTGTATTTATTATTTCTTGGTGTAAGTATTTTCATACTAAGTATTTTCATATGCTAAATCCCCTATACACCTAATAGCTTTTTTCTTCACTATAGCTCAGGCCCACTGTCCTTATTTATCAACAGTATTTCTCATGTTAAAGTTTTATTATGTATCTTACTGAGGAAAAAATACCCTGTATTTAGCCAGCAAGCTAAAACATAAAGCATGTTATAAATAAGGGATTTTTCCTCACTCATCAAAAAACTGTCAATTGCTTATATATACTTTATTCAGGCCTTAAATAACTGAAATGTGGAGACCTGCTTGATTTGCTGAATAGAACAGAGATGGTGGTGTTATTTTAAAATATCATAGAAGAAGTAAAGTGACTATGTAACAAATAATATGTGTGTGTGAATTTGTAATGTACATTTACAGATTTTTAGGACCAGTGAAAGAATGCTTTATTATTTGGAAGAATAGAGATGCCTACATTAAGGGAGAGCAAACTTTGGGCAAAATGGGTCTAGGTCAGTTTTTCAAAGGATAGACTGAGGCATCTGTACCAAGGGTGAAAGTGACCTAGATCAAGGATCAGAACTGTTTGTTAATCAAAGACAAGATAACAAAAAGGGAGGTACAGTGGTGTACCTAGCACATGTGGCACCCAGGGCCGATATTTTTCTACACCCAATCGCTCAAAAAATTATCTGAAAAAACATAGTGGCACATAAAATGCACCACAACGATTTGTATATGTAGTCAAAAATATGTAGTACTGACAGTGGGAGAAGCTTAAACATGCATAGTTAAATAACCCCCCCCCCCCCTGGAATATTCAAAAAACATTTCTATCAGTGCAGTTTGGACATGAATAGAGTTGATCAGTGCAGTTTGGACATGAATAGAGTTGATCGAACACCTGGATGTCTGGGTTCGGTGGGTCCGGCCGAACTTGAAAAAAAAGTCTGGGTTTGTGACCTGGACTTAACCTGAACTTTACCCCGATCCCGAACCCCATTGAAGTCAATGGTGACCTGAACTTTTGAGCACTAAAATGGCACTAAAAAACACATGGAAAGGGTTAGAGGGCTGCAAATGGCAACAAAATCTTCTTAAGAGCATGGCAAGTGCTCTGCAAACAAATGTGGAGAGGGAAATAACTTAAAATAACAGAAAAAACAGAAAAATAAAAAATTATAATCTTGAATGATGTAGGATGAGGATGAGGCCCATATGGAGTAGGAGGTTGAGGTAGCGGTGGATATGGCGGTGTAGGTGGAAGCGGCAGCGGCGGTGGAGGAGGAGGACGAAGCCCATATGGAGTAGGAGGTTGAGGTGGCGGTGGATGTGGCGGTGTGGGTGGAAGCAGCGGTGGAGGAGGACGAGGTAGCCAACACTGGTTTTTGTTTTAAATTTTATTTATTTTTAAATTAGGGTACACCCCAAAAGAGTTGGAGAGATCAAATACAACATGGCTGGGTAAGGCCGGTATACATGTCTATTCTGCACAAGGTACGGACAAGTCCTGTGGGATCCATGCCTGGTTCATTTTAATGAACGTGAGCTTGTCCGCATTGGCTCTGGACAGGCAGCTGCGCTTGTCTGTGATAACGCCCCCAGCCGTGCTAAATACATGTTCAGATAATACACTGGCTGCAGGGCAGGCCAGCACCTCCAAGGCGTAAAGGGCAAGCTCAGGCCATGTGCCCAATTTGGAGACCCAGAAGTTGAAGGGGGCAGACCCGTCATTCAGTACATCTAGGCGTGTGCACACATACTGCTCCACAATGTTAGTACTGGGTCGTGGTGCTGCTGGTGGAGCTCCTGTTGCAAGGAGAGGATGTGGTCAATCTGTGCCAGCTACACGCACAAGTGAAACACCTTTCTCAGCTGCGAGTAGGCGACAGAACCTTACAGCAGTATTTGGCAGGGCCTAATGCGCCTCTACAAATGTTGAGGACAGAACAAGTACATGCGATAGTAGATTGGGTTGCTGACAGTGCCTCCATTCCTTCACATTGTCTCCCACCCAGTCTTCTGCTGAAAGGTCAGAGTTGGCACCTGCAGCCGATGTCCATCAATCTTTCACATCACCCCCTTGCAAATCAGCCAAGCAGTCTGAGCCCCAAGTCATGCAGCAGTCTCTTCTTCTTTTTGATGACTCTGTTAGCATGGTTTCCCAGGGCCATCCACCTAGCCCTGCCCCAGAAGTGGAAGAGATTGAGTGCAACGATTCCCAATCACTTATGTCTCAAGATGAGTACATGGGAGGACCATCACAGCACGTCTCGGATGATGACGAAACACAGGTGCAAACTGCTGCGGAATTCCGATTTGTGGAGACCGACAAGGAGGGCAGGGGTGAAGACTGGGTGGAAGATGATGCGGAGGACGGTGAGGTCCTCCACCCCACATGGAATGAATGTCATGCAGGTGACCTGAGTAGTTTGGAGGAAGAGGCTGTGGTCGCACAGAGCCACCAACACAGCAGAAGAGGGAGCAGGGTGCAAAAGCAGAGCAGCCGTGCCCTAGACACTACGCCTGCTACTGCCCATAGCAGCAAGGGACCGAGCACACCAAAGCCAGCTCTAAGGATTTCCCTAGCATGGCAGTTCTTCAGACAATGTGCTGATGACAGGACACGAGTGGTTTGCACGCTGTGCAATCAGAGCCTGAAGCGAGGCATGAACCTTCTCAACCTGAGCACAACCTGCATGACCAGGCATCTAAGTGCAAAGCACGAGCTGCAGTAGAGTAGACACCTCAAAAACCAAGAAAGGTCTCTGGCTCCTCCTGCTTCCTCTTCTGCTGCAGTCTTGGCCTCTTCATCCACCTTTGTAGTGAGACCAGCACCTGCCACCCCGCAAACACGGAGGATCTGCCAGCAACACCACCACCTGGGTCACCAACAACCATCTCCACAATGTCCCGTGGAAGCATTCAGCTTTCTATCTCCCAAACACAGGAGCGGAAGAGGAAGTACCCCCCCTACCCACCCGCGATCCTTGGCCCTGAATGCCAGCATTTCAAAATTCCTGGCCTTTGAAATGCTGTCATTCCGTTTGGTGGAGACGCAGAGTTTTAAAAGCCTTATGGCGGTGGCTGTCCCACAGTACATCATGCCCAGCCGCCACTACTTTTCCAGGCAAGCCATCCCTTCCCTGCACAACCAAGTGGGGGACAAAATCAGGTGTACCTTGCCACAGATGGCATTGCGCAGTGTACACCTAACTACGGATATGTGGACCAGTAAGCACGGTCAGGGACGTTATATCTCCCTAACAGCACACTGGGTAAATGCAGTGGCGGCTGGGCCTGAGGCGGATAGCAGTTTGGCGCATGTCCTTCCACCACCGAGGATTGCAGGGCGCTTCAGTTTGCCTCCTGTTCCTAACTCCTTCTACTCTGCTTCCTTATCCTCTACCACCTCCTCATCCAGTCAGCTTAACACCTTCACCACCAACTTCAGCACAGCCAGGGGTAAACGACAGCAGGCAGTTTTAAAACTTGCCTGTTTGGGGGAAAAACCACACACCGCGCAGGAGTTGTGGAGGGGCATTCAACAGCAGACCGATGAGTGGTTGCTGCCAGTGAGCCTCAAGCCCGGCCTGGTGGTGTGCAATAATGGGCAAAATCTTGTAGCAGCTCTGGGCCTAGCCGGTTTGACACACATCCCTTGCCTGGCGCATGTGCTGAATTTGGTGGTTCAGAGGTCCCTTAGAAATTACCCCGATATGTCAGAGCTGCTGCAGAAAGTGCGGGCCGTCTGTGCGCACTTTCGGCGTTCTCACCCTGCTGCTGCTCGCCTGTCAGCGCTGCAGCGGAACTTCGGCCTTCCCGCTCACTGCCTCATATGTGACGTGCCCACAAGTTGGAACTTCACCTTGCACATGCTAGCCAGACAGCAGGCCATAATGGAGTTTCAGCTGCATCATGCATGCATAAGTCGCTCTGCAGAACAGCACCACTTCACCACCAATAACTGGGCCTCCATGCGAGATCTGTGTGTCTTTTTGCGCTGCAATATATGCAGACTGGGCTGCAATTTATTTTTCCCCCTAAATGGGTTTTTATTGATAAGCGGAATACAACAACAGTATCCAATGGGTGTATCTCACTATAAAATATGCAGACTAGGGCACAATTTATTTATTTTCCCTAAATAGATGTTTATTGAATAGCGGAATAGAACAACAGTATCCAAAGGGTGTATCTCACAGTAAAATATGCAGACTAGGCCGCAATTTATTTTTTTCCCCCTAAATGGGTTTTTATTGATAAGCTGAATACAACAACAGTATCCAATAGGTGTAGCTCACTGTAACATATGCAGACTAGGCCGCAATTAAATTTTTTGCCCCTAAATGGGTTTTTATTGATAAGCGGAATACAACAACAGTATCCAATGGGTGTAGCTCACTGTAACATATGCAGACTAGGCCGCAAATACATTTTTTTTCCCTAAATGGGTTTTTATTGATAAGCGGAATACAACAACAGTATCCAATGGGTGTATCTCACTGTAACACATGAATGAAACATTAACATTTTTCCCTTTAATTGGTGATTTTTGAAGAGCAGATTTGGAGCAGTGTCTAAATGCTGTATGACAGTGTCACAGTAAAGTATGAATGAAAAGCTGAAAAATATTTTTTTTCCCTAAATACTGAAACATAATGATTTTTCCCTTACATTGGTGCTTTTTGAAGAGCAGATTAGAAAAAGCAGTGTCTAAACAATGTATGTCAAAGTAAAATATGAAGGAAATTTTGTTTTTCTTTTTTAAATGCAGATTAAGCAGACACATATGCACTGAATTTGCATTACATGGCCGCTACACACCGCACGCCTAACAGGTTGGATACTGTTGTTGTTCTATTCCGCTATTGAATAAAAAAACCCATTTAAATGAAAAACTGAAAATATATTTTTTCCCCTAAATACTGAAAAATAATTATTTTCCCCTTACATTGGTGCTTTTTGAAGAGCAGATTAGAAAATGCAGTGTCTAAACAATGTAAGTCAAAGTAAAATATGAAGGAAAAATGTTTTTTTTTTTTTAAATGCAGATTAAGCAGACACGTATGCACTGAACTTGCATTACATGGCCGCTACACACCTCACGCCTAACAGGTTGGATACTGTTGTTGTTCCATTCCGCTATTGAATAAAAAAAACCCATTTGAATGAAAAACTGAAAAATACTTTTTTTTTCCCTAAATACTGAAAAATAATTATTTTCCCCATACATTGGTGCTTTTTGAAGAGCATATCAGAAAAAGCAGTGTTTAAACAATGTATGTCAAAGTAAAATAAGAAGGAAAAAAGTTTTTTTCTTTTTTAAATGCAGATTAAGCAGACACATATGCACTGAGCTTGCATTACATGGCCGCTACACACCGCACGCCGCCCACCTAACAGACTGATAAAAGTTTTTTTTTCTCCCTCCTCCTCCTCACTGGGCTCAGGTCAGGGCATAAAGATCATGCACTGCACCCCCACACAATACAATCAATGTAGATCGCTGTCTGATTAAAGAAGATTCTTCCTATTCTTTCCCTGAAAGCAATCTCCAGCCTGCCCCTACAATAATCTCCTATCTCTCCCTCAGGGCAAAAAGATTGTGCACTGCACCCCCACACAATAAAATCAATGTAGATCGCTGTCTGATTAAAGAAGATTCTTCCTATTCTTCCCTGAACGCAATCTCCAGCCTGCCCCTACGATAATCTCCTATCTCTTCCTCAGCAGCAGCATCAGGAACCTTTCCCTAGTATAGTTATAGCAGAGTGACGTGCGGCGCTATGTGACTCCAGCTTATATAGAGTCTGGGTCACATGCTGCACTGGCCAATCACAGCCATGCCATTAGTAGGCATAGCTGTGATAGCTTCTAAGGGCACACTAGTTAAACGCTTGCTGATTGGCTGCCTTGCACCTGTTGAAACCGTGCCATTAAAACCACACCAAAACTTTAAAACCGCGCCGAAACATCAAATAACATTACCGAACAACGGACAGTATCCCGAACATACAGTGAAATGTTCGAGTCCGTGTCCGGGTACCGAATACCCAAAAGTCCGGTACGATCCTAAACAATACAGTCCGGGATCGCTCAACCCTAGACATGAACTGAAATATGGCTTCTCTAGGAGAATTACAAAAGGATGTTTGCACAGCTTGCCAACATCCAAGAGGGCTAGATAAATGCATGAGTTTATTTGACTAGTAGCCCCCCCACCCCCCTACCAGTCCAATATGATTATTGATGGGGGAAGGATGGAATGGACATTTTGAATACCAGTACCTCTGCAGGGGTTTACTACTTTGAACTGGCTCAAATCACAGCATACCTCCTGGGATGGGAGATCATGTGGACATCTGATCAAGAAGTCAAATCTAAACCTGGGACAGGAATAAACTTTTATGACCTTTCGTTCAAAAAACCTTCACTAACTGCAATTACCAACCCCCAGCTGGGTGTGGGTCCAAACTCAGGACAAAAAGGGCCCTGATAAGAGAGATTCAGGGAAGATGTGTGTATGATAGCAGACAGAACCCATTGCTTCCCCTGACCATCTTTCTCCCCATTGTTTTTCCCCATTTTCTTATCTGTAACTATTATGTATTTATATCCATATTTTACATAAATTCAACCCTTATTTTAAGAGTTATTTGTCTTTCATTGGAAGCAAGACACTTTTACACCATACTCAGCACATATATACAACTGTTCTTTTACTGACAAAAAAATGCTTTAATAATGTGCCATAAGTAAACGTGTAACAGACAAGTACAAACCTCAGCACATGCATTTTAATAAAATACTATTGTTGCTTTGTTGGCTCCCAGACAACAGAGAGGCATAGAGTGTACAGCAGTAGCAGAACAGCAACACTTACAGCCCAGGGTATGACCGGGGGGGGGGGGGGGAGCCAGAGTGGGCAATAAAAAGTTTTAAGAATTACACAATTATTCATTTTCACAAAGTCTGCTGTCTCAGTTTTTATTATGCCAATTTGCAATCTCTCCAGAAAGTTATGAAGAGTGATCAAATGAATTGTAATTAATTGCAAAGTTCCTCTTTGCCATAAAAAAAATGAACTTAATCCCATGAAAAACATTTCCAATGTATTTGTGAAGAAGACTTCAGGGAGCCCAAGAAGGTCCAATAGCGCCAAGACAATCTCCTACAGTTGATTTAGCTGTGGGATTAGGGCACCGCCAGTGCAGAGCTTGCTCAGCAGTGGCAGCATGCAGGTGTGAGTGCATCTGCACGCAGTGAGGCAAAGAGTTTTGGAGGATGGCCTGGTGTCAAGAAGGGCAGCAAAGAAGCCGCTTCTCTTCAGGAAAAACTTTAGGGACAGACTGATATTCTGCAAATGGTACAGGGATTGTACTTCTGAGGACTGGGGTGAAGGCATTTTCTCTAATGAATCCCCTTTCCAATTGTTTGAGGCATTCAGAAAAAAAAAAAACTTGTCTGGAGAAGAAAATGTGAGGGCTACCATCAGTCCTGTGTCATGACAACAGTAAATCCTCCTGAGATCATCCATTTGAGCATTTGCTTCTCAGCCAGGAGAGTAGGCACACTCACAATTTTGCCAAAGAACCAAGCCATGAATAAAGAATAGTACAAAAACATCCTCTGAGAGCAACTTCTCCCAACCATCCAAGAACAGTTTGGTGATGATCAATGCCTTTTCCAGCTTAATGGAGCACCTTGCCATAAGGCAAACATGTCTTGGGGAACATAAAAATGATGGGTTTGTGACCAGGATACTCCCCAGACCTTAATCCTATTGAGAACGTGTGGTCAATCCTCAAGAGGAGGGTGAACAAAATACCCCCACAAATTCTGACAAACTCCAAGCATTGTTAATGCAAGAATGAGCTGCCATCAGTCAGGATGTGGCCCAGAAGTTGATTGACAGCATGCCAGGCCCAATTGCAGAGGTCTTAAAAAAGCAAGTTTAACACTGCAAATATAGTTTGCATAAACGTAATATAATTGTCAATAAAAGCCTTTGACACTTATGAAATGCTTGTAATTATCCTTCAGTATACCATTGTAACATCCGACAAAAATATCTTAAAACAATGAAGCAGCAGACTTGGTGAAAACTAATATTTGTGTTATTCTCAAATGTTTTGGCCATGGGCCCATGGCTTTACACTGAGGGGTCCTGGCCACAGCTCACCAAGACCTATGAAGTCCAGCCATCTTCCAATGACATCAACAGGGAAACACAAGCATGCTACAGTACTTTCGTGGCTCGCCTGGTGGCAGTATATGGTGCAGCTCTCAATACCAGAACCTCCCATTCACTTTACAGCTAGAGGTGCCCCACTTAGGCATGGCAGTGTTAGTGTTCATGGAGCATGTACTAGTCAGGTCATCATGAATGTCACAATCCATCAATCAGATTGGGCTTATTTAGGACAGGATTTCTGGGGACAATGTGAGTGCTTCTACATTCCCCAGGGTTGAAAGGGTTAAAGTTGCCAGATGTAATATCAAGAAAGCTTTTATGGGACTGTGCTAGCAAGCTGTAACCCAACCTATTGTCCTGAGACATTTTATTTATCAGCCAGGTTGGCTGGTATTTTCAAGAAAGGGGACATAAAGCTCCTGCAAGTTGAGATTCTGCTATAATTCTACTCTGTGAAACAGAACCTTCTGTAAAGGGGGATTTCTTTGTCAAGTTCATAGACTGTTGCAGTTTCAAAGGGAATACAGCCAAGTGTATGTTCGGTTTTCTGGATCACATAGAGAAGGAAGTTGTCCTCATCGTTGATCTTTAAGTCAAATTGGGCATCCCATAAATCCCATACCCCATCCAAGTTGTTTTCCCCAATAAGACAACAAAAACAAGTTTTGGACTGTTTCCTTGTCTCTGAAAGAGAGTTGAAAATGTGTGTTGCCTGACTATGCAGAAATAGGGAGACCCACAGTCCAGCAGCCTTTGCAGGGGTAGTGCTACACAGGCAAAAAACACTGGCTCTGAGTGAGACATGCACTGCATGTGTTCATCGTACTGTGTATTAGCAGTGTCCCAGAAGGTTTTATGTGTACAATGCTCCTCCACAGTATGGGGCTGCATTCATCCAAGCTGTCCCTGCACTTCCTCTGGTGGCTGCTGGTGTCGCTGTGCACAGTGTAAATACATACATGTGCTGTGCACAGTGGTCTATGGACACAAAAGTGACATGCAGGCTCTTACTAGCAAGCTTATCCTCTAGAGCTGCTGGTCCAGTACCTTCTCACAAGCTGCAGCACCCCCAGTGAGTGCGCACCAAGAGTGGACAGCACCTCCCACAACCCACTTAATATGCCACTAAGTAGTAAATGTTTTGGCACTGAAAAGACATGGTAAGGTCCATTTTTATATCAATACACACACAGTTAAATTTTTACTCTTCTTTGCTTAAAAGTACGAGCATTTTCAACTCATTTTTTTTTTCATATGATATGAAAAGTGAGGAGGAAATATCCAGAATACAAATTTTCCATGGTGCAGATATGCTAAAAACGTAAAAAAAAAAATTATTATACAAATAAAAATATGTGAAAGGCTAGGTACGCCTTTTGACAAAAAATAATAAATGCACATTTTTTAGCAGGTATTTTGTTTTGGGAGCTTGTAAAGCATTGCACCAGTGATCAGCAGGTCGCTGATGCCATGCAGGTCTGTCAGTCGTACAAGGAAGCCGATACATTCTGACAGGAAGACTCAACGAACTACCACAGTGCTCATAGCAACATGGTAGTTCATTGAAAACTACAAGGTGACACCTGAAAATGGCTGCCTGACCTTGTAGTTTTCCATTCACAGAGCACTGCATATAGGGTTGCCACCTCATCCCTTTAAAATCAAGAACACAATAATTACACAGGTTCTGTGGCTGATTAAGGTGGTAATTAAACTCACGTAGTACCCTATGTGCAGGAAATTAGCCTCAGAACCTGTGTAATTAATATGTGTTTAGTTTTAAAGGGATGAGGTGGTAACCCTAACTGTTAATGAGTGACGGGCCGGGTGGGTGGCCTCCTGCATGGCTGCATTTTTTTTTTTTTTTTAACAGCTAGCGGGGGGGGGGGGGGGGGCAGCCTAATTGTATTTTCAAAAGGAGTTTAGCAATTACATCCTTCATAACTATTTAAGTATATTTTTCCTTTCTAACTCAATAAAAAAAGTACAGATTTGGAAACAAGTAGAATAAAGGCTTGTGTAAACAGGCATTAATCCGTGTACAAAAAAGCTTTCCTGATGACAACATGGCAGCATAGCTCCACACTGATATTCACCCACAGGACCTGTTTAAATCTATAAAAGGAAAGCTAGAGCAACCTACCCCCCCCCCCACTTCAATATCAGAAAGAACTTGATGTTGTAATAAAGTCCCTACCTGTCAACTACATTTTTCTTAGTTTCTGATAGGACATTTTGTAAATAAGTAATTTTTCTTCTTCACTGATGTGCACTGATGGGCACTGATGAGGAGGCAGTAATATGCAGCACAGATGGGCACTGATAGGCAGCACTGATATGCAGCACTGATGAGCACTGATAGGTGGCACTGATAGGCGGCATTGATGGGCAATGATAAGCACTGAAAGGCAGCACTGACTGGCATTACTGATGGGCACAGATTGACATCACGGATGGGCACAAATTGGCATCACTGAAGGACACAAAATGGCATCACTGAAGGGCACTGTTGGGGTTGCACTGATCATTAGGGCACTGATGATCAGTGCCCTGATTATCTGTACAGGTTTTCCTTGTGATGAGATGCCATTGATCTGCTCTTCTCTCTTCACACTCTGTCAGTGTGGGGGGAGGAGAGAGTGAACTGGCATTTCCGTGTTTACATGTGATCGGCTGTGATTGGACACAGCCGATTACATAGGTAATTCAATTGCAGTGCAGTGAGAGTGCACATGAAACGCAGTGTGATTTTCAGAATTAGATCGCATGGATGTTCATACCCATGCAATCCGATTCTAGTGCAGACAAAAAAAAGTGTCCTGCATAAGTTTGCTGTGAATGCGGTGTGATTTGAGCCATACAAATCAATGGCTCAAGACGCACCCCAGAGAAACCATATGTAATTCACAGAGGAATGTCCTGCAATTCTTGTGCAAATTACATGCAGTGTCCCGCACCATATTAGTGTGAACCTGGCCTGAGTTTGAAAATATTTACTTTCTTGGGAAGAGATGGTGGGGATGTGAGACTGCCCCCAATGCTTCCATGGACTTGTCTAAAAATTTGTCTTGCTTGTAGCCATATTTATACATTTTTAATCAGCATTTAGCCAAGTAGGCCATGACTTTATGGAGGAGCAGAAAGTTGAGATTTTTCCTGAGCTTCAGCAACTCGGTTTCATGTTCTTTAGCTAATGAGAGCTTATGTAGTGACTCTATTTTCAATAATTACTGGAAAAGTGAGTCCTTTTAGTTTTGTCTCTCTGAGGCTTGCAAAATGCTTAATTATAGGGGCTCTAAGAATACATTTTTCTGCTTCTAGACCTTTGTGGGGTTGGAGTTAGGAATGACATTTAGAGGGAAAAAGTCTGTAAGATCTTTGGATGGGTTTTCTGTGACTTCTGGAGATTGCAATAAGTAAAAGCTGCGGAAAAAAAAAAAAACACCCACGCTACCTAAAATAAATAATAATACTGTGATAACTGCATTCACAAGGTGCCTAAGCACCTTGACAAAGTAAAAAAAAAACTAAATCTTTAAAGGTACAGCACTATTCAACCAATAATATAAATTAACTATACTAGTTAAACAATATTTTTTTTTTTTAAATAGTGGATGCACTACTAATACAAACCATAAATGGCAGTTATCGAATAATAAAGTCCAAAACATTAAGTGCACTATTTGGAACAGATTTTGATTAGCATGTAGCACTGAGCACTTACTGTGTTGCCCCTTATTATCGGACCTTTTTATTTTATTATTTGCATTAGTGCATGTACTACTTAACAAAATTATACTTTAACTAGTATTGTTGATTTAGATTGTAGTAGGTGTTTAATAGTTTGTTATTGTCATTACTTTTTCTTTGGGCTGGGAAGTTTCACAGAGATTTGAACAGAGACATGGTCATATGCTCTATTGGACACAATTGGCCAACTTGACTCATAGGGGAGGAGACGATGAGCTCTAAGGTAGGAAATACATTAAGCATTTTCCTTTCCTTCAACCACTGGTTAAAGGAAAGAAAATTGATTAAATACGTCACACTGCGCTTTTGTATTTAGACAGCGGCAGGTTTCCCACCCTTAGAATACAATTATCACTGCCAGCAAGTAGTGCTGACCTGGTCCGATTTCGATCCGTCTTTGGCTCAGGCCTTTATGGGGGATAGAAAAATAATCAACTCCAGTGTAAATGTTTTGGATGTTAGAGAAATTGGTGTAATCTCTAACAGATAGATGCTGAATCTGCAATACCACATGTTTTTTGACTTGAGTTAGCCTTTCTACCTAGCACATTACTTACCTAGAACTAGCATGTAGTCAGTAAAACCTAAAAAGTCTCAACTCTCTTTATACACGTTCCTGATTTATGACTCATTGGGTACCGATGCTAAAATTAAGAGAACATTTCCAAAAAAATGCACTTAAAAAGATTATGTTTGTGTGTGGTAGTGAGCTACTGATATAAGAAATGTAGTATTGGTAGCAAAGTGTGTGGATATAATTTAAACTCATATTTAAAGAAATAAGTCAATGCACTTGTTAATTCAAAATATTTAATGTATTTTTTAGGCCTTAGGAGATCCTGTCATTTTCTAAACAATTCCTATTGGCACTCATCCCTTCAGCATGCAACACTTTCAGGAGTGTTGGATGCCTGTATACCCTGCCATATGCTTTTGTTCTTTCCTCCAACCCCTACATTGCTACAGGACACAGCAGTCATGTAGAGGGTGGAGGGCTGAATTACATTACATGGGACTGACATTAGGGTTTTTTTTAAAACAGAAAAATCAAGATATGCAAATCATTCTTTATCATGCATGAGATCAACACACACTGAAGCAGAAATGCAGCTATTTTGTCAAAGTAAACAAGTCATAAATGTGGGACTGGCCATTTCTTCCTTCCTTCCAAACATGCTAGTTAACTGTATCTTATACTGACCCAATATTTTAAAATCCCTCATCTTAAATCTATGTGCAGATCAGGAAGGTCCTTATCTATATATTGATGCAAGAAGGTCAGCATGACAGTCAGGCAACTAGGATTTAGCAAAAGAAACTTCATAAATTTCATCTGCAAACATCCGGCACATTTACTTAAGCTTGTGGCCCAACAGTCATAGAGATTACAGTCATTTAAAAATTATTAATCTGTAAAATTGGCAGGTATCCGACACCAATGAAATGTTTTGTTTTCACGGGCTGACCAGATTTTTGCAGATTCACTCATTTATAGTAATTGTGGACCCAGAGTTTAGATTGCATAATGGATCATCTATCACTGATAAATTAACAGTGAAATATTATGTTGGAAAAATTCCCCTAGGTCCTTTTAAATATGGTGAGATTATAGCACTTTGGATTTAAGTAGTGCCTGTTACATAATAAATATTGGCAGTTAACTTGTTTAAAACAAACCTACAAAACTAGAAATGCAGCCAACATACTTTGTATGCACAATCCCTTTTATCCTAATATTGTGTTTTTTTTTTGTTTTAAATAGAGTAAGTAAGAGACAGAAGTTGTGTCAGGTTTTTGTTTTTGTCCCTGTACTCATTTTATAATAGACAGTGGACAGATCATGCTTTAAAGGAGTTATAAAGCCTCAAGGTTTTTTTACCTTAATACATTCTATGCATTAAGGTGAAAAACCTTTAGCGCTACAGCTTTTACACAGATCCCCCCTTATTCTTACCTGAACCCGATCTTTCCAGCGACAAGCACGAGCCCAGCACCTCCCGCGGCTGTCAATCAAATACAATGCTGCGGGAGTGGGGGATGGGGCTGAGTCCCGCTGTCTGTGTCAACAGAAGTCACGAGCATGCCTGCACGGGTGCCCCCCCATCAAAAAATGGTTCTCGGTGGGGGCATCCGATGAAGAAGAGGAGCTAGGAGTGCCATCGGGGCACCCCATAAGAGGAGGATTGGGGCTGCTCTTTGCAAAATCCATGCACAGAGCAGGTGAGTATAACATGTTTGTTATTTTGAAAAAAAAAAATAACCTTTTCAATTACTTTAACCACTTGCCGACCGCCGCACGACTATCTACGTTGGCGGTCAGCCCCTCACAGGCAAAGCGACGTAGGTCTACGTCGCTAGCCTGTGAGGGTCTAGGGAGCGAGCGCGAGCCGCCGGAGGCGCGCTCCTGCTCCCGCGTGGTCACGGACCCCCCCGCGCGTGTGACCGGCGGACCCGATGTCCGCCGGTCACTCTGCGATCGTCGGGGGAGAGGGAGAAAGTCAGGCGGCTTGTGTAAACAAGCTGCCTGTCATTCTCCCCTGTGTATGAAGGATGATCATACTGTTCTACTATGTAGAACCGTTGATCACTGTTCATACATCTGAAGCCGCAGCCAATCACAGTAGAAAGCACACCCCTAGGGACACACATAGCCCCTCCCTTTCAAAAAAAGTTAACCCCTTCACTGCCAGTGTATTTTTACAGTAACAGTGCATATGTATAGCACTGATTACTGTAGAAATGTCACTGGTAACCCCAAAAGTGTCAAAAATGTCAGTCAAGGGTCCGATCTGTCCACCGCAATGTCGCAGTACCGCAAAAAAAATTGCAGATCGCGCCATTACGCGTTAAAAAAAAAACAACAAAAATGACAAAAATCTTTCCCTTTGTTAGTAAACGCGATAACTTTTGTGCAAACCAATCAAAATACGCTTTTTGCGATTTTTTTTTACCAGACATAGGTAGCATAAAACAATTTTTTTTTGGGGGGGGGGATTTCATATAAAAAAATATGAAAAATATTGCTATTTTTGCAAAATTTACGCTCTTTTTTTGTTTATAGCGCATGATCAAAAAATCGCACAGGTGATCAAATGCCACCAAAAGAAAGCTCTGTTTGTGGGAAAAAAAGGACGCCAAATTCATTTAGATACAGCATTGCATGACCGCGCAATTGTCCATTAAAGTCACGCAGTGCCGAATCGCAAAATACCCCCTGGTCAGGAAGGGGGTAAAATCTTCCCGGGCTTAAGTGGTTAAAATGCTTTTTTTGAGGTTGCACTAATTTTTAAAATGATTCTTATATAAAATTGCAGAAAGTTGTATTTCTTCTTTTTTTTATTTTTCAATATTCCCTTATCATTAAAACTCTTTAAAATATATACATATTACCTGAAGTCAGAAAAATTTCTGGTCATGAAGTGGTTAATAATGGGTTTTGCAATGCTGCTCAAAATTTGATCCAATCAAGCTAGTGAAGTGATACTTGGGTAAATACAAAAGAAACATTATCTAATAACACTGATAGGTGTTGACGTTTCCATATGTGCCAATGTATTTAGCTGCTAACCATTAATAGCCTTGTGCTCATCCATGGAAGTAATAGTTACCATGGTAGCACAATATTAGCTCTAAAAATGTGTACGTGAACAACAAGACCACTTGATCTTTGAAATGCAGTAACTGATCATTTCTGCTTCAGCAAACAGTTAACTGTACAAGGAAGTCATGCATATTTATATGCTGACTGGATCATGCAGTTCCATAGTGGCAGTAGCCTCGGAACATCTCTCCAAGGGGTTGCAATTACCAAAAGACCAGTAGTAGCAATTTTCATACTTATGATGTATAAACTGAAATTCTTAGAAGAAGCCATTTATATGGTGGCCTAAAACAATTTTTCAATACGGGTAAATATGCCTCCCTTCCTCCCTATCTTGCCTCTACTTCTGCCCCTGTTGGATCTTTATTTGTGCCATATGTTTGCATTGTAACTCAGATCAATGACTCAGGGCCCTCAGGCTCTATATCCTGTATTTGTTTTTTCCCTTGGTTACTTAGGAAATTCAATAAATATAAAAAAAAAAAAAAAAAAAAACACTTTTACATATAGTAACTTACAGTCAATATAGATTATCAAAAAACTTAACTACTATATAATGGTTGTAGTATTTCATTAAAGGTTTTTTTCTCTACCCAGTTTTAAAGTTGATCTAAAGATCTACAGTAACTTTTAACTGGATACAGTGGCTTGCAGTGTTTATCAGGGGCGACAAAGGGTGACATGTGACATAATGAGACCATGCGGGTGCAAAATTGTCATACAATTGTCTCCCCGTAACAAAAAGCACCTAAGCAAAGACCTCTATGAAAGGATCATCTGATATTCTTTAAATAAAGATTCAAATTCTTTTAAAAACAAATCTAAAAAAATATACAAAAATGTTAAAGCTTATATAAGATGTCATGCCATTTACAGAGTGTTTGTGTGGAATCCTCCCAGGCGTCATGCAAAGCTGTTGCAAACATCAGCTCTTCTCTCCAGACCCTCTTTCATTTCTGCAGCTAATTTCAGGAATCTGTACTAGAATCCATATATCAAACTTTTGCTGGTGTGCAGAAGAGCTTGAAATAAGTAAAACTAAAGCTTTATGCAGGCATTAAAAGAGGTTTAATATACAATATAGTAAATAAATCTGTGGCTATGAGAGGATTAAACTTACAAAGCATTTCTTCCATGATCTGTCCCCACATTTTCTAATTGCTGCTGGCTGAATTTTTATTTTTTTTTAAAGGCCACTTTTTTGGAAAAACAGTGTTATATTTCCAAGCAATATGAAATAGCATAAACACTCATATTTTCTTTAGGAAAGACATGCAACAGGTTTTTTTTTTTTTTTTGTAGGCAGGAGATTGTGAGATACAGGGATAGAGTGTTGTCACCCCATACCACAAGGTGCCCAAACAAGGACATTTATATAAGTGCCAGTAGTGAATACGTTTTTATATATTATATCAAGCTATGCTTCAATTCTTATGTGCCCTGGCTGTATACATAGATCTGTACACTCAAAATCATTTTAACCACTTGCCTACCGCCACAAGTACATATACTGTGGCGGTCAGTCCCGGCCAGGCAAAGTGACGTACCGGTACGTTACTAGCCTGTCACTCACTTGTGAGCCAATAGCGGACGAGCACGCGCCCGCTGAGGCGTGCGCCCGCCCCGGCTCGTTCCCTAACAAGTCAGTGCATGTAACCGGCTGACCCAATGTCCGCCGATCACTCGCGATCGTTCTCCGGGAAGGGAGAAAGGCAGGTGGCTAATGTAAACAAAGCCGCCTGTCATTCTCCCCTGTGTAAAAATGGAGATCAGACGGTTCTACTATGTAGGACCGTTGATCTCTGTTTTTACACCAGTAGCCATGTCCAATCACAGTTAGAAACACGCCCCTAGGACACACTTAACCCCTCCCTCTCCAATACAGTTAACTCCTTCCCTGCCAGTGTCATTTTTACAGTAACAGTGCATATGTATAGCACTGATTACTGCAGTAATGTCACTGGTAACCCCAAAAGTGTCAAAAATATCAGTCAAGGGTCCGATCTGTCCGCCGCAATGTCGCAGTCCCACAAAAAAAATTGCAGATCGCTGCCATTACTCGTTAAAAAAAATAACAACAAAAATGACAAAAATCTTTCCCTTTGTTAGTAAACGCAATAACTTTTGCGCAATCCAATCAAAATACGCTTTTTGTGTTTTTTTTACCAGACATATGTAGCATAAAACAAATTGGCTAAAAATGTTAAAAAATTTAGATTTTTACATTTTTTTGGGGGGAAATTTCATATAAAAAAATGTGAAAAATATTGTTATTTTTGCAAAATTGACGCTCTTTTTTTGTTTATAGCGCATGATCAAAAAATCACACAGGTGATCAAATACCACCAAAAGAAAGCTCTGTTTGTGGGGAAAAAAAGGACATCAAATTTGTTTAGGTACAGTGCCGCACGACCGCGCAATTGTCCGTTAAAGTCCCGCAGTGCCGAATCGCAAAATACCCCCTGGTCAGGAAGGGGTAAAATCTTCCGGGGCTTAAGTGGTTAAGGACCAAAATATACCAACAACAGCTGCTGAAGGTCCTGCATTGGATAAAGACACAAAAACTGGCAGCACAGAAGAATTTAGTACTGGAGCACTCAGATGCACTGCTGCTGCCCCCTAGTAACACAGGTGCTTCTGCAGCTTCTGTCTACTCTCCTCTCCTGCATGACAAACTGCTTCTGACAGCATCAAGCATCTGAGATTTGCTGTAATAGCTCCAATGCAGACCTGTATCTTCATACCCTGTTACCCACTAAAGTTGATCTGTAGGATTGGGTGCATTGGTTTGAACTCTAATTGAAAACTGAATTGGAGGGGATCAAACAGCAATATGTCTGTACAGAAGTTAAAATTACTGTGATAGAATCTCTCACAGTGACAGAAGACTCACATATAATGGCACTAGAACAGGGTTTTATAGCCCATTCAAACAGCACATGCAATTATGTGCAGAAGATATCAAGAGTCAAGAGTCCATTTAGGGGGCTTCCTGGTGTGATGGCAGGCTCTGACATAAAAAACCACCATAACTGAAATCCTGAATTCTATCTTAGGAAAAGAACCACATGAGACATTGGCGGAGTTAATCGCACCCTGGGTCCTAGAGCCTTTTATGGTAATATGCCACGATATATCGTATGCTGGGTTCATTTTTATATGGAAAAGGAGGAAATTCTTGTAATCAGGTCCAGTGGGCTTTGATGGTGCCCAGATACATCTTTGTCGGACCTATCCAGGCATACTTTTTACAGAAGGAAATTTCTGAAATCTCCGCTGGACACAATTGAACATCAGGGAGTCTCCTATCATTGGGTATACCCTCTCTATTTACTGATTTGAAAGGAAGGTGCAATTTTCACTCTGCATCATCCTGATCAACTCCCAGATTTCTTCACCCTAGTTTTAATTGTCTTCTCTTTCTCTTCCTTCTATTCCCTCTCTTCTTCTCCTCCCCCCTCTTTTTTTCTCTTCTTTTTCTTACTTGAGTCACATAATGGATGAGGTTTGCATTGTCTTGTTGCATGTTAAGGGGCTTAACACCCCTGAAAATAGGGAATATTACTACGGGAGTTTAAAATGCTCAAACCAGATGTGTCTTTTCTGTAGAAGATCCATTTCAAAATCAAACACTCAAAGGTCACAATTTCCCATTCTCCTACTGCTCTGATAACAAACTACCTAAACCGAAAGGTATTTCTATCTTGATCTTTAGGAATGTTAACTGGACATTGTGTGAGGTGATAGTAGATCACTCTTTATTAAGGGCAAAATTGTTAGTTTGGATGTTTGGATGCCATACTTGATGCCTCCTTAGGGTTCTCCTTTGTTTGTTTTGGCACCTGTAAACATATACTGCAATCTCTAGGTTAGGCCCAACTGCCCAGACAGCAAGGATAACTTGCCATAAATGTGTGGCAGTGTTGAATTGTATGTCTTGTTAACTTGCTGCACGTGTACACTTGAAGCACAAGTTCTAGTTGACACTTTTTCAATTTGTAGCAAATTTACATGGCAAGTCTCTAGCAAGAGCAAAGTTGCAGTGGTGAATCTACAGTAAGAGCACTGCAAGTCACAGTAACCTCTGTGGTGGGATGACTATTGCACAACATACCTGAACCAGAACGTGCAGCAGACTTGCAGAATGTTTGCAAATAAAGTTGATCTGGAGTCAAGCAATGCGGACTTACTGTAATTGTTCAACAAACTTGTGAAGCCTGGCAAGTCTAGCTATAGCTTAGCAAGTCATTTTCAAAATTGCAGTTCAATTGCTTGCTATCTGGGTGGTCAGCATCTAGGAACTGCACCATCCAAGAGATTATGCATTTTATTCATTGCCACACAAAAAATATTCATGTATTGATCTCTTCCTTATCCGACACCAACATATTTCTTTTGTTTGTAATTCTGTGATAAGAGATATCACATAGTTGGGCCACACCCCCATTTCATTGAAGATTTCCCTCTCATATATTACTGGGCCTTGCAAGTGGCATTGAAGGTTAAAAGACAGTCTCCTTTAAAAAAAAAAAAACGGTATGGGAAGATGTAATCCAGGAATTTTATTCCTATTTTCCTTGAAATGATACACCTGATAGTGACCCAATGATAATTTGGGAGGTGCACAAAGCTGTATCGCAATAGTTACAGTGGGTGCAGGATTTATTCATTTATTCACAGGTGTTGGAGCTGACAGGAGCTTTTCACTGCACCACACTTGCAGACAAGGATACCTGACACAGGGGAGCTGCAGCTTGTTGAATACTTAGATTTGAACTGTGCTTACTGCGCTCCCTGTGTGGATATTGTGGTATCAAGATTGCTACAATTTTTGTTACTTGAGGGAGGTAATCTCCACAAAAGAATGTTGGAGCGTGAGGCATGGTGGATATACAGATTATGTACACAAATTCTTGATGGACTGAATCAAAGATGGGACATTTGTTTTTTAAAATAAAACTGCTACTTATATACTGGAATAATTTGTTTCCACCATTCCTCAGCTTCTCTAAGTAATGTCCATTCATTTCTTTGTTTTTTTTGTTTATTTTGATTTTTTTATATTGTTACATGCATTTGGATTTTTGTATTGCTTCACGTTTATTTTAAAATGGAAATGTTATGATTTATATGCTATTTATGTGTGATTACCAGCATTATGTGTCAGCTCCCAGGTGTTGATTAGTTCAGTCTACACCTGTGTGGACTCTCATGAATTGGCTGAAAAGTTTTTAAATGTACAGTATGTCTTCTTTTGATTCCATCATTGCTATGATTAAGACCCACTAAGGGTCCATAAGTGTGACCCTGGAGGATTGTATGTTGTTTCCCCTCAATTAAATAAAGTATCAAAAGAGCTACAGCAGGTGCTGGCTATAATCATTAATTCACAAGTAAAGTAATGCAAGTGCCAAAAATGACCATGAGCATTTCAAATTTTGAGTATGACTGATAAGATCAGTGGAGAGACCTCACAGTGAGATTTTGATTTGGAGCATGAAACTACTAAAACAGGCATTGGTTCATTGGCATAGTATAAATGTCAGCCACAGATCAGTATCCTGGTTGCAACCAGCACCAGTTCAAGTATTATCGGTACCTGGGCAGCAGAGACACTGTACGTCATGTCCGGCAAGAAAATGAAATCACAGGGCCCTGCAGGCTCACCGATTTCTTTACATCCCTGGGCATGACCTCTCAACAGGGCAGTGGGGGTTTAGAGCACAAAGAGAGAACCAAAAGAACTGCCATCTTTCAAGCAAGCTCACCTTACAAGGCACCAGTGAGTAAAAAGCAATATTGGGCTGACTCTGTAGAAAGTAGTGAGGAGGGGTAAAGTACTAATACACTGGCTGCTATAATTACTTCTAACACTCCTGCATCAGATCAAACTCTAAAATCCATGCTGCCAATTGCTTCTCAGGTAAAGGTGTATTTGGGGAGTTGAATATTAACCCGCTGCTTAATAAATTTAAACAAAAAGCTACAAGTTGGTGTAAACTACCACTTTTAATAGTGTAGAGGGTAAATCTCATTAAAATGGTATGGGCGCCACCAGTGACGGAACTACCAGGGTTGCAAAGGTCGTATTTGCAACCGGGCCTTAATGTTCCACCATTGTGGAGGGACCCTGCCCAGCTGACCCATGACGGCCAGTAGAGTGAAGGGGGAGGAGCTCTCCACTCTGCGAGTAGACCCCATGTCAGGAGAGGCATCACTGGAGGCAAGTAAAGTAAGCAGAGAGGCAGAGACACACACTGAGCAAGGAGGAGGGGGAATCGGCTGACACTGAGAGTCTGTGAGTGTCAGTGTCACTGATCTCATTCCCCCCACCACCACCACATCCTCTGACTGATCCCATCCTCCCCCAGTGGTAATGGGGGTAAAGGGATGACATCAGTGGTGGTGGTGGCAGAGATAGGCAGGGAAACCACTGCACAGAGCAGGTAAGTATAATTAGGTAGTATTGCTGCGACGCTGTTACGGGCTGTGGCGGATGCTCGTGACATCGACTTCATTGTCGGCGGTCGCGGTTTCTGCTTCCTATATCTATGCATTGATGTTGACGGTCTCGTTAAGGGTCACGCGTATTGCTCTTTCCATCAAGTGGGCGGAGGGGGGGGAGGAGTGATGGGACCATTTACATCCACCTTTCCGATGGTGACGTCGTACGCTACCTGATGGGAGGGGCTATTTAAGTCAGTCCTTGCGGCGGTTCTGATCATGACCAGTTGATGTGAGGTAAATGGGCATGTGAATTTGTTAAATGGAATGGTACTATATATATCCTTAGGGAGTACTAGTCTATATTGATTGACATAATTTCTCAATTAGGTGTTGGAGCCCAATAGATACAGTTGTATATCTGTGGGATTGACTCCCTAGTATTTTGACTAATCCACGGAGAAGGAGTTCATTTCAACTTGATTACCTGTATAGCATCTTTATGAGGATCAAGTTTTTAAAACCCTTGTATCTAGGTAACTATTTACCATTAGGATATCAAGATCTAACGCATTATATATGTTTCTTATTATCAATACATATATATATTACTTGTTCTAGCTATGTCTTTCAGACCCTTTTTCTGATTAATTAGGATTGACTGTATCCAATAGTGGGTCGGTTTGGACTGTTGCCAATTTGGGAAGCGTACTTTGCTTGTCCTGCTTTGGAATTGGTAATACAGTCATTGTAAAAGATATATATATATATTCTTATTTATAATTTGGAAATAACTCATAAATAAATAAAACCCTTTGAATATGGTCTCCATGGTCTCCTCATCTGGCCACAAAGAGATGATAAGTCTTGACATTATTGCATCTCCGTTATTTCCGGTTATCCTGGGTTTATGGTGGTTACAGGCCCACAACCCGCAGATTGATTGGACCACAGGAGCCCTCAAATTGCAGGAACTCCTGCCTACCCATCCAATGCCGCTCAAAGCTTCCAAAGCCTTACTCCTCCACCCAGTAAGTAGTGGCTACTTACTAGAAGCACTCAGGCCTCTGGGGACTTACAGTGCTTGTAGAACTAATTTGTCTTTAAAAGCGACCACCTCCTCCTAGGTGAAGTCTCAGGGGTACATCTATTCAATGTGTCTCCTAAGTGTTAGGCTCAAGGGGACATCTATCCATAGAATCTCAAAAAATCCAGGGAAAAAATCTCATGGCGCATAAGGTTTTTTATTAAATGCAATAATAGAGGTAAAAGATGAGAACTCACATTTAAAAGTGCCTCGAATGGCAGTTGCAGCAAGCTTAACAATTGTACAGGTATACGGGAATTGCTATACTGTGTTGCGCCTTGCGTTCCACGCTCCGAACAGCCGCAAACCAGAAGTGACGTACTGGACCCTCAATGCATTTCACCCGGATATGGCGTCATCAGGAAGTGTTTATATTTTTGTAGTGCACTAATTTATTAGCATTTATTGCCATCACAACACCTTTTATATCAGCACTGGTATTATGCTATTTATTTATTTCCATTTATTCTTATACTGTCTCAGGTCACAGTTGGTGAAACTTACAGTTGTAATTACGTTTAGTGCTGGTTTTGTTGTCATATATTTTTCTTGTTTTTTATATATATATCTATGGCATAGTGGCAGTGCTTCACCACACCTACTATCTCATATTTAAGTTTACTGTACTTAAATTGAAGGCAGCTCTAAACTACACAGTGCAATTTCACAAAGGGAGGCGCCTTTACTCTTTAAACTATCTCACACAATTAAAATGATGTCATATCTCGAAATTCTAGTTAGTTATGTAATATAATTGAAGAGACCAAGGTAGTTGTGCATTGATCATGTCCTGCTGCTAAGAGGTGTTCTAAGTCCATGACAGAGTCTAATTCAAATGCCTATTCTTCTAGGGTAGGAATCTGGGAAGATTGTCAATGGTGGAGGATGACATCTCTGACTACAGTTAGAAAATGATGGAGACCATCTTTTTTAGTACATTTAATATAGATCCAGAAAGCATATAAACAATTACTTATGGTGTATTCGGTATGGTCATCCCTGTTACAGTAAAATATTTAGAGCAGATTCCTGGAATCTCCTAATTGGGGGGGGGGGGGGGGGAGCATTCTAGCCATATGTGGGTCATATGTCAATCTGGGCCTTGACATTGCCAACATACATCAGGCAGAGATGGGTAGAAACAATGTAGGAAATCCTGATATCTAAATCACTAAGTAACAATGTAAGCCACTTCAATACTGGGCACTTTAACCACTTAAGCCCCGGAAGATTTTACCCCCTTCCTGACCAGGGCCTATTTTGCGATTCGGCACTGCGTGACTTTAACGGAAAATTGTGCGGTCGTGCGATGCTGTACCCAAATAAAATTGACGACCTTTTTTTTCCCACAAACAGAGCTTTCTTTTGGTGGTATTTGATCACCTGTGCGATTTTTTGATCATGCGCTATAAACAAAAAAAGAGCGACAATTTTGCAAAAATAACAATATTTTTCACATTTTTTTATATGAAATTCCCCCCCCAAAAAAAATGTTTAACATTTTAGGCCAATTTGTTTTGTGCTACATATGATTGGTAAAAAAAAATCGCAAAAAGCATATTTTGATTGGTTTGCGCAAAAGTTATTGCGTTTACTAACTAAGGGAAAGATTTTTTGTCATTTTTATTGTTTTTTTTTACGAGTAATGGCGGCGATCTGCAATTTTTTTTGTGGGACTGCGACATTGCAGCAGACAGATCGGACCCTTGACTGACATTTTTGACACTTTTGGGGGTACCAGTGACATTACAACAGTAATCAGTGCTATACATATGCACTGTTACTGTAAAAATGACACTGGCAGGGAATGGGTTAACTTTATTTGAGAAGGAGGGGTTAAGTGTGTCCCTAGGGGCGTGCTTCTAACTGTGATTGGATGTGGCTTTTCATGTAACAGCAGAGATCAACGGTCCTACATAGCAGGGCCGTATGATCTGTGCTGTTACACAGGGGAGAACGACAGGCGGCTTTGTTTACATTAGCCGCCTGCATTTCTCCCGGTGTAACCGATGATTGCGAGTGACCAGCGGACATCGGGTCCGCCGGTCACTCGCGCGGGGGGTCTGTGAGCGAGTGGGAGCGTGCCTCCAGCTTCGCGCGCTCGCTCCCTAGAGCCTTACAGGCTAGCGACGTAGACCTACGTCACTTTGCCTGTGAGGGGCTGACTGCCGAGGTAAATCGTCATTAGGCAGTTGGCAAGTGGTTAATTCCCTCCCTGCCCAGACCAAATTTCAGCCTTCAGGGCTCTGAACCCCCCAGGGAAAGTCACATAATCAGATGCAAACCGGAAGTAAAGAACCAGAACATGTGGTATTTGGTTTCAATACAAGCATTTTTTGTTTGTTTTTAATGTAAGTGCAATTTTAACAAATACAATTGGTTGGTTTTAACATATCTGCACTATGAAAGCTCCCTATATGTGCTTTTTTTCATTGAGAGCTCTGTAGAATGGCCGCATGAATATCTAAGGGAACTTAAAGGAGCCACACCTCAGTTATTGTGGGAGGTATTGTGGGGTATTTGGAGTGAGACCCCTGTGGATGGGTTGACCAGGTGGTCCAGACCAGAAGAACAGAGAGGCTGCAGTGTTTAAGCATTAAATACCATACTTCTTTATGCTGGAGGTGAGAGTTCTGGGAGCTTAAATGGATCATGCAGTGTTTTTCATCCCGAGTATTAATATATATCATGCTATTGGTAAAGGGAACAACCTGGAATACGGAATGTTGGAATACCATAAAAAGTTTTTACACTTGCAGGACTCATGTCTTATGTTCTGGCACAGTGGATTCACAGACACTTTTGAGGACTGTATCACTATATAGATTTTATTATTCTGTTTGTTTTAACCACTTCTGGACAGGGCCTTTTTCCTGACACTTGTTGTTTACATGTTAAAATCAGGCTTTTTTTGCCAGAAAACTACTTAGAACCCCCAAACATTATATATATATATATATATATATATATATATTTTTAGCAGAGACCCTAGAGAATAAAATGGAGATCGTTGCAATATTTTTTATCACACCGTATTTGCGCATTTGGAAAAAAAAAATCACTTTTTTTATTTAAAAAACAAAAAACAGTAAAGTTAGCCCAATTTTTTTCTATAATGTGAAATTTAATGTTATGCCGAGTAAATAGATACCCAACATGTAAAGCTTCAAAATTGTGCGCGCTCTTGGAATGGCGACAAATATTGGTACTTAAAAATCCCCATAGGCAACACTTTAAACATGTTTTCAGGTTACAAGTTTAAAGTTAAAGAGCAGGTCTAGTCCTCAGATTATTTCTCTTGCTCTAACGATCGCGGCAATACGTCACATGTGTGGTTTGAACACAATTTACATATGTTGGTGTGACTTGTATACGCGTTCGCTTCTGCGCACAAGCTAACAGGGACGGGCGCTTTAATTTTTTGTTTTCCTATTTATTTCATCTTTTATTTTTACACTGTTTTTTTTTTTAACTTAAACATCCCTTGTAATAGAAATAAGCATGACAGGACCTCTTTAATGTGAGATCTAGGGTCAAAAAGACTCATTCCCTTCTCCCATCCAAGTTCTCAAATAAACCTAAAAAACCCAAAGATACTGGACTGATCATTGTCTCAGCACTCACACTTGGAGAAATATGCATAAGGGTACTTTGTTTGCACCAGGTGGCCCAGGGGGATCCATATGCAGCAAAACGTCTGGGAATCCCCGCTACATAAAATTTTATGAATAAATTATTATTTCATTAATTTAGGCCAAATTGTATTCTGCCACATTTATTTGGTGATAATAACCAAAATGAGTGTTTATTATTTTGTAAATTTATACAGCCCACAAACTATGGTATATATGAAAATGAATCAATCTTAATGTACTGACACCTTTCTCATTTTTTGAGGCCTTAAAAAAACAGGACAGTACAAATACCCCCCAAATACCCCCCAAATGACCATTTTTTGGAAAGTAGAAAGTTCACGGTATTTAGTAAGAGGCATGGCAAGATTTTGTAAGCTGTAATTTGACTATTTGTCACTTTTTTAAAAAAATTAAGAAATTAAAAAAAAAAAGACAATTGTTTGTTTTTTTTACAAAAATATTTTGAATACTGTGACCAGAGCAATACATTTTTAAACTGCACTATTCTGGTTTAATGTTCAGGATTTCTTTTTTTTTTCTTTTTACACATTATGATTGCTCATACCAGTGAATTTCACTGTTAGAAGCAACCATTCTTACTGAATGAAATTTATTAATGTGTGGCCGGAATCCGGCTGCTAGAGAGCTGACAAAGTAGAGTAAATTTAAGATATTGAATGTATTAGCAGAAAGTCATAAAACAATAGGTTTTCAAATAATGCGGGACAGGATGTCAGCCTTTGTTTGGTAAGCATAGACTGAAGATAAGAACATAGTTGCTGATTCAAATGTCACCTTTCCAGTCCGTGCATGCCCAGAAAAGTTTTCAACATTCTTGAAATGTGACTGCCTGCCAGCAATATTGCAGGGTACAGAGCCTATAATGTGTCATTTTATTCCATTCTTGAAATGAGGATTTATGAATGGCTGGACGGAAGGAAAGATTATAAAAGGGGTCATCGGGGCTAACATAATTAGACATTTTTTGAAATGCATTTGCAAGGTTATTGGTGTCCAGAACTGTTCAATTTGAACCCAAATTTTTATTTTGGTATGGTGATACAAATCTTAAGAATTAAGACTAAGTCGTATAGAGCGAAATCAGGAGAATTAGCTTCTCTTTGCCTTTGGCTAAAGAGAGCATTTTACAATTGAGCTTAGGCCACTTTGAGCCCCATATACAGGAAAGACTATAAAGACCCTTTGCAACTTCCTGAAGAATGAAGTAGGTACAGTATATAAACTGGAATTGTTGGAAAAAGGTATATTTATTGTGCCAAGCCATTAAAACATTTTTGAGACAACCCTTAAGGTGTGATACAGTGTTGTGGAGTAGAGGCTCATAATTAAGAAAATATAATTGAGAATGGTATGTGCATTCCCAGGTATTTCAAGAATGTGGAACAAAGGCTTGAAAGGGAAGTTTTACCTAAGTAACTGAGTAGATGGCTCTAGAAATATAAAATTTCGAATTTCAAACTTATTAAAATTGTTTTGAAATGAGACATGTACCGAATGGCAGCTCATCCTTGCCATTTTTGATAATTCCTTAAAAAATTGCCTTGAAATGACCAGAATTTATTTTAAGGATCCGTCACTCCTCATAAACTTCAATTGGGTTTGGGCTTTAGTTCCCATTTTTCGCAATTCTGTCCAGGAAAAAAAAAAATGGACAGATTTACTCATCCCTAGCCCTATGTGAAACACTGTTTTTAGCCCCTATTATGGGCTTGTCAGAATGTCTGAAGATGTAATTTTTGGATAATCATTGTAGGGAAAACACTGGAATTTAGGTCTGATAAGAGCTGGTTTACACAGCTAAAGATTAAACTGCATATACAAGTTATGTAGTTATAGCAGGCCTAATGGCTCTCAAAATATACAATATTTACAGATCATGTTACCTAGACATCAAAAGAGTATGTCATTACAATTCAGTAAGGCATGAAAATAACCCATAACTAAAAGTTAAATATTGACTATACAAATAGACTTTAATATTTTAGTAAGTCCTAAGAATGGATATTCAAGTTCTCCCAATTTACTTAAATGACAAAAAAGATTAGAACATTCAGATAAGTACACACAAACTAGAAGTTTATGTTTACTTTCCTGTGGCTGCTAAATGTATATATTTTGTACAATAAAACATTTAACCACTTGATCTTTTAAAGGTTTTACCCCCTTCATGACTAGAGCATTTTTTGCTATTCAGCACTTTGCTACTTTACCTTGCAATTGTGGGGCCATGCAATACTGTACACAAATGAAATTGATATCATTTTTTTCCCACAAATAGAGCTTTCAAGTGGTGGCATTTGTTTAAAACTGGGTTTTTTACTTTTATTATATAAATTAAAAAGACTGCAAATTAAAAAAAAAAAATATTTACATATTTTCTATTTTCTGATATAAAACATTAAATTATTTTATTCATACATTCAGGCTAAAATATATTCTGATACATGTCTTTGGTAAAAAAAAAAAAATCCCAATAAGTGTATATGAATTGGTTTGTGCGAAAGTTACAGCGTCAACAAACTATGGTATTTATACTGAAATTTACGCAGCTATAGACACTGTACCGTAATGGCAGATGTAACTGACACTCACATCACTAGTGACACTAATATCAGTGATAATACACTGACACTGTACTATTGAACCTGCCTGGGAAGGGGTTAACATCCTAGATGTAATCAAGTGGAACTGTGTGCCTAACAATGTGTAATGTGTGAAATGTGTGCTGTTTTTACTTTACTATCTGTCTGTTTTTTCTCCCTGGAAAGTAGGTAATACTGGAGGCACCCATGATATTGGTTTAGCAGAGAAGAGCATTCTGAGTTTTCCTAAAATAGAGCACAGCAGAAGTTCTTTACCTTCAGACTCTCTATCTAATATTTAAAACCCAGAAACCTCAAATAAATTGCAGCACAACCACAACCGTGCTAAAATGGCATCATAAAAACATTGATAGTAATAATCTCTACATAAATGTTGGGGAAACTTGTTAACATATGGTATATACCTGTACAAAAATAGGGAATAGTGTACAATATTGGCCATACAATGTATGTATGAATGTGAGTTAGGGACCTTAGATTGTACGCTCCTTGAGGTCAGGGACTGATGTGAATGTGCAAAGTATATGTAAAGCGCTGCGTAGATTGACAGCGCTATGTAAGTACCTGAAATAAATAAAATAAATAAATAAATATGTGAATTTTTCCAAAAAAATAGTGTCACACTCAATGTCCTTTTTTGCAAAAGTCCCCAAGTGAAGTGTATGAGCAATACTCCCTCAAAGCAATCGTGCTCCAATAAATTTCAGCAGAGTCTTGCATGAAGGAAGCACTCCAAAACCACACTCTTGCACCACTGTGTACCTCCACCTCACACTCTCACCCCTTTCCTCAGATTTAGACCTACACAATGGTAAGGTCTAAAAAGCTTGTCCCAATAATGGGTGTAAGTCCACAGATATCTTCAACCCCACTGATATGGTGTATATATGCTCTCTTTAAACAGGAGAATTCCCATCAGCACAAATGCATAGAAAGAATGGGAAGAGAATCATAGTGCAGTATCTTAAAAAACATATTGGCATAAAAATACTCACAAATATAGTGCACTAGTAACATCCAGTGTACTAGAGGAAACACATGTCACAGAAATAATGGCATGAGAGTCCCCTTAAGGATGAGCATTCCTGGATGGATGCTGTGGTTTGCCGAGAAACACAGTCATGTGACAAAACGTGTCAGAGGATATATATATATGTATACAGTATATATATATATATATATATATATATATATATATATATATATATATATATATGTGTGTGTGTATATATATATATATATATATATATATATATATATATATATATATATATATATATATATATATATATATATATACAGTATATATATATATATATATATATATATATATATAATATTAATATATATATATACACAAGATGAGGGACATGGGTAACAGGGAATACCAGAGATGTAAGGAATGAAGAATTCAGGGCTAGGTACAGGAACAAGAGGAGCAGCTATAAGAGATCAGGGTGCAGGGTACAGGGTGCAGGCCTAGAGCAAGATCAGGAGTAGGAGCAGGTCCAATAGTAACAGCATCAGACTAGGGAGCAAGCAAATAAAAACACTGACAGAAGGAGTAATTGGCAGCGGTGAACCTGCAGTATATACCTGCCCAGCAGCCAGCATCAAGTCTCACATACTTGAGATAGCTGTTGTATGTTAAAAAAATTATAGATCTTCCCCAGAACCTGTCCACTTAAACAAAGTCTTCATAAGATTGTACTATGCAAACATAAAACCAGAGAAAGAGAAAACATTAAAAAAAGAATTAAAAAACAAAACATTTAAAAACATTCAAAAGCAATCTCTTAGATTGTAAGCTCTAACAAGCAGGTCCCTGTGATTCCTACTGTTTTGAAGTGTATCATAGTTGTTCTGTCTACCCTCAGGTTGTAAAGCACTGCGTAAACTGTCGGCACTATATAAAACCTATATAATAACATTATTAATAATAAAAAGAGTGTCCTCAATCTAAACAATGAAATGTTCTTAGCCTGTTCTGGTCAATTGTTCTTAAAGAGATTGTAAAGGAAGAAGGTTTTTTTTTTATCTTAATGCATTCTATTCATTAAGAAAAAAAAAAAAACCTTCTGTGTGTAACGCTCCTGCGTTTTATGTATGATGTGGATTTTCAGCTGCAGAAATATTCCACTTCAGTAGTCATGTAGAGAAACGCTGAGACACCAATCCCAACTCTCAATGACTCATCATGTGTGGATGATCTCAATTCAGCAAGTAAATACACACACTCAATAAGATGTTTCCTAGAGTGACTTATGTATATAGTAACACAGTGATGATAGGCTGAAGAGACAGGTTGGGTAGAGATGGTAGATGACAGACACTTGAAAGGAAATGTTCTTGAAAGTAAGATAGTAGCAGATGGGATGCAGATAGGTTTAGCAACCATGTATGGTAGCAGATGACAGAGTAGCAGGTGGACATACAAGAGAGATCAACCCAGTGCAAGAACAGGTGGTAGTAGGCTCAAGAGCTAGCAATCTTAGATAATGCAGATGTAGTAATAGTCCTTAGTATGCAGAGCTAGATAGTGTAAGCTTTAGTATGAAAGTTATAGAGGTTTCCCCTGTGGGGTACTTATCACTAATAGCAATGTAGCAGAGGAGAGGTTCGGCAAGAGCGGATGATCCGGTAGCGGGATACAGGGATCAGCGCAGCGTGGTTCCGACAGCGAGGTATGCTTGCAAGCATGAGAGCTTCAAGACAGGTTAGCATCAAGGCACAAAGCAGTTTGAACGAACACATGTGAGTGAGAGCCGGCGATCTAAATAGCCATCCAGTCCGGCGCTCAGTGATGACAGCATCAGTCTTAAAGGTGTATGCGCACCTTACCAAAAGAGAATGGTGGGGCACATACACTTATGAAAGAGTAATTAGGGTACCCAAAGGTACCAGAACATTACAGTACCCCCCCCCCTTAAGGCCGGCTCCTGAAGGCCTCTGGAGCTGGTTTGTCTGGGTACTTCGCATGAAAATTGCGGATTAATCTAGAGGCATGTATGTCAGAGGTGTTTAGCCAGGTGTCGTCTTGGGGCCCATAGTTCTTCCATCGAACCAAGTACTGAAGTCTTCCTCTGTGGATACGAGAATCCAGAATCTCTTTTATCTCATATTCTTCTCCACCTTCTGCCGTTTGTTTGGACGAAGGTAGTCTGCGAATAGCAATGAAATGTGCCATTTTTGTCAGATGGTCCACTGACACTAAGATGGTATTAAATCCTTTGGAAGGAGGCAATTCCACTATAAAGTCCAAGGACACAACTTCCCATGGAGTTTGGGGTATTGGTAGACTGCATAGTAGACCGGATGGTCTCGTAGTGTCAATTTTGGACCTGGCACAGACATTGCATGAAGAGACGAATTTTTGTATAGATGTTTTCATGTCAGGCCACCAGAATTTCCTGGTAATCAGATTAAGAGTCTTTGTCATACCCATATGTCCTGCCATAGGCACATCATGCGATAATTCCAAGATCTTGGTGCGTATGGTAGGTGATATGTAAAGTTTGTCGTTGTAGTAGAGGAAGCCTTCTGCATCAGTATTTAGTTGTGGTGGGGGTGAATCCAAACTTATACTATGCAAAACCTCTTCCTTCAAGGAACGGACAACTCCAATAATGCGTTTGTGAGGTATTTTAGGAACGGAAGGGATTTCAAAGTAGTTTTCTTCAGTTAGTCGTGATAGTGCATCCGCCTTTTTGTTCTTATCTGCAGGTGTGTAGGTCACTAGGAAGTTAAACCTTAGAAAGAATAGTGACCATCGTACCTGTCGGTGCGAGAGAGTTTTGTTAGTCTGAAGATATTGGAGATTTTTATGGTCCGTGTATATAAGTATTGGTAATTGGGTGCCTTCGAGTAGATGTCGCCAATTCTCCAGAGCCAATTTTATAGCAAGCAGTTCCTTTTCACCCACGGGGTAATTTATCTCTGGACTGCTTAGGGATTTAGAAAAAAAGGCCACTGGATGAAGTGGTGAAGTGTGAGTTGGTCGTTGGGAGAGTATTGCTCCTACTGCCATGTTTGACGCATCTACTTCCAGAATGTATTGGAGGGATGGGTCTGGATGGCGTAGTATGGGAGCAGAAGTAAACCTTGTCTTTAACAGGTGAAAAGCTTTATTTGCTTCATCTGACCATTTGAATGGTTTTTTAATGCTAGTGAGCTGTGTGAGGGGTCTCACAATGGCAGAGAAGTTTCTAATGAACTTCCTGTAGAAATTCGAAAATCCAAGGAATCGCTGTAGCTCCTTGCGTGTGGTTGGTGTAGGCCAATCCTGAATGCAGGATATCTTACTCATGTCCATCTCGATTCCTGTTTTGGATATGATGTAGCCTAGAAACAGTACCTCTTCTTTATGAAACAAGCATTTTTTCAGTTTCACATAAAGGTTGTGTGCAAGCAATCTCGATAATACTAGTCTTACATGTCTTATGTGTTCAGACAGGGATCGTGAATATATAAGTATATCGTCCAGATATACCACAACACAGACATCTAGTAAGTCTCTGAAAATATCGTTTATAAATCGTTGAAAAACTGCAGGGGCGTTGCATAGCCCGAATGGCATTACAAGATATTCGAACAATCCGTATCTGGTTCTGAATGCAGTCTTCCACTCGTGTCCATCACGGATTCGAATGAGATTGTATGCTCCTTTCAGGTCCAATTTTGAAAAATAGGTAGCTCCATGCACCTGCTCAATGAGCTCAGGGATAAGCGGTAGAGGATAGCGATCTTTTATTGTAATAGCATTCAATTGCCTATAGTCGATGATAGGCCTGAGACTTGAGTCTTTATTGCGGACAAAAAAGAGTCCTGCTGCTGTGGAAGAAGTGGAAGGTCTAATAAAACCTTTTTCCAAATTCTCATCCAAATAGTCTTTGAGACGGGAAAGTTCATCCTGTGAAAGAGGATAAACATGACCGAACGGCAATTTGATATTTGGGAGTAGATCAATGCTACAATCATAGTCTCGATGGGGAGGTAGTGCTTGAGCATTTTTCTCAAGAAAAACCTCAGAGAGATCCTGATAACATAGTGGTGCAATCTCATCTGTCACCACAGACAGGATCTTCCCGAAATACGGGAGGTTACACGTACCCTCGCAATAGCAAGAGAGGAAGGTCAGGGTCCGTTCCTTCCAATCTATGGTTGGTTGATGTGTGTGCAACCAGGGAAGTCCCAAAACAATGGGAAAGTGGGGTGAAGGTATTAGATCGAAGGTAGTGGTCTCCATATGAGACCCGTTACTAGTGACTAGGAGTGCCTGTGTCTGATCAGTGATCGGACCAGAGGATAAAGGAACACCGTTAATAAGACTCACTGAGACAGGTTTAAGTTTAGAAATAATAGGAATTTTATTTAAAGCAGCAAAACGTATGTCAATATAATTTCCACAAGATCCTGTGTCAATCATGGCCTTAGAAGTAATCCTGTTCTGGTCCCACTGTAATGTTAAGCAAACAGAAAGGTAAGGGTTAGTGATTGAAGTTGTCAATCCCCCTAGGAGGACATGTGAACACTCACCCTTCTTTTTGTAGACTAGGGGACAGACGTTTATCTTGTGATCCGGGGATGCACAGTACAAGCAGAGATTACCAGATCGTCTTCTGGCTCTTTCCATAGTTGATAGAGGTGGGCGTATGGTTCCTACCTCCATAAGAACGGGGTCAACGGCCGAAATCCGAGAAGAACTGGATAATGGCATTCCCATTTTCTCAGCCTTTCTTTCTCGTAGTCTTCTATCTATGGTGATACTGAGTTGTATCAATGCATCCAGGGTTTTTGGCAGATCCGCTCGGGCGAGCTCGTCTTTAACGGCCTCTGATAGGCCAAGCCTAAATTGGGATTTCAGAGATGCATCATTCCATTCTGAATCAAGGGTCCATCTCTTGAATTCTGCGACAAAGTCTTCTACAGGTCTCCCACCTTGTTTCAAGGATCTTAATTGAAGATCGGCAGTACTCTGCCTATTGGGATCATCATATAGGCTAGTGAGTTCTGCTAGGAACAAGGCATAGGAGTTGAGAAGCTGGTCGCTTTTCTCAAAAAGAGAGTCTGCCCAGGCCCGAGGATCGCCTGTTAGGTAAGAAATAATAGTACAAACCTTAATGTGATCAGTAAGGTAGGTACGGGGTTTTAGCAAGAAAAGTAACTCACATGCGTTTTTAAATTCGCGAAATTTTTTGCGATCGCCTGTAAATATCAAAGGAGGATTTATTTTGGGTTCAGGGGACTGAGCAGTGGTAAGTTGTGTCAGTCTAATTACCTGCTGCGACAGAGCCTGATTGTCTTCTTTTAATTCAGCAAGTGCGTGTATTAACGCAGGTACTTGCTGTTTTAATTGTGTCATCTGAGTGGTTATTTCTGCTGAATCCATTTGTGGTTCGTTCAATCTGTAACGCTCCTGCGTTTTATGTATGATGTGGATTTTCAGCTGCAGAAATATTCCACTTCAGTAGTCATGTAGAGAAACGCTGAGACACCAATCCCAACTCTCAATGACTCATCATGTGTGGATGATCTCAATTCAGCAAGTAAATACACACACTCAATAAGATGTTTCCTAGAGTGACTTATGTATATAGTAACACAGTGATGATAGGCTGAAGAGACAGGTTGGGTAGAGATGGTAGATGACAGACACTTGAAAGGAAATGTTCTTGAAAGTAAGATAGTAGCAGATGGGATGCAGATAGGTTTAGCAATCATGTATGGTAGCAGATGACAGAGTAGCAGGTGGACATACAAGAGAGATCGACCCAGTGCAAGAACAGGTGGTAGTAGGCTCAAGAGCTAGCAATCTTAGATAATGCAGATGTAGTAATAGTCCTTAGTATGCAGAGCTAGATAGTGTAAGCTTTAGTATGAAAGTTATAGAGATTTCCCCTGTGGGGTACTTATTACTAATAGCAATGTAGCAGAGGAGAGGTTCGGCAAGAGCGGATGATCCGGTAGCGGGATACAGGGATCAGCGCAGCGTGGTTCCGACAGCGAGGTATGCTTGCAAGCATGAGAGCTTCAAGACAGGTTAGCATCAAGGTACAAAGCAGTTTGAACGAACACATGTGAGTGAGAGCCTGCGATCTAAATAGCCATCCAGTCCGTGGATCAGTCAGTGATGACAGCATCAGTCTTAAAGGTGTATGCGCACCTTACCAAAAGAGAATGGTGGGGCGCATACACTTATGAAAGAGTAATTAGGGTACCCAAAGGTACCAGAACATTACACTGTGTGCAGCAGCCCCCCTCAGTTGCTCTGATACTCACCTGAGCTCATCTCTATCCAGGGATGTTGCAGAAGTGTCTATGCTGCCCTGGACTCCCCTCCTCATTGGCTGAGACAGCAGTACAGTCTGATTGGCCCCTACTGCTGTCAATCAAAGTCAGTCAGCCAATCAGAAGAGAGAGGGGCAGAGCCAGTTCTGAATGGACATAGCAAGCTTCTTGCTGTGGGGAAACTCAACAGGAGGGAGTAGCCAGGAGCAGTGAAGAGGGACCCGAGAAGAGGAGGATCCGGGCTGCTCTGTGCAAAACCAGGTAAGTATAACAAGTTTATTATTAAAAAAAAGAACGAGGCGGAAGCTCCCAAGGTGGACGCTTGAGTCCGGAGCTCCGCGCCATTCCGGCACACTCTCCCGCCCCGAGGGATTAAACGGCCCCGCACCGCATCGCGATCAGCTGCCGGTCACGCTACATCACAGCGGCACCCGGTATATGTTCGCAAACCGGGTCCGCAGGGACCTCCGGAGCCAATTTCAAGAATCCCTGCTGGAGACTGCTCCTCCTAAGATGGCGGATCCGGCGCCTCAGAGCGAGGAGATGGAAGAGGGAGGACAGGCACAATCACTGGCGGCACAACAGATTGGGGGTCTCCTGGAGGCGACCCCGAGGACAGTGAGTACCCATTTACTGCTGACCCCCTCACCTGCATCCACGGAATCCCTTCTGAGCAGAACTCTGGGGGCCTTCTCCCCTGACTACACCTCCCCCCACATCACCACAGGAGTACACACTATGATGGGTGCAGGCAGACCTGATCCACTGTCATATGATGACTTACTCAGTAAAATGTCACTCTTATTGGATAGGGGCTTAAACCAAATTGCTGACAGAATCACAGCTGACATGAGAATGGATTTCCAAAATCTGGGACACAGAATGGAAGCTATAGAGGGCAAACTAGATGTGACAGTGGCTAAAACGAATCAGCACACAGGGCTCATACAGTCTCTGCAGGAACAATTGGACTCTGCACTACTTAAAGTTGAGGATCTGGAGAACAGGTCCCGCAGATACAACTTTCGGCTGCGGGGCCTGCCTGACTCTGTCACGGACATTCCGTCCGCCATCCAGGGGTTTTGTTAAGGACCTCATCCCGGACATCCCCACACATAAATTGGAGCTGGACAGGGCCCATAGAGCACTGGGGCCTCCCAGGAGAGATGGCAATCCTAAAGATATTGTGGTCAAGCCTCACTTCTTCTCAGTAAAAGAAGAAATAATTAGCAGAGCTAGAAGTGCTACGCAACTTACCTGTCAAGGTCATCCAGTTCAAATATTTACCGACCTGGCACCGTCCACGATCCAACGCAGGAGATCTCTAAAACCGCTTTTGTCCATTCTATCTCAGAAAGAACTAAAATACTGGTGGGCATTCCCATTTGCGCTCAAGTTCACATACAAGAACAAGACCTACTCCTTCTCAAGCTTTCCAGAAGGTGAAAATCTGCTTCACCACCTTCATTTGCTCCCTCAAGCACCGGACCCAAACCCCCCCACTTCGAGCTCTGGATCCTCCAAACGCCCTAATCCGTCTAGTCCTATTGCTCCCCTGTGGCACAAGTCGACCTTCAAA
The DNA here is from genome assembly GCF_965119305.1 of Pelophylax lessonae. Classification (NCBI taxonomy): domain Eukaryota; kingdom Metazoa; phylum Chordata; class Amphibia; order Anura; family Ranidae; genus Pelophylax; species Pelophylax lessonae. Next base: position 161,368,729 of record NC_138774.1, on the reverse strand, counting down.
CGTTCCAAGGATAGCAAGCCTCCTTGATCGTCTACGACTGACTTTCCTTCCTTTTTCACGTCTGGAGCTTTTTGTTCCTATAAGTGACTTCCTCCTCATACACTGAGACTGACAAGTTGTTGTGTTCTTGTTGTCTGCCGACTGACTGCTCTACATTTAACTCCTGAAAAATATATATATAAATTTTTTTTTTTTTTTTGGTATATTTCCCCAGGATAGGATTGTCTCCAACATACCCGATCGCTGCATACGTCTTTCACTTGTGGTTAATCACCTAGTATGGAATGTACGGGGGCCCGATGGCCCGGGACACATGCTCTTCAATATTTCACTGAGAAACTGGTGGCGTTATACCATCTGATTAATATGGCCGTTTTTTCATTGAATGTTATTTTTCTTTCTTGACATATATTATGGGCGGGAGCCCTGCCGGGGTGGCCGGATGGCGCCTCCACTGATCACGAGGGAAAATTTCGATTCTCTCTCGTGATCTTCTCCAGCCTCCCCATTTTGGGGGGCAGGAACTTTGTACCATAATTTGTTGGGTTGCTGCAGACCTCGACCCGACAACTGACATCCTTTTTGGATGTAGGTCTGCTCTTGTTTCTTCTTTTCTATATTCTCTTCACCACTTCTCTTACTATCCCCTCACAGCTGGTCTCCAGGATCGAGAGCCCCAGAACGTTTTCTGCACGCAAGTCCTTCAGCACAGCCCATTCTCCTTGCAGGATTTCTCGCCTTGGGTCCGGGTAAGTGACATGGTGTTCCAGATGCATCCACATTCTCTGCCCCATGGCTAGTTCTAAAGGTTCGGCACCATACCTCAGGATAGTGACTCATAATGTGCAGGGTCTAAACTCTCCCATGAAGCGAAGGAAAGCACTTCAGGACTTTCACCATAGGAGGGTGGAGGTCTTAATGCTCCAAGAAACTCACTTTCCGAAATCTTACAAACCTCAGTTCTTACACGCTAAATTCCCCACGTTCTATTTAGCCAATGCGAACGACAAAAAACGAGGTGTGGCCATTTTGTTTGCCAAATCCTGTCAATTTTCTCTCCATTCTGAGATGGGAGATCCCGGGGGTAGATTCATCTTGGTTAAGGGCACTATCGATGAGCAATTATATTCCTTTGTCTCCTACTATGCGCCTAACCAAAATCAAACCACTTTCTTCCGTAAAATGTTTACAAAGCTACTGCCGCACTTAGAAGGTCATATTGTGTTTGGCGGGGACTCCAACACTGCTTTTGATTATGGCTTGGACAAGTCTAAACCACCAGGCTCCCGAGGGATTAAACCACCAAAACATAGCTCACAAGTTGCCAAACTGATAAACCAAATGGGATTAGTGGATAGCTGGAGGGAAATGCACCCAACTGCTAAGGATTATACCCATTTTTCTCACCCACACCAGACTTTTGCCCGCATCGATCATTTGTTAGTTTCCCAGGCATTGCTCCCGTCCCTGACCTCAGCAGATATCAAGGATGTGGTCTGGTCAGACCAAACTTTGGTGACCATTAGGCTGACTCGCTCCCACGCTCCTAGGGGACCTTTCCAGTGGAGACTAAATGAATCAATACTTAGTGAACCGTGTAGGGTAACCGAGCTCGAACGCGCAATCTCGGAATACTTTACCCTGAACAATGTGGATGAGATTTCTCCCGCAACTCTGTGGGCGGCCCATAAAACAACAATCAGGGGGAAGCTTCTCCAAATTGCGTCCACCATTAAACGAGATAGGCGATCTTATATAGACCGGCTTGAAAAGGAATTCACCAATCTTAGTTCTTGCCACAAACAGAACCCAACCGCAGTGTCTGCAAGGGCTCTGGATGCGGCCAGGGCTGAACTTAACCTGGCTCTGACCAACTCGGCTGAAAAGCACCTCCGCTGGCAAAGCGCCAGGTTCTATAACCTCAGGGACAAGTTGGGCTCTATGCTGGCTCTTAACCTTAGACCTAGACCAAGACTCCAGACTCTTCCTAAAATATCTGTAAGGGGGGGTTGTAGGACCCAAAATCCACAACGTATCATGGAGGAGTTTTCAACTTACTTTGAACGGCTTTACAAGTCTGAATCTTCCGGGAAAGCTCTCAATATGCATAACTTTTTACGGGACTTGCTCATACCTAGCGTTTCCACAACTCATAGGGATATCCTGGAAGCTAACTTCACTGTAGCGGAAATTAAAATGGTAATTAAGGACCTTAAAGTTGGCTCTTGCCCTGGCCCGGATGGCTTCTCTAATATTTACTATAAAACCTTCTCTGAGATGCTTTCCCCCTATCTAGCGAGGTTTTTTAATACTCTCAAAGGTGGGACTCCCATAGATAAGCAAAGCAACCTAGCCTTTATCTCCGTCATTCCAAAACCGGACAAGGACCCAGGTGAGGTGGGTAATTACAGACCTAACTCATTAATCAATAATGATTTAAAAATCCTCACTAAAATTCTGGCCAATAGATTAGTGTCTTTCATCAACCATTATATTCATAAGGACCAAGTAGGCTTCATCCCGGGGAGGCAGGGCCCGGACCAGGTGCGACGCGCTATTGACATAATCTCCATATTGCAAACTGGGTGGGATGGTAGAGGTCCACAGGAAGGTATTCTTCTTTCTATAGATCTGCAAAAGGCCTTCGATTCGGTCGAATGGGCGTATTTATTCACGATCCTGGAACGCTGGGGCTTTGGGGATAACTTCATGGGAATAATTAGGTCTCTATACTCCTACCCGACAGCACAAATCAGATACCAGGGCTTTTATTCAAGGGCATTCCCGATTTCAAAAGGAACAAGGCAGGGTTGTCCCCTATCCCCCCTTATATTCGCCATAGTGATAGAAACGCTGGCCCTTGCACTCCGCACCAACCCGGATATAAAAGGGGTGTTGTGCGGACCACAGGAACATAAATGTGCATTATTTGCGGATGATGTACTCATGTTTGTAGCTTCCCCTTCCACCTCCCTGCCAAACATTTGCAAGGTGCTGGAAGACTTTGCGAAATTCTCTGGCCTTAAAGTTAACCTGGCAAAATCATCAGTTCTGAATATCTCCGTTAATGCTGTGGAGGCTCAACGTTTAAAATCTTCATTTGCTTTTACCTGGAAAGACAAGCAAATTAAATACTTGGGGGTTAACCTGACGGCCAAATTGGAAGATCTCCATAAAGCGAATTACACAAGTATCTACCAAGTCTTGGGTAAAGAAATGCAGGGTTGGTTACTTCATCATTTATCATGGTTGGGTAGAATCAATGCTATAAAGATGAATCTGCTCCCCAGACTCCTTTACCTGTTCAGAGCATTTGCCGATCCCCCTTCTCAAAGCTCTTTCCAAAAACACTGTCATAAAATTTATCTGGGGCGGCAAGGGATACAGATTGTCTCGCAAGACTCTGTACTTTCCAAGGAAACAAGGAGGGCTAGGAGTCCCCAATTTCTGGCTCTATTATCAAGCCGCCAGGTTGTCTCAACTATCCATAATATACTCCCGCTACGAAAAGCCGGATTGGGTTCAAATAGAAAAACAGGCAGTACCCTCTTACACACTGGATTTCCTTCTCTGGTGCCCCCCTAAAAACAGACCTCCCATTCTATCCCCGGTCCTGTCGTCCTCCTTCGCTTTATGGGACAAACTACGATGTCTGCCATCCCTCACCTCTAGCATGTGTCCATTATCTCATCTATTCCACAATCCGGCCTTTCACCCAGGAATGGACATCAAGGCGTTCCAGTGGTGGCTAGACAAGGGCCTCTATCGTATCGGACACTTTTTTACGCAAAGCGGACCCTTCTGTCTTGCACATTGTACTGACAAGCTTAAAATGCCAAAATCTGAAACATACCGTTTCTATCAAATCTCCCATTTCCTCTCATCAATCTCAGCAAAAGAGACTCCCCCCCTATCCTTTATGGAATACGAGGTATGGTGTTGCAACTCCAGGGAGCAGAGAGGGGGCATCTCTCTGATATACCTGTCACTTGCTTCCATAGGGGACAAATTGCCTTATATGAAGGCCTGGGAATTGGAGTTGGCGGAATCTTGGGATGTGGAGGAATGGGGCAGGGCATGCTTCCGATCTTTTCAAGGGATAGGCAGCGTATCTTTAATGGAAGCTAGCTTAAAAGTCATAACCCGCTGGTACTTGGTGCCAACGAGGTTGCACAGAATGTATCCTTCCTCCTCACCCCTGTGTTTCAGGGGATGTCAGCTCTCAGGGTCCATGATCCATGTATGGTGGGAATGTCCACGTATAAGAGGCACCTGGGATCGGATCTTTCATATGATCTACAAGGTCACTAACCACAGAATTCCTAAATCGGCCCAAATAGCCCTACTAAATACACTAATTCCTGGGGTGCCGAAACACACCCAAAAGCTGATTCTATACATTTTACTCGGTACTAGGCTCTCTATTGCAGGAGCTTGGAAGAAATCTACTGTCTCTATCCGGAAGATTCGCAATAAGATCACATGGGTTATGGCCCAGGAGAGATTGGTGAGTGTGCTCACGGACACTGTGTCGAAATTTGAAAGAATCTGGGAACCTTGGGCCACATATGTGGGAATCACATTGGTTCCCGGCGTGCACCCGAACTAAATGATAACCATCTGCGGCCCTGGAGACCGGCTGTTCTTTAGCGTTTCTGCTGCTTTTCTTTTCCCCCTCTTCTCCTTTTCTCCATTTCCCCCTGGCCTCTTTCTTTCTTCTCCTATTTTAGGCCAGTGGGCCTTTTTGCCTGACTTCATTGAGATAACTTTCACTTTTCACAATGAACCACACGACGAGGGGTTCTGTTTTTGTTGCTAGTAGAATTCCTTTTGGTATATGCTAAATACAGTTTATGGGGAAGATGGGTTTGAAGTTCCTCTCTCCCCGGGTTATCTAGTCGATATTATGTTGTGGCTGGTCCTGACCTCTCTGCCACCTAGATACTGTTATTACCTCCCCTCCCAATAGGGCTATGGGGATCAGGACCAGGAAGTTATATGCCAATGAGGCTCTTTATACTGGGTTATGGACTTCACTACAGTACTCATGTTTAGTAAGGGATATGGAAACAATCTCCCTCTTACCCTAAAGTAAGCTTTAGTTCTGCAAATGGGATGCATACGCTTCACAGCTGATTTGTACCATTCTCCCACTGTTGTAGCATCCTTCATGCTAATGTATTAAACTCCTGAGGCAGTATCTTCTTTTCTCAATAACCATTCATTGTAAGTAGATTACCATTCCCCCCGGGATGCAGTTTTTGCTCCCACTGGGGTGTCCCGGGAGGGATGGGGGAATGTCGGATACCTGGCCTGTCATTAATACCATGAAATGCCTGAGACATGGATCTGCCTTACTAGTTCACTAAGTCTATTGACGCCTCTCCTTGTCATTTACTCTAAGTGGAATGTTGAAATTAATGTTGCACTGCTGTTATTGTTTGTAACCTTTTCTTTTCCTTTGTTGAAAAATTCAATAAAAACCATTGAAACAAAAAAAAGAACGAGACTTTGGAATCACTTTAAGGCTATTTTCTCTTTAGAATGAATGTTGGATAATGTTACACCTGCCCTGTGAAATGCTAATAGAAACTGACTTTCTACTTATTAAAAACATTATGGACACTGTTCTTGACTTCCCTGTACAGTGAATGCTAAAATTTTGCACAGCAATTTTTTTGTAATAAATAGACCCTCATAAGGGTAAGGATGAGGAAATATTAGTAACAGTGTTGTTTACTTGTGTTTACATCAAGTCTTTTTTCTGGCCTTATGGTTGATGATTCTGTGTTGATAATCTTCAGACTGGTTTACAGTATTTCTTCTAAAATCCTCCTTCAATGACAACTCATGCCAACTGATAAGAAGAGATTGCTCACTGTACATATATGCAGAAATTACATTTTTCATAGGTGCTTTATATTCTTGAATAAATATGACAAATTTAGTAAACCTCTGACAATTCTTGTAAAATGAATTAATATTATGAATATGTAATGGTCAGTCGTTACGAAAAAAAAAAACAATTTTTTTGTTTTAAATTATTTTCAGGTACATTACTTTGCTTGTGTAAATTTTAGGCAATATGTTAATTTACTGTAACACAGAAACAAATAATACTGTATATTAAAGTAGTTTAAAGTACCCATAGTCTGGAATGTTTTTTTTATTATAATGTATGGAGTAAGTCAATATTTTTTTGCATATCCAATGTGCTTTAGGTGTAACCGATAAACATTTATGCATGTTCAGAAAACAAAAGTATTCAGAAGTTGTTGCTTCATGATTTGCAAATGAAAGAAAATGTGCTCTTGTAATGTATTTTACTATGCATTCACCGTGAATATCGCTGTCCTTGACGGTGAAACTTAAAAAAGCAGAGAAATAGATTTGACACCACTTGGACTTAGAACTTGGACATGCTGCATTAAACTGTTCAAAATTAATTTAATCTGTACATGGAGAATAATAGCCTTTCAGTTCAAGGCTTCTGGTTGCAGTAATTTGCACTCGAAAAGTACTTCCAAAGGAAAAGAATAAATGAAGGGCGACCCTAAAAACCTTTCAGAGCAATTGTATTCACTAAATAAAAGCTGTTTGATCACCCCTAAATGATGGCCTGCAAAAACGACACATTCTGTATTATTTTGTATCTAAAGTATTTTTTCTTACACTGGTTTCAGTTATTGCCTTAAAAGCATATAACTGATACTTTAGCATAATTGAAAAAAAAAAAAAGAAAAAAAATATTTGAGTGTTAAAGACAAGTTATTTAGTCACTTTTGTCACTTAGGAATGAGCCTGCTCTGGTACACGGCTCACCCTTTAGAGATATGGCTGGACACACATCTTGACCACTTAAGGACAGCATCCCACGCAGATATACTGCAGTAGGGTGGCCCTCCTGAGCAAAATCACATACCTGTACGTGATTTCGTGCAGTGGGTCTGGGGCGTGCCAATTGTTCACAGGAGAGGCAGACCGCCATTCTGTCAGAGAGGAAGATGGATATCTTGTGTTTCTGCTAAGCAGAAAGATGGATCTTTGTCTTCCTCCAGTTAAGCCATCCCCCCACACAGTTTTAAAGCATTCCCCTCAGTTCGCCCCTGATGCTAACCCCTTCTCTTCCAGTGTCATTAGTACAGTGAGAGTGCATTTTTTTAGCACTGATCTCTGTATTAGTGTCAAATTTGTCCACCACAATGTTGCAGTCCAGCTAAAAATCATTGATGGCTGGCATTAATATTAATATTAAAAAATAAATAAATAAAAATGTCATAAAAATATCCCAACCTTTGTAAACGCGATAACTTTTGCACAAACCAATCAATATATACTTATTGGGATTTTTTTTACTAAAAATATGTAGCAGAATACATATTGGCCTAAATTGATGAATAAATGTGATTTTTAATTTTTTTTATTGAATATGTTTTATAGCATAAAGTGAAAAGTATTGGGTTTTTTTTCAAAATTGTTGCCTTTTTTTGTTTATAGCGCAAAAAAGAAAAAACGCTGAGGTGATCAAATACCACCAAAAGAAAGCTCTATTTTTTAAGAAAAAAGGACATAAATTGTATTTGGGTACAGTGTTGCACGTCAGCACAAATTTTCAGTTAAAATAATGCAATATTGTATTGCAAAAAAATGGCCTGGTCATTGGGGGGGGGGGGGGTTAAACCTTCCAGGGCTTAAGTGGTTCATCTAAGCATGTGTACGTTTACATGCATGTTGCATAGAAGCCAATACTGTACATGTGCTTGTGCATGCTGAATCTTAAACGGTGGTCTGTTTAAAGCCTCTCAGTGTTCAGCTACCTTGCTGAGTTGTCTTCTACTGTTCCTTTTCCTGACCTGTGATGTGAGGATGCATTGTGATTTACTCTATTTCTATTCCTGACCTGATTTTGGATTTTCCTTGTAAATGTTGCCTGAACCCCTGTTCTCCTGTTACTGACAATATTCTGTTAACCTGATCTGCTTCTGTCTGCAATTTTGTGCTGGGCTGCTAAAAAGTTACTTACCATGGTTATCCACAAGACCTCATCACCACCTGCTGAAACTGAACCTCATTTACTGCTCACTGACCCTGGCTTGGATAACAATTCTTTCTGCTGGCTACTGTTCCTACATGCCCACCAGTGACCTCCTGCTGATGTCTGCAGGCCCAGTGGACATATATACATGCCTGTACCAACCCTGCAGTTCACTCCAACTGCCAGCACTAATGTCTCTCCATTCTCTTTGTGTCTGATGTAAACACAGGATCACTCTCCCCTGTGGATACCCTCTGCCAGCAAATCTCAAAGGACTTCAGTAAGGTTGCTTTAAACTTAAAGGCCACATTCAACCTAATGTTCTCTGTTTGCTTCATCTGCCTGCCACTCCACCTACTGCCCTGTCTGCTTCATCTAAACCTGCTCTGTTTCATCTCTACATAATGGTTCCACGACCTGAACAGAGCTGGCACACCTGAATGATTCACTGACAATCACGCAAAGTTCAAGGCTTTCAAAAATTCTTGCCAGTTGAATTTTGCACTCTTAACCTTCAGATTAATAATTTTGCACGCCCAATTTTTCAGTTTTTTATTTGTTAACAAAGTTTGAAATATCCAATACATTTTGTTCCACTTCATGATTGTGTCCCACTTGTTGTTGATTCTTCACAAAAAATTACAGTTTTATATCTTTATGTTTGAAGCCTGAAATTTGGCAAAAGGTCGCAAAGTTCAAGGGGGCCAAATACTTTCGCAAGGCACTGTATATGAAGTTGATGCTTCTGAAACTGATATTCGGGAAATCCTGTTCTCTAACATTAAAATTCCTGGTCCACCCTATGACTTTAACAATTATAATGTGGGGATCAAGAATTACTTGTTACTAAATCTGCTTTAAAGGGGAAAAAATAGAATACTTTAAGTCTGCAAACTGTTTCAAACCATGACAGGCAAGAGGGACCCTGTTCCCTTCCTGTTTTAAACTCCATATAATATATCACCCTGGGTCCCAGAACAACAAGCCAGACACCTTGGGAATGGGATCTATGTATAAAAAGTTCACTGAATAAATGTGACACACATCCCCTCAACTCCAATGAAACATGTCGCATTCTGTGTAAAATAATCTTGTTGGCTCGTAAAGGCCATCTAGCAGTTAAAATTAATTTTTTTCCTGATTGAGGCATTTCAAAGAAAACACTGCATTATTGCCACTTGATGGCACCTACAATCATACAAGATAATATATAACACAGAATACAACAGGAGCTGAGTGAATTTGTGCATATCCATTCAGTGAACATTTTATACATAGACCCTTTGTCTTGTATGTTCACAGAACCCCCACACAAAAAACAAGAAAATAACACGAGTTATCCCCAAAATCCACATCAGTCACTGATGCCACATGCCATCAACACAGGATGTATCTTGCAAGGGGGGACTACCCTGGTAAAGCGCCTTGTCCCTATGTTCACAGGGACAAGAGCCTTTCCCCCACAACCACCCTGATCCGGATGAAGAAGTCTGCAGGGGTGGATGCAGTGCTTATCAAAATCTAGAAGGGGTACATTGTTAACAAAAAGCAAACAGTAAAAAATTAGGTACTATGTACCCCTTACTCATTCACATAGGGGGTCCAGATTCCAATAAGCCCCCAGCCGCAGACCTTAACATCAGCTGCATGCTCAGATAAGGGTCTGGTATGGGTTTTGGGGGGACCTCGTGCCTTTTTTTTGTTTTTTTGCATGCATTTGTCTCCCTTTTATATTGAAATTAGGGGGGACCCTACAACATTTTTTTTTTGCATGGGTCCCTTTGATTTCCAAACTAGGGCCTCATCAAGGCTAATGATTTCCATGTATTTTAAGGGAAAACCCCACACCTATTTTTTAAAATTTTTGTGTGGGGGGTTTTAACCTCTATACCAGACTTTCATTCAGAATAAAGGTCTAAAGGTATAGATTAAGGGATTCCGGAGACTCTTTGTTTAGAAAAAAAAAGCAAGTGGCAGTAACATATCATTTGCCAAAGAATGTAATACATTAATGTTATTTTCTTTGTAAACATCAGTTTTGTTGTAGTAGGTTGTATACATTGTACAAATGTGCCACGTAATGGTCAAGTTATGGGTATCCAAACTATGCTCTAAGTTAAGGGCATATTAACCTTAAAAAACAAGTCTTTTATGGACTTTTTTGGGGTAGGATTTGTTACCCAGTGTTTACTGAACCGGTCCAAAGCTCATATCTAGCTTTGGACCAACTGTCTATGCTGGTACACTTTGGCATTGGAACCCGTTGGAATTTTTATCAAATAAATTGTACGCATGCATACCTAAAATAATGGTTTCTGATTGAGGGGTTTACTGCAAGATTCTGCAAGAAAAATTTTCATTATGTTTTTCATTTGCTTACCTCCTACAAACAAATGGGCAAACAGCACAGACCAACCAAACATTGGAGCAATATTTATGCTGCTTCTCCTCATGCTCCAGAGATAATAGGGCAATACTCCTCCCAGTGACCACATTTTCACATGGTTTTTCAGTATACCCAGCTTTCAGTTTCCATTATGCCAGTTATGGATATCATTCCATACCCTTTCCTGATGATGCTAAAGGATCATCTGCGCAAGTTAGAGCATTTTACTGCAAGATGCTATAACAATGCCCAGGCTAACAGCAAAAAAACAAAGACACAAAGAGATGGGGTAACTTGAAATGTAAGAAAATATGTGGCTATCCACAATCAATTTGAATTTGGCTTGCCCCTCCAAAAATAGAAAAATAGGGCCTATGTTTATTGGCCCCTTCCCTGATAAAATAAAAATAAGCTCAGTGGTGTATGAATTTGACTTATACAATTCACACTGTAGTCCATGTATCATTGCTAAAGCCTGTAGTTTCTAATACATTTTCCTGTTGACAGAACCACCTGCTTCTGTACTGATTAGTAAGTGAAGACCATCCTCATTAAGAGAAAATAGTTGAGTATTTTCAAATGAAAGAGGTTTTGTCCAGAGGAAAATTCCTTGAACCTTTAAGTAATGTACTACATGCTCCAAGAGTGTTAAAAGCTTTTGTTCATAAGCATCCTGAAAATAATTTGTAGCTTACCAGCTCTCAAAATTGGTGAGTGATTTTGTTTGTTTTGGAGCTCAGTTTTGCCAAATTGGGGAGAGGGAAATGTTAGAAGCACGGGCACAATTAGTTGGACCCAACAATCTATTGCTAACACTTTTTAAGCATTTACAGGTACAGTTTTTTTTTTTTTTAATAATAGCTGCCGATGGAAAGACCCCCTGTTAGTATTAAATGGTTTGTCTTAATCCACTAATTGACACTTTTTCTGAGCAGCTTGACTGAAAAATAACAGAATTATTGTAAGGGGGGATGGGTGCGCTGATAGTGCGTTGAAGCTGCTCCCGGTATTCAGTGCTTTTGAATATAGATAAATGTATATGTGGTGTGGGGTGCGCTAAACAACAAATAAATAATGAATATATAACATATATCTATGTGTGAACCAAATCAACAAAAGTAAATATATATAACATATATCAATCTGTGAAGCCAATTAATAATGCAAATCCATTGGTGCATAAACATAAAAGTTCATAAGTGTCCATAAATATTTTGCAGGTGAGTAGAATTGTATTCTATCCGAATAATACGTGTATCCACCACTGAGTGAAATTCATCCTTACCAAACGGAAATAAATAAGGTGCAACTATATTTTCTTGTGCTGAAAAAATATCCAATCTCCTTGTGAACAAACACCACGTGTAAATCACCAAGAATTAGCCTCTTACCAGATGGTAATAGGTATGCACTTGTTCAGTGAAACCACCGCCTTGCTTCCTCTTTAAAATCCTGAAGTGGGATGTAGAACCGCTCTACCTTTCTTTCTCCACTAGATGGCAACGAGTACCAGCAAGAAACACAGCCTCATCCTTCTTTACAAGCTCACAAAACCACCGTGTATTAAAGGAAAAAAGAGGGCTAATAGTGTATTACCCTTGAGATTTATTCAAAAAACAGTTGATAATGCACTTACAATTAGATGTCTTGTATTCAGCATAAACATAGGCATACAAATTCCTGCAAAGGCTTGCGGCCGGCTGCAGCACGGACCGCAAGTTGTGTGTGACGTGTGCGCCTCCTAATCTGACCGGTTTCTTCCCATAGGACTTCTACTGAGACAGGAGTACTGGCGCATCGTCACTTCCGCTTTATTTATACAGGTGGAAGCAGATTGTCTAACTTCCGGTGTCTGCAGAGCAGGTATTATAAAACATCGATCCATAGCACATCCTGGTGACACAGAAGTAAACAGAATTATTAGCAGGATCACAAGATAAAAATAAAGGGAAAAACCTAAAAAGGAAGACAATGCAGCAACTATACCAAAAATAGCTAAGCTACAATACAATTTTTTTTTTTTTTTTAACCAATGCATGTTTTTTTTTGGTTTTTTTTTAATCATTTTTAGGAGGAAGCAATGTAAAACAAGTTAGCCTATTAGCCCAAGCACCTGTGTATGTCTGGTACACGGATCACCATTAGAGATGTATAGAACTGTTCGCCGGCGAACAGTTCCCGGCGAACTTAGCATGTTCGCGTTCGCCGCTGCCGGCGAACATATGCGATGTTCGGTCCGCCCCCCATAAGACATCATTGAGGCAAACTTTGACCCTGAACTTTACAGTCAGCAGACACATTTCCAGCCAATCAGCGTACCTCCCTCCCACACCCTCCCACCTCCTATAAATAAGCAAGGGCAGCATCCATCTTAGATCATTCTGAAGCAGTGTGTGTAGTGAGAATAGGGAGAGAGCTGCTGCTGCTGCTGCTGCTGTTAAGCTAGGGACAGTTAGTCAGTGTTCCTGGTCTTGCAGTGTTCTTGGTCCACTACTGCTGTAATATCAGCACCCCAAAAAGCCCTTCTAAGGGCTGGTATTTGTGTTTTTTTTTTTTTTATATATATATATATATATATATACCTAGCGTCCCCAAAAGCCCTTTTAAGGGCTGGTAATTGAGTTGTTTCTTCATATATATATATATCTATATCTATCTAGTGTCCCCAAAAGCCCTTTTAAGGGCTGGTAATTGAGGATTTTTTTATTTATATATATATACATATATATATATATATATAGTGTCCCCAAAAGCCCTTTCAAGGGCTGGTAAGGTAATAGATTTTTTTCTTTATATATATATATATATATATATATATATATATATATTGTACACTGCAGTTGCCTGCCCGCTGTGTGTGAGAGGCCACAGACCTACCACAGACTGTACTGTGTGCACACCACACTCATTTCGGGTGGCACAGGCACAGTACCTGGCATTTTAAAAAATATTTTTTTTTTCTCTGTCATAATTGCAGTGAGTGCTGTGTCAGGTCCACAGAGTGCACTGTACCCACTGCAGTGCACTGCCCACCACTGATATATATACGTTGGCACAGCATCTTGTTGCAATAAATTGAAAAAAAAAATATTTTTTATTATTGCAGTTGCCTGGGCTGCCAGTGACTGTCAGGTCCACAGAGTGTACTGTGCCCACTGCAGTGCCACTGTGTGCCCACCCACCACTGATATATAAGGTGGCACAGCAGCTTGCAAAGTAAAAAAAAAATATATATTTTTTTAAATTGCAGTTGCCTGGGTGCCAGTGACTGCTGTCAGGTCCACAGAGAGTGTACTGTGCCACTGCCCACCCACCACTGATATATAAGGTGGCACAGCAGCTTGCAAAGTAAAAAAAATATATATATTTTTTTAAATTGCAGTTGCCTGGGTGCCAGTGACTGCTGTCAGGTCCACAGAGAGTGTACTGTGCCACTGCCCACCCACCCACCACTGATATATAAGGTGGCACAGCAGCTTGCAAAGTAAAAAATATATATATATTTTTTTAAATTGCAGTTGCCTGGGTGCCAGTGACTGCTGTCAGGTCCACAGAGAGTGTACTGTGCCACTGCCCACCCACCACTGATATATAAGGTGGCACAGCAGCTTGCAAAGTAAAAGAATATATATATATTTTTTAAATTGCAGTTGTCTGGGTGCCAGTGACTGCTGTCAGGTCCACAGAGAGTGTACTGTGCCACTGCCCACCCACCACTGATATATAAGGTGGCACAGCAGCTTGCAAAGTAAAAAAAAATATATATATTTTTTAAATTGCAGTTGCCTGGGTGCCAGTGACTGCTGTCAGGTCCACAGAGAGTGTACTGTGCCACTGCCCACCCACCACTGATATATAAGGTGGCACAGCAGCTTGCACTCATAGTACAACAGTAACAACACATTAAAAAAAAAATGACAGGCAGAGGCAGGCCACCCCGCAAGGGCCGTCGTGGTCGTGGTGCTGTGATTTCCTTAGGCTCTAGAATAATGCCCAGTGTTCAGAGGCCACCACAGCCCCTGAACTCAAAAAATTCTGAGGCCATAGTTGACTGGCTTACACAGGACACCCAATCGTCTACAGCTTCCGCTCGGAACCTTAATGCACCATCCTCCTCCAGCTCAGCTTCGGGCACCTCTCAATTTACCACTCGCCAGCCCGCCGGCACCACCACCAACACTAGCACCACAGCCGCTTCACTTGATCCGTCAGAGGAGTTATTTTCACATCAGTTTGAAGAAATAAGTGATGCGCAACTATTAGTGCCAGAGGATGTAGATAACGGGGATATGTCTCAGTCAGGCAGCATTATACACATGGACGTACATTGTGATGATGATGATGTTGTACCTGCTGCTGCTGCCTTTGCTGAGTTGTCAAGTGAAGCGGCTGATGATGACGATGTGTCTGTGGATGTCACCTGGGTGCCTGCTCGAAGAGCAGAAGAAGAGGGGGAAAGTTCAGATGGGGAGACAGAGAGGAGGAGGAGACGAGTTGGAAGCAGGGGGAGGAGGTCATCGCAAGGAGCTAGTGGCTCAGTCAGACAGCATGTAGATTCGGCACCCGGGGTCAGCCAGACAGCACGCCAATCAACGCAAGCTGTTGCCACCACCAGAATGCCGTCCTTGCAAAGCTCAGCAGTGTGGCATTTTTTTTGTGTGTCTGCCTCTGATATCAGCGATGCCATTTGTAACCTGTGCCAAAAGAAACTGAGTCGTGGGAAGTCCAACACCCACCTAGGTACAACTGCTTTGCGAAGGCACATGATCTCACATCACAAACGCCTATGGGATCAACACATGAGTAAAAGCAGCACACAAACTGAAAGCCACCATCCTCCTCCTGGTCCAGCATCTTCAGCCACGTCAACCACTGCTGTCCTCCATGCCCCCTATCAACAACCCGCCCCTCCGCCTCTCACCTTCAGCAGTTCCTGCTCGTCACCTGCCCACAGTCAGGTGTCTGTGAAGGAAATGTTTGAGCGCAAAAAGCCAATCTCGCAGAGTCACCCCCTTGCCCGGCGTCTGACAGCTGGCTTGTCGGAACTCTTAGCCCGCCAGCTTTTACCATACAAGCTGGTGGAGTCTGAGGCCTTCAAAAAATTTGTCGCTATTGGGACACCGCAGTGGAAGGTACCCGGCCGAAATTATTTTTCACAAAAGGCAATCCCCAACCTGTACTCTATTGTGGAAAAAGAAATCATGTCACGTCTGGCACACAGTGTTGGGGCAAGGGTCCATCTGACCACTGATAGCTGGTCTGCAAAGCACGGTCAGGGCAGGTATATAACGTACACTGCGCATTGGGTAAACCTGCTGGCGGCTGTCAAGCATGGAATGCGTGGCTCTGCTGCAGAGGAGTTGGTGACACCGCCACGACTTGCAGGCAGGCCTGCTGCCACCTCCTCTACTCCTCCTACTCCATCCTCTTTGCTAACCTCCTCGGCTGAGTCCTCTTCTGCTGTTGCGTCTTGCTCCACACCAACTGCACCCCCCCAGCTCCCCAGGGGCTATTCCACATGCCGGATACGACAGTGTCACGCTGTCTTGGGGTTGATTTGCCTAAAAGCAGAGAGTCACACCGGACCAGCACTACTGTCCGCCCTGAATGCACAGGTGGATCAGTGGCTGACCCCGCACCAACTGGAGATCGGCAAAGTGGTGTGTGACAACGGGAGCAATTTGTTGGCGGCATTGAATTTGGGCAAGTTGACACATGTGCCGTGCATGGCACATGTGTTGAATCTGATTGTGCAACGTTTTGTGCAGAAGTACCCAGGCTTACAGGACGTCCTCAAGCAGGCCAGGAAGGTGTGTGGCCATTTCAGGCGTTCCTACACGGCCATGGCGCACTTTGCAGATATTCAGCGGCGAAACAACATGCCAGTGAGGCGCTTGATTTGCGACAGCCCGACACGTTGGAATTCAACACTGCTAATGTTCGACCGCCTGCTCCAACAAGAAAAAGCGGTCAACGAGTATTTGTATGACCGGGGTGCTAGGACAGCCTCTGCGGAGCTGGGTATTTTTTTGCCACGCTACTGGACGCTCATGCGCAATGCCTGTAGGCTCATGCGTCCTTTTGAGGAGGTGACAAACCTAGTGAGTCGCACTGAAGGCACCATCAGCGACATCATCCCATATGTTTTTTTCCTGGAGCGTGCCCTGCGAAGAGTGCTGGATCAGGCCGTAGATGAGCGTGAAGAGGAAGAGTTGTGGTCACCATCACCACCACCAGAAACAGCCTTACCATCGATTGCTGGACCTGCGGCAACACTGGAAGAGGAGTGTGAGGAAGAGGAGTCAGAGGAGGAATGTGGCTTTGAGGAGGAGGAACACCAACCACAGCAGGCATCCCAGGGTGCTCGTTGTCACCTATCTGGTACCCGTGGTGTTGTACGTGGCTGGGGGGAAGAACACACCTTCAATGACATCAGTGAGGACGAGGAATTGGACATGAGTAGCTCGGCATCCAACCTTGTCCAAATGGGGTCTTTCATGCTGTCATGCCTGTTGAGAGACCCTCGTATAAAAAGGCTGAAGGAGAACGACCTGTACTGGGTGGCCACGCTACTAGACCCCCGGTATAAGCAGAAAGTCTGTGACATGTTACCCAATTACCGGCAGTCGCAAAGGATGCAGCAGCTACAAAATAAGTTAAAAACTATGCTCTACACAGCGTATAAGGGTGATGTCACAGCACAACGGGAATCCAACAGGGGAAGAGGTGAAAGTAATCCTCCTCCTACCACCACAACCACGCCGGCAAGGACAGGACGCTTTACAGACGTCTTGTTGATGGAGGACATGCGGAGCTTTTTTAGTCCTATGCATCGCCACAGCCCTTCGGGGTCCACCCTCAGAGAACGACTCGACCGACAGGTAGCAGACTACCTTGCCTTAACTGCAGATATCGACACTCTGAGGAGCGATGAACCCCTTGACTACTGGGTGTGCAGGCTTGACCTGTGGCCTGAGCTATCCCAGTTTGCCATTGAACTTCTGGCCTGCCCCGCTTCAAGTGTGCTGTCAGAAAGGACCTTCATCGCAGCAGGAGGTATTGTCACTGAGAAGAGAAGTCGCCTAGGTCAAAAAAGTCTTGATTACCTCACGTTTATTAAGATGAATGAGGCATGGATCCCGAAGGGACTGACAGTGGGGGATGCATTTGACTAAAAAAGGCCTGGTGATGACTGAGATGCCTTGGCCTAAAAATGATCCACACGCTGCTGTATATAATCATTCTCTGCATGCCGGATGACTTACGTGACGTCTCCGCCACCAACTACGGTTCAAGCAGCAATGTTTTAGTGCACTTTCTGCCTTAAAACCTCAATTTTTCAGGCCGCTGCTACAGCAGCGGCTGCAACAATACCTACTTTTTCATGCATGTGTACATGCCTAATTTTTCTGGCCTCTGGTGCTACACTGTGGCTGCAAAAAAACAAAAAAAAAGGCACATACATGTGTCAATTCCCCTTCGTGATCGTTACCTTGTCGTGGTGAAGGGGCTTGCGTATCACAATGAAGCGATCACCTCTAGGATTGTGTTGGCACACCCCAGATGATAAGGTCGTTGCTTCATTGTGTACAGACCAAAAGCGATCCGCAGGATAATTTTTCATAAAAAAAAACATTCATTTTCTTTCATTCTTTCTGCGGAGCTGGGTATTTTTTGGCCGCGTTACTGAATGCTCATGAACAATGGCTGTAGGCTCATGCGTCCTTTTGCGGAGATGACAACCCTGGTGGTCAGTCGAACCCAAGGCAACATCATCGACCTCATCCCATATGCGTTTTTTCTGGAGCGTGCCCTGTGAAGAGTACTGGATCAGGCTGTAGATGAGCATGAAGAGGAAGAGTTGTGGTCCTCATCACCACCAGAAGCAGCCTTGTCGTTGTCAATTGCTGGACCTGTGGCAACGCAGAGAGAGGAGTCTGAAGAAGAGAAGTCAGAGGAGGAAGGTGGCTTTGAGGAGGTGGAATACCAGCCACAGCAGGCGTCCCAGGGGGCTTGTTCTCACCTTTCGGGGACCCTTGGTGTTGTATGTGGCTGGGTGGAGGAAGAGACCTTCAATGATGTCAGTGAGGACAAGGAACGGGACATGGCTAGCTTGGTATCCAACCTTGTGCAAATTGGGAGTTTGCGGTTGTGCAAATGGACTGACTGACTGTTAAACGGGGAGTTTGGTCTGTCAGAGTTTGGTCTGTCACTGTGAAGCGGGCAACGGGCGTAACCCTTATACTACTTGACCGATAAAACATCATACCTGATCGTATTCACACACTGGATGTTTTAGTGCTGGTTTACACTGCCGCTACCACTAAAGTAGCGTCGCTTCCAGTGCGACTTTGGCGCGACTTAGCGTGACTTTGGCGCGACCTCATCGCGAGGTGACTTTTTATTTGGCCAATCACAATATCATGTTTTGTTACCGTCACCTAATTTCCTTTTCCTGTTTTTTGTTTTACATATTTCCCCATGTGTGCAGTGTTGTCTGTGTCATAGCTCAACTGATAGGCATGTTTGCCTTGGCATATCATATTTCAGCTTGCCAGAAAGAAAAAAAGACAGCTGGAAAGACACTGCATTAGTTTTCTACTAAAAATCATAAGAAAAATGCTGTTTTTTTTGGGTTGTGGACATACTACAGAGCTGAAACTTGACAGGTACACTTTTTAGACCCCCCAGACACTAAATACAAAAAATGACATGCCTGCCTAAAAAAATGCCCGATAAATGCCTGCAAGAGAAAAAGACAGCCGCAGAGAAGCCGTATTCCTGAAAATATAAGAAAAATGCTGTTTTTTAGGGGTTCTGGACATGCTACAGATCTGAAACTTGACAGGTACACTTTTGTGACCCCCCAGACACTAAATACAAAAAATGACATGCCTGCCTAAAAAAATGCCCGATAAATGCCTGCAAGAGAAAAAGACAGCCGCAGAGAAGCCGTATTCCTGAAAATATAAGAAAAATGCTGTTTTTTAGGGGTTCTGGACATGCTACAGATCTGAAACTTGACAGGTACACTTTTGTGACCCCCCAGACACTAAATACAAAAAATGACATGCCTGCCTAAAAAAATGCCCGATAAATGCCTGCAAGAGAAAAAGACAGCCGCAGAGAAGCCGTATTCCTGAAAATATAAGAAAAATGCTGTTTTTTAGGGGTTCTGGACATGCTACAGAGCTGAAACTTGACAGGTACACTTTTGTGACCCCCCAGACACTAAATACAAAAAATGACATGCCTGCCTAAAAAAATGCCCGATAAATGCCTGCAAGAGAAAAAGCCAGCCGCAGAGAAGCCGTATTCCTGAAAATATAAGAAAAATGCTGTTTTTTAGGGGTTCTGGACATGCTACAGATCTGAAACTTGACAGGTACACTTTTGTGACCCCCCAGACACTAAATACAAAAAATGACATGCCTGCCTAAAAAAATGCCCGATAAATGCCTGCAAGAGAAAAAGACAGCCGCAGAGAAGCCGTATTCCTGAAAATATAAGAAAAATGCTGTTTTTTAGGGGTTCTGGACATGCTACAGAGCTGAAACTTGACAGGTACACTTTTGTGACCCCCCAGACACTAAATGCAAAAAATGACATGCCTGCCTAAAAAAATGCCCGATAAATGCCTGCAAGAGAAAAAGACAGCCGCAGAGAAGCCGTATTCCTGAAAATATAAGAAAAATGCTGTTTTTTAGGGGTTCTGGACATGCTACAGAGCTGAAACTTGACAGGTACACTTTTTAGACCCCCCAGACACTAAATACAAAAAATGACATGCCTGCCTAAAAAAATGCCCGATAAATGCCTGCAAGAGAAAAAGCCAGCCGCAGAGAAGCCGTATTCCTGAAAATATAAGAAAAATGCTGTTTTTTAGGGGTTCTGGACATGCTACAGAGCTGAAACTTGACAGGTACACTTTTGTGATCCCCCAGACACTAAATACAAAAAATGACATGCCTGCCTAAAAAAATGCCCGATAAATGCCTGCAAGAGAAAAAGACAGCCGCAGAGAAGCCGTATTCCTGAAAATATAAGAAAAATGCTGTTTTTTAGGGGTTCTGGACATGCTACAAAGCTGAAACTTGACAGGTACACTTTTGTGACCCCCCAGACACTAAATACAAAAAATGACATGCCTGCCTAAAAAAATGCCCGATAAATGCCTGCAAGAGAAAAAGCCAGCCGCAGAGAAGCCGTATTCCTGAAAATATAAGAAAAATGCTGTTTTTTTGTAGTTCTGGACATGCTACAGAGCTGAAACTTGACAGGTACACTTTTTAGACCCCCCAGACACTAAATACAAAAAATGACATGCCTGCCTAAAAAAATGCCCGATAAATGCCTGCAAGAGAAAAAGCCAGCCGCAGAGAAGCCGTATTCCTGAAAATATAAGAAAAATGCTGTTTTTTAGGGGTTCTGGACATGCTACAGAGCTGAAACTTGACAGGTACACTTTTGTGACCCCCCAGACACTAAATACAAAAAATGACATGCCTGCCTAAAAAAATGCCCGATAAATGCCTGCAAGAGAAAAAGCCAGCCGCAGAGAAGCCGTATTCCTGAAAATATAAGAAAAATGCTGTTTTTTAGGGGTTCTGGACATGCTACAGAGCTGAAACTTGACAGGTACACTTTTTAGACCCCCCAGACACTAAATACAAAAAATGACATGCCTGCCTAAAAAAATGCCCGATAAATGCCTGCAAGAGAAAAAGACAGCCGCAGAGAAGCCGTATTCCTGAAAATATAAGAAAAATGCTGTTTTTTAGGGGTTCTGGACATGCTACAGAGCTGAAACTTGACAGGTACACTTTTTAGACCCCCCAGACACTAAATACAAAAAATGACATGCCTGCCTAAAAAAATGCCCGATAAATGCCTGCAAGAGAAAAAGACAGCCGCAGAGAAGCCGTATTCCTGAAAATATAAGAAAAATGCTGTTTTTTAGGGGTTCTGGACATGCTACAGAGCTGAAACTTGACAGGTACACTTTTTAGACCCCCCCAGACACTAAATACAAAAAATGACATGCCTGCCTAAAAAAATGCCCGCTAAATGCCTGCAAGAGAAAAAGCCAGCCGCAGAGAAGCCATATTCCTGAAAATATAAGAAAAATGCTGTTTTTTAGGGGTTCTGGACATGCTACAGAGCTGAAACTTCACAGGTACACTTTTTAGACCCCCCAGATGCTAAATCCAAAGAAATTTTTTATTTTTATTTTTTTTAATTTTTCCAATAATTGGCTCTCTATCAAAAAATTATAATTTTTAAGAACTTTTTTTTGCGTGATCCCTCTCCGGCATGCCACAGTCCAGGTGTTAGTCCCCTTGAAACAACTTTTCCATCACTATTGTGGCCAGAAAGAGTCCCTGTGTGTTTTAAAATTCGCCTGCCTATTGAAGTCTATGGCGGTTCGCCCGGTTCGCCGGTTCGCGAACATTTGCCGATGTTCGCGTTCGCCGTTCGCGAACCGCGAATTTTAGGTTCGCGACATCACTAATCACCATCTGGAGACTTAGATGTACTGTATGTGCAACTCTATGTAAGGGTGCAGGAATTTGTGTTTGTCCTGCACAATGCAGACACATTTCCTCATGAATGCATAATGTCTGCACTGGGGCCATGTGGCCTATAAGGGCCAAGCACTCCTCAGCTACAATCCTGAGTGGCCTTCAGCTGTTCCTGTGCCTGACCTGACCTGTCACATTGATGTGTATTGTGATTGACCCAGCCTATGTTCCCGACATGCTCATGTCTACTATTCATTACTGTGCTGTACTGTAGATGATATCACTGCTGCTACCTTTCTGTTGGCTATTGTTCCTTTGCACCCACCACTGATGTTCTGATGGTATCTCCCTGCCTAGTGGAGATTTTTGCACATCTGTGCCAACCCTCTATTTTACACTTCACTCCAGCTGGCCGCATTCATATCCCTCTATTAACTGTGTGTTACCTGTCACCACTACCACTTTGGACATCCCCTAGGTACATGATAGACTGTTATAAAATCATAGATTTGTGCATATATAGTAACATCAAAAATAAAATAGACACATGTTAATTATATAGTGTGTGGCATTCACAAATCCTCAACATGCTGGTTTAAATCAAACAGTCTTTATACATCTGACATAAATTGCACACGTTTAATTCCAAATTGCATAATTGTAGGTTTTCCTAAACAGAAAAAGAAGGAAAATGTGTGCAGTTTATACTGTGTGAGCTCCTATTTATTTGTGTCAAAATGTCTAAACATATCAAAGCATGGGAGAAAAAAACAAGACACACCACAAGCCATAAGCCATTAAGCAACACCCACATTATTGGCCACAATCATAATTTGCTATTCCACATGTGACCACACAACAGTGGAACTTTTAGTTTCCTTCATGCTTTGGCCAATTGTGGTGGTAAATGAAGCTGGCAATGAACAAACCAGTTAGGAAGGCAGGTAACCACTAATCCACAAGCTATCACAGCCGGGTGCCCACACTATTGATGCCGGGCCGGAGGCTCGGGGAGAAGAGGGAGAGAACTGAGGCTCCCGCCGGCCGGATCACTGGATGGGACAGGTGAGTGTGTGTTCATTAAAAGTCAGCAGCTACACTTTTTGTAGCTGCTGATGTTTAATAAATACAAAAGCGGCTGGAATTCCACTTTAAAGGCAAGATAACCGTTTTCTTTTTTTTTACGTTTATAACTATGTAAACTTAATAGATTTTTTATCAAATAACATACTGTATCTTTCCATCTATCTCTCAATCTAATTATTTATTTTTATTTGATATACAGTTTTTGTTTTGCAAATAAACATTTGCCTATTTTACATACTGTTTTATAAATTAAAATGTAACACATGACACAGGATTCTCAGAGAGATATCTAAAGCCTGGTGATAACTAACATTTTTTTTTCATTCAGCCTGCTGAGAAGCTCAGGAGCATATTAGTGCAATGCGATGTTAGTACAGCGATCTTCCCTGCTGTACTATTAGGTTCTGACAGGGGGATAGCCCCCTTGCCAGAACACACACCGGTCAATGCTCTCAGCCATTGACTGAGAGCATTGATCGAGTGCCGATCGGCAGACTTTTTTCGGTCATGCCCCTATTGAACCGGCCTATGCCACCCAATATTGAGCTCATGTGTATGGCCTTTAAAGACAGAGCACAACAGTAGATGTCTCCTTTCCGGCACAATGAAGCAAATTTATTCAAGAAGCTGAGAATATTTACTCAATAAAGTGTAGCTGTGTTTACTTTGAATATCCAATTATGCAGAAGAAACAGGAATTTGCTTTTCACTTGATTATATAATTCAAGTAACCCTTCACTCAATTTACTGAGTAAGGATTCTAAGCTTCTTTATTAGGTCAGCCTAATAGTTTCTAACTGACATGCTGGATGGTAGTAATAATAGGAAAAAGAATGAGGGGAATGAGCCACAACTTAGACTTTCAGCTTGTGATATTGAACTATGTAAAACAACAGTTTTTTTTTTTTTTTTTTACAACAAAAGAGTAAAGAAGATATAGGAAAACAATGTGAAAAGAACCTTAAAAATAACACCTGCTCTTGCTTGTTCAACCATACTAGAAGGCAGTTCATAACTTAGTTAATTGAGAGTTTGACTCCTGGGTACCCTTTATTCCTAAAAACTGATCTTCTGGGCCTTTCTGTCAGGGCTGGGCTTTTAGCAGCTCTCTATTCAGTGCTCTGGCTGCTCAGCTGTCAGTTATTTACCAGCCACTCATGGTTTCCACAGTGACTCACCTGTTTACCATTTCCTGCCTCATCAGTCCAGCCTACAGCAAGCCCCTTCTGGCTATTTAAACTGCTTTGTTAATTCCTTTCCTGCCTTTGCCTGGTCAAACATATCCTGAGTGTCTCCGCTGTGTTCCTTTTATAGACTTTGCCTGGCTAACATCCCTTCTAGTTCCTGATCCCAATCTTCTGCTTCTACTAGGCTGATTTCTGGCTCCCTGATTACTGGCTCAATTGATTACTTGTCTTGGCTTTTGAACCCTGGCTTGTGTTTTGACTACATTTTTGATCTGTACTATTTTTACTATTACAATAAAGGTGTGATTTTTTTTTCTGCATTTTATGTCTGTCTTATTCATGGTTCCTGATACTTTCTCAAATTGACTTTTCTAAACCAGCCAAAAAAACTACTGACACATACTTACTGTGGAAAGGTGCCTGGTGGGTCTTAAATAGAAAGTACTAAACTTGCCTCCCTAGTAAAATAGCACATGAGGATACAAGTCATCAAAGACTAGAATGTTTTTAGGAGGCTTTTTGTTGTCTTTAATGGTGCTGCCATAGACACCAGTATTTATTTAACAAAATCAATTATTAACCAGTTTCCCACTGGCGCATTGTAAAATGACACTGGCAGGAACACTCTCTCCCTCTGTACGGCTGTCATATGATGTCCACCCATTCTCTCTGCTGTTGCGCACGCCCGGGGGACACAGCCCATCCTTGATTAGTGTAAAGAGAAAATAAAAATGGCTCTTTACCACATGACCGGCTGTGTCCAATCACAGCTGGTCACAAGCACTGTCTTTGTACAAGCCGCTCACGTGCGTCCCCAGGGGCGTGTAGATTGGCGATCGGGGATGAGGCGTGTCACTCTAACACAGCCCATCCCTGATCAGGGTAAAGGACCAATGAAATTGGCTCTTTACCACGTGAACGTCTGTGTCCAATCACAGCTGGTCACAGAATGTAAACGAGCCGCAGTAACCAGCTGTTACCTGGTTCTCCTCCTCACACACAGATCCTGTGTGAGAAGATTGCGGTAACAGCTAGTTACCGCCCACAGTACACAGCAAACCACACTGATTGCACCCAGTAATAAAGAGTATCTGTCTCTAGCCCATCAGAGTACCTGTCACAACCCCTCAGAGTAACCAAGTACCTGTCACAATCCCCCAGAGTACCCAAGTACCTGTAACCAGCCCATCAGTGTACCCGAGTACCTGTCTCTAGCCCAGAGTACCTAAGTATCTATCTGCAGACCATCAGAGTACCTGAGTACCTGTCTCCAGCCCATTAGAGTACCTAAGTACCTGTTCCCAGCCCATCAGAGTACCCAAGTACCTGTCTCCAGCCCATCAGAGTACCAAAGTACAGGTGGACCCTGGGTTACAAACATCTGACTTACAAACGACTCCTACTTACAAACAGAAGGAGGCAACAGGAAGTGAGAGGAAATCTACCCCTAGGAAGGGAAATGTACTCCTGTAAGAGTTATCATGGGAAAAGGTGTCACCACTGAAGTTTTATCACCAATCCTTGTATCCACAACATCCCAAAATGTTCAAGATGCAATTGTCATAGGAACAGAAAGTGAGGTAAAATTTTCTGAACAGGGACATAATCAGCAAAACAAACTTTACAGGAGTGTTAACCCTTCCCTCTTCTATCCAAAAAAAATTAAAATTATTGTTTTGGCTAGAGTTAAACTTAAAAAATGTACCTGTTCCAACTTACAAACAAATTAAACTTAAGAAAAAACTACAGACACTATCTTGTTTGGAACCCAGGGACTGCCTGTACCTGTCTCCAGCCCAGAGTACCTGAGTACATATCTGCATCCCATCAGAGTACCCGAGTACCTGTCTCCAGCCCATCAGAGTACCCAAGTACCTGTCTTCAGCCCAGAGTACCTAAGTACCCATCTGCAGACCATCAGAGTACTTGAGTACCTGTCTCAAGCCCAGAATACCCGAGTACCTATCTGCAGCCCATTGGAGTACCTGAGTACCTGTCTCCAGCCCATCAGAGTATACGGGTACCTGTCACAAGCCCATCAGAGTACCCGAGTACATGTCACCAGCCCAGAGTACCCGAG
Organism: Pelophylax lessonae; assembly: GCF_965119305.1. Taxonomy (NCBI): domain Eukaryota; kingdom Metazoa; phylum Chordata; class Amphibia; order Anura; family Ranidae; genus Pelophylax; species Pelophylax lessonae. The sequence goes on along the minus strand of NC_138774.1, from coordinate 161,342,433 downwards.
TACATATCTGCAACCCAGCAGAATACCCGAGTACCTGTCTCCAGCCCATCAGAGTACCCAAATACCTATATTCAGCCCATCAGAGTACCCAAGTATCTGTCTCCATCCCATCAGAGTACCTGAGTACCTGTCTCCAGCCCATTAGAGTACCTGAGTACCATTCTGCAGCCCATCAGAGTACCTGAGTACCTGTCTGCAGTAGGGATCAACCGATTATCAGCAAAGCCGATATATCGAGGGACGATATGCACTTTCCCCGATATATCGGAATCGGCCACCAAGGTGACCGATATTGCCAATATTTTGGGAAAGTGCTTGTACCAGAGTGATGCCTGCAGCTCGGCTGTCATTACAAGGAGTGGGAGGGGACGTCCCCCCCGCCGCCTTCCGCGGCTCGCCCGAGTCTCTCGTTCCACCAGGAGACCCGGACAACCAGCCTGCACGGCCACCGAAGACCTGATCAAAGCCACATTCGGCTCTGATCGGGTCTCCATGCAAAAACCCGGAAGTGATGTCATGAGTGACATCACTTCCGGGGACTGTCTGGTGCCAGATTTGCAAAAAATTACAGCATTCAAAACAGCCAAACTTCGCGTTTTGAATGATTTTAAGTGCAGAGGGGTTTGGGGTCTTTTAGACCCCCAGATCCCTCCACAAAAGTACCTGTTAAAAAAAAAAAACATTTTTTTTTTAAATGTACAAAAATATCGGCAAATATCGGCCGGTACCGATATGCATTGGCTAAAATATCGGTATCGGCAACGAAACACCGATATCGGTCGATCACTAGTCTGCAGCCCATGCCTCATAAATTATACATTGGGGTGTTTGCTTTCCAAAATTGGGTTATTTTGTGGGCATCTCCATTGTCCTGGTGCTTCAGGGTCTTCAAAAGTGTGATATCGGTCGATCACTAGTCTGCAGCCCATGCCTCATAAATTATACATTGGGGTGTTTGCTTTCCAAGATTGGGTTATTTTGTGGGCATCTCCATTGTACTGGTGCTTCAGGGTCTTCAAAAGTGTGATATCGGTCGATCACTAGTCTGCAGCCCATGCCTCATAAATTATACATTGGGGTGTCTGCTTTCCAAAATTGGGTTATTTTGTGGGCATCTCCATTGTCCTGGTGCTTCAGGGTCTTCAAAAGTGTGATAGGTAGGAATGAAGTTAGATATGTAATTTTTTTGCTCCTAATTGACAACTTTGTGTAAAAAAAAAATAAATAAATCATTTTCTTTCCACATTTTCAAACCACTTGTGGAAAAAAATGACATGTTCAAAAGACTTACATTATGCCTCATAGATTATACGTTGGGGTGTTTGCTTTCCAAAAATGGAGTCATTTTGTGGGTATTTCCACTGTCCTGGTGCTCCAGGGCCTTCAAAAATGTGATTGGTCGTTAGGAAATTATATGTGTAATTTATGCTCCTAGAACACATGATGGTGCTCCTTGTATGTTGAGCCTCTGTATGTGGCCAGGCTGTGAAAAAATCTCATACATGTGCTATCTCCATACCATGGAGGAGTAGCAGAATGTATTTTGGGGTGTAATTGCAAGTATGCATACACTGTGTGAGAAAAAAATTGTTAATATGACCAAAAAAAAAATATTTCTTCGATTTCCTAAGAATTGTGGATAAAATTTACAACTTCAAAAAACTCACCATGCCTCCTACTAAATACCTTGCAATGTCTACATTCCAAAAAGGCATCATTTTGGGGATATTTGTACTGTCCTCATAATTCAGAGCCTCAAGAAATGAGATTGGCCATCAGTGCATCAGGTGTGATAAATTTTTAATGATTGACACCATAGCTTGTAGATAACTTTTACACAGACTAAATAGTATTTTCTAATTTGGGTTATTTTTACCAAAGATATGTAGCAGTATAAACTTTGATCTAAATTTATGAACAAAAATTACCTATTTGCAAAATTTTATAATAGAAATTTAAAAAGTGTTTTTCTTTTAAAAATGTTGCTCTTTTTTCACTTATATCGCAAAAAAAAAAAAAAAAAACAGTAGTGATTAAATACCACCAAAAGAAAGCTCTATTTGTGTGAAAAAATGATAACAATTTTGATTGGGTACAGTGTTATATGACTGAGCAATTGTCATTCAAAGTGTGAGAGCACTAAAAGCTGAAAATTGGTCTGGGCAGGAAGGGGGTGAAAGTGTCTTGTATTGAAGTGGTTAAAAAATGGGATTTACATATATAAACACATGACAGTTAATGGGGACTCAGCATAACTCTCTACTAATTATATGGATATTTTGTGATAATAGAGGCAAGATGGTACAGTCTATCACATATTCTTCTTGACATGTTTTTCCGTGTTTCCGCTTCCTCAAAAGTAGAGAGCACACTTACCTACAGAAAAGTAATCATAATTATATCATAGACATATAACAGATTTAAAGAAACAGAATCTATTTAGAGACACAGTATGAGGTTTACCACATATGTATATGTAAATCCCATTTTTAAATAAAGTATGTTTTTAACTAAATACTGGTTACATAGTTACATAGTTACATAGTAGGTGAGGTTGAATAAAGACAATAGTCCATCCAGTTCAACCTGTGTAGGTGTATGTGGCTGTAATCATCTCACATAGCCCTTAATGTCCAGATCCTTGAGATGTAAGTCTAAGAGTCTTTTGAAAGCCACCATACTTCCCGCAGAAACCACCTCTTGTGGTAGAGAATTCCACAATCTTGTAGCCCTAACAGTAAAGAACCCCCCACGTTGCCTGAGGTTAAAACGCTTTTCCTCTAATCGCATTGTATGCCCTCTTGTCCTCATGCAATCCCTTCGAATGAACAGCTTTTTTTCTAAGCTGAGATCCCCATTGAGATATTTATAAATTGCTATCATGTCCCCCCTCAGGCGTCTCTTCTCCAGGGAGAATAAATCGAGCGATTGCAGCCGCTCTTCATAGTTAAGGTCCTCCATTTCCCTTATCAGTTTAGTTGCCCTTCTCTGGACTCTCTCCAGCTCCAACACATCCCTCCTGAGGACTGGCGACCAGAACTGGACACAATACTCCAGATGCGGTCGGACCAGAGTTTTATAAAGTGGAAGGATTATAGTCTTATCTCTGGAGCACATCCCTTTCTTTATGCATGCTAATATTCTGCTGGCTTTGGCAGCTGCCGCTTGACATTGCATGCTGTTGCCTAATCTATCATCAACCAAGACGTCTATGGCAGTACCATTAAAGTCCACAAAAAGCCTCCTAAAAATTCTAGATTTAGATTTTTGGATGTAGGTACTTATACCATAATTCTACAGTAAATGGCACAATACCTTTAGCAAGTCATCAAAGACATGGAATATCTTACTAGCTTCTTTCAAAATTCACTGGATAGATACAATAAGGTTTGGGAGATATGCCATTTTACAGAACCTATATTGTAACTTGACCAGCTCTCTGTCATTGGTCTTATGATGATCCCTATTCTGATTGAGCTGTAGCTCTGGTTATATGGAGGGGCTAATGTGTCTTCTTCTTATCCATTGAAAAAGGGCAGAAACTTTCACACAGCTTCATAGGTAGATGGATGTGATCAGCAGACAGATTTGTTGTGAGAGGAAGAGGGCTTAATGTTTGTTTACTACTAGTGTATACCCAGGCATTGTGTGTGTGTGTGTGTGTGTGTGTGTGTGTGTGTAAGGTGTGCATACACACTATTAAAAGAAGGCCATTTTTTAAACAATGAGCTAGAAAATTGCACCCACCAACTCACTAGTTTTATACAATGGTGCAGTAATACGGTGGTAAAATGTTATGTTTTAGTCCAGGTCATCATAAAGAAATAAAGGAAAATACTATATACAGTATGCATTTATTTTAAAACCGTTAATATTTGAATACACTGAGTGCTTTTATCAAATGCTGTTCATTAAAGGTAGAAACCATAATGTCATGTGCCCACCTACAGTGGACTACAAAATGCTGTAAAAGAAAGATAACTGCAAAAATCAATATATAGAATGTGCGGGGGTGTTATTTTCACTTAGATGTGCATAGATGGACACTTGTCATTTGATTTGTTTGCTGCCACAGTGACATTCCAGGTTAAAGAAGGCTAAGAAAGCTTATAAGATTTGTAAAATATGTATATTGATGACAGTCTTACATAGTTGTATATATTTTTCTTTTTTCATGGTAATTTTTATTGAGTTGAAGATAAACACAGAAGTGTAGAAATTTTGTGGGTGCAGCCACATTCAAATAAAAAAATGTAATGCATGCAACATTGCAAATGTATTTATTTATTCATTCATATATTTATGTTTAGCGCAAAGGATTTACACTAATAATATAATAATATAAACCCTCACATAGGAGCATCATGCAAACCAAAAAAAAATAAAAATCCCCAAGGGAAGATGCCGCAGAGATTTGTTCTGGGCACAGACTGAACATGCAGCCATATACGCAGCAACATCAATTTTGAGAGATTGCCACCAAAACTGACGGTAAAAAGCCCAGGACATCTGGTTCTTACCAGGATGATCGGCAGTCTTGAAATTGTGATACCTGCGCAACAGTCTGATGCGCAACGCCTCAGGTGCAAAACATTTTCCAGCAGGTCTCTCTGTGGGAGCATCAGGTTTGGCAGCAAAGATCTGTTCCCCAAGAGGACAGGTTAAGTGGTGCAGATGGCAGCCAGGATATGATCCGAAGGTATGAACGGTGTCAGAATAATGGCGAGAAAAGGCATCAGCTTTAACATTCTTGGAGCCAGGAAAATAGGAAACCACATTGTTAAAACGAGACAAGAATAAGGCCCACCTGGCCTGGCGGGTGTGAGCCTCCTCGCCCCTGAGAGATACGTCAGATTTTTATGATCGGTAAAAATGAGGACTGGAACCCCAGAACCTTCGAGCAAGTGTCTCCACTCCTTGAGAGCCAGGATAATGGCCACGAGCTCTCTGTCTCCAATCTCGTAGTTGCATTCAGCTGGAGACAGCTTCTTGGCGTAGAACCCACAAGGAAGTAAGTGTCCATCAGGTGTCCGATGCTGAGACAGGAGGGCGCCTACTCCCATCTCAGATGCATCCACTTCTATGACAAAGGGCAAACCAGGAATGGGATGAGACAGAATGGGAGCCAAATCAAAAGCAGATTTGAGGGCCTCGAAAGCTTGGATGGCAGCAGGCATCCAATTGTTGGAATTGCTGCCCTTCTTGGTCAGATCTTAGATAGGTTTGGCAAAAGAGGAAAAGTTCCTGATAAATTTTCGATAGCTGTTGGCAAACCCAAGGAAACACTGAATGGAAGGGAGACCACTAGGGCAAGGCCATTGGAGAACAGCCGAAACCTTCAGCAGAAATGATGTAGCCCAAGAAGGCAACATGAGACAGATGGATTTCACATTTCTCAAGCCTACAGAAAAGCCAATTCTTACGTAACCGTTGCAGCACCCGTCTGACATCCAGGTAGTGTGATTCAATGGAGTCAGAGTAAATCACGATGTTGTCCAAATAGATTACCACGCATTGCTGCAACATATCACGAAAGACATCATTGATGAACTCCTGGAAGACAGCGGGCGCATTGCACAAGCCAAAGGGCATCACCAGATGCTCGTAATGACTGATTCTGGTATTAAACGCAGTCTTCCAGTCATCGCCCTCCTTGATCCCTATGAGGTTATACGTGACTCTTAGGTCAAGCTTGGTAAAGACTGTTGCTCCCTTGAGGCAGTTGAACAATTCAGTAATCAATGGAATCAGGTATGCATTCTTGACCGTGATGCGATTGAGACCCCTATAATCAATGCAAGGTCTCAACTCACCCCCCTTCTTCTTTACAAAGAAAAAACTGGCACCCGCTGGAGAAATGGACTTGGAAATGTGCCCCCGGGCATCCGCCACATACTCCTCCATGGCCTTATTCTCCACAACCGAGAAAGGGTAGACCCTGCTACGAGGGGGAATGGCACCAGGTTGCAAGCCTATGGCACAATCGTACGGACGATGAGGAGGAAGAATACCAGTGTGCACCTTGTCAAATACAGCTTGATACTCATGATATTCAGTAGGCAACACTGAATCCGAGGAGGTACAAAGTACCTTAACAGGCCCATGGATACAAACAGCGCCACACTGTGGAGTCCAAGAGAGGATCTCAACCGAATACAAATCAAAGGACAAATTGTGTTTCTGAAGCCAAGGTTCCCCTAAAACAACAGAGTAGTTTGGGGACGATATAACCTGGAAACATGTCCACTCCCTGTGAACAGCCCCTATCGCCATGTCGATCGGAGCAATCTTGTGGGTAACCTGTGAAGGTTGCAGAGGTCTGCCATCAATCGCTTCTGTGACTAGTGGAGAAACACCGGGCTGCAAGGGAATGGAATTCACAGCAGCAAACGTACTGTCAATAAAGTAATTGCCAGCACGGAGTCTACCAACACCTGAGTTACCACCGAACCTGCTTCCCAAAAGAGGATAACTGTGATTAGCCATTTATCTTTACGAGAAAATGGGGTCGAGAAAATTCCACCTAAGATCTGCTCCCTGACAGGATCATAGGTGCGAGCATTTTCCGGATGGAGATGCAGGTAAAATAAAACATTTTATTTGCAAAAACAACCATAAATGCTCAGCAAGAGTGAGGAACTGAGAGCAGGAACAAGCCGGGGTCAAGTCCAGAAGCAAGTAGTCACCCAAGCCGGGGTCGAGTCCAGGAGCAGGTAGTCTGCCAATGCGGGGTCATCTGCCGATGCAGGGTCGAGAGCCAGGACAGTCGTCAGCCAAGCCAGGTCATACACAGAGAAACCCGGAGAACAGAAACCTGCTAGCAGAGATGCACCTTGGAGCACAAACACAAGGGCAAGGACTGCAACCCATCAGGTGATATATATATATATATATATATATATATATATATATATATATATATATATATAGTCAAGTGTGCAACATCATCACTGAGCAATGCCCAGGCAGCAGGCAAGTGATGATGCAAGCAGAGTTTATAAGAGACAGCAGTCTGCACATGTCCAAGATGGCTGCCAACAGGAAGGCAAGGTAAGACCTTGACACATGGCCATTTGTTAATTAATGATTCTCACCTCCTTTTGGGATCTAAGAGAAACTCATCTTTATGACTGTGGCCTGTGTCTCATTGACCATTCCTCCCCCGATTTCATGTGTTCCTTAATAGTCCCTAATTTGGGGTGTGGAAGGTTTCCTCATTTGATCATCACAGTATGAATTTAGTGGGGCCCATGGGGGAAGTCAGAGACAGGGGGTTTAGGCAGAGCACTTTTTCCTGCCATGAGTAATTTGTCTGCAGGTGTAATCAGCAGTTCATTACTCTTCTCCACCCCCAAACTTGCACATATTACCATCACTTTTACCCTTTCCCTAATACTGCTTTCATCACCTCCTGCTAATACTTAACCCATCTGCTGACCCACACACAAGGTCAGGGAAGTACATGCGCTCATACACATCCCACTCCCATCTTACTTTCCTCACCCTCCTTCTTCTGCTAACCTCTGGGGATATCTCCCCCAATCCTGGTCCTCCAGTATCTCACCCCACACCTGGCACCCTCCCTCCTCCAGCATCAGCCACAATCTTCTCAGTCTTAACTCAATCCCCCTGCTCCCAAAATAAACCACCTATTCTCATGTGTCCTCTGGAATGCCCGCTCTGTCTGCAACAAGCTCACTTCTGTCCATTACCTTTTTGTCTCCCACTCCCTTAACATTCTTGCCATCATGGAAACATGGCTTCAAGAGTCAGATTCTGCCTCGCACCCAGCCTTCTCTCATGGAGGCCTCTACTGGACTCACTCACCAAGGCCCAGTGGATGTAAAGGAGGTGGAGTTGGTTTGTTTCTATCCCCAATGAGCCCTTTTCAAGTCCTGTCTACTCCTCCCTCTCTATCCTTCTCTTCTTTTGAGACACACTGTAATCGTCTGTTTTTTCCATTTCACTAAGGATTGCAGTGATCGATCGGCCTCCTGGACCGGTGTCACGCTTCCTTGATGACTTCTCGGCCTGGCTACCCTACTTTCTGCCCTCTGCAATACCCAATATTATCCTTGCAATTTTAACATCCCTGCTAATGTTACAGCCCAGCTGCATCCCAACTTTTCAACTTAACATCATCCTTTGACCTTACACAATGGACACAGTCCCCCACTCACTCATATGGTAATACCCTTGACATTATTTTCTCCCATCTTTGCACCCCCTACAACCTCGCCAACACCCCTTTTCCTCTCTCTGACCACAACCCCATCACTTTCAATATGTGCTTGTCTCCAAACACCTGTCCAAACAAGCAGAAAACAATTACTCGCAGAAACCTTTCCCACTTTATTCCTTCTCTTTTCTGCTGTGCAACTGACCACCTCTATGATAAAATCTCACCCCTGTCTTGTCCTGACCTAGCCAACTCTATCTACAACAGTTCACATTCATCCTCACTGGAGTTTCTTGCTCCTCTAACTACACAAAATATCAGGCCCCGACCGAGCACTGGAGCAAGTGTGGCACAAAACCAAATCCCAGCATGCATTTACCCAATATAAATATGCCTTCTTAAAATACAATTCCTCCCTCCATGCTGCCAAACAAGCCTACTTTTTCACCCTCCTTAGTAATCTGTCCACCAGTCCTCATCATCATTTCTCTACTTTTAACTCTCTACTTTCTCGACCACCATCTCCACCCAGTAACTCGCTCACAAGATTGCCAATCACTTCAAAAACAAGATTGATGCAGTTTGTGGAGACATCTCCACTGCAAAGACATCTAACCCACTTAACATACCCTGTACAAATCTGCTCTCAACACTCTCATCTTTTGACCTTGCTACTACCGAAGAGGTCTCTAATGTTTTCTCAGAAGCCCGCCTTACCACCTGTCTCCTGAATCCTGTTCCCTTACATCTACTACAGTCCCCCTCTTCTTCTATCTTATGCTCCTTCACTCACATCTTCAATCTTTTTCTCTCTGCTGGCACCTTCCCCTCCCCTCTAAAACATGCCCTGATCACCCCAACTTAAAAAGCCCTCACTGGACCCCACCAACCTGAACAACTTAAGACCCATCTCCTTGATCCCATTTGCTTCAAAAATTTTAGAATGCTTAGTCTACAACCGTCTTAGCTCCTACCTCACTGACAACAACCTTCCTGACCCCATACAGTCAAGCTTTCGCTTACTACACTCCACTGAAATTGCCCTACTGAAACTCGCTAATGACCTACTAACTGCTAAAACCAATGACCACTACTCTATACTCATACTACTTGACCTCTCTGCAGCCTTTGATACTGTTGACCAACCCCTTCTCCTCAAAAAACTCCACTCTCTTGGCCTTCAAGACTCTGCTCTTTCCTGGCTCTCCTCCTACCTATCACAGCGCTCCTTCAGTGTGACCTACAACTCTGTTTCCTCCTCTCCACTTCCTCTTTCTGTAGGGGTACCTCAAGGTTCTGTCCTTGGACCCCTTATCTTCTCCATTTACACCTCCCTTGGTCTGTTAATAAACTCCCATGGCTTCCAGTACCACCTCTATGCTGACGACACACAAATCTATCTCTCTACTCCTCACCTCACTCCTTCAGTCTCCTCTTGCATTACTAACTTACTAACTGACATATCAACATGGATGTCACACCACTTCCTCAGACTCAATCTTTGTAAAACTAAGCTCATAATTTTTCCTCCTGCCCGTGCCCCCCCCCCCCCCGACTTTATCAAGATCAATAATACAACCATCAGTCCCTTGCCTCATGCCAGGGTATTAGGTGTAATCCTGGATTCTGACCTGTCCTTTCAGCCCCAAGTCCGATCATTGTCCAAATTTTGCAGACTTCACCTCTGAAACATCTCCAAAATACGCCTCTTTCTAACCTTTGACACCACTAAGCAACTTATTCACTCCCTTGTTATCTCTCGCCTTAACTATTGTAACTCTCTCCTCATTGACCTAACTCTCTGCAAGCTAACCCCTCTTCAGTCTTCAATGAATGCCCCTGCCAGATTCATCCACCTTACCAACTGTTCAGTGTCCGCCACTCCTCTCTGCCAAACCCTTCACTGGCTTCCCATTGCCCAACAAATTAAATTGAAAACATTAACAATAACATACAAAGCCATTTACAGACCTTCTACTCTCTAACTCCCTTGTCTCCTCCTCCCATGCTCAACTCCAGGGCTTCTCCAGAGCCTCTCTCATCCTCTGGAACTCACTACCCCAATCTGTCTGGTTATCTCCTACTCTGTCCACTTTTAGGCAATCCCTGAAAACTCATCTCTTCAGGGTGGCCTCTCCTGCCTTCAGCTAACAACCAAATCGTATACTTCCCTCATCAGTTCATCCCTCACAGTCCCTACCTTTTTTTTCATCAGCCCCTCCCTCTTAGATTGTAAGCTTGCAGGAGCAGGCCACTTCTAACCCTCTTGTTTTGAATTGTATTGTTGGTGTTGTCTCCCTTTATATTGTAAAACGCTGCACAAACTGTTGGTGCTATATAAATCCTGTATAATAATAATAATAGTAATAATAATAATAAAAAGAGCCCCTTAGCTTTCTCTCTTTCTTGGGGCTCATTTACACTTGTAGTAGCCCTCTAAAGAGTAATCTGCTATGGATGGCCTTTCAGAGGGCAGCTGATAGGTGATGAGAATGCAATATGTCAAATTTTTACCACCTTTTTTAACTCCTAAAATCCCATATCACTGTATGCATCACTATTAGTCCCATCCCATCCTCCATCAGGTGGTGGTGGTGATTGGAGGTGGACTCAATTTGTCATTGTGACGAGACCCTTGCTCGCCCTGTCCGCTCTCCCGACACTCCTCTGTTTCTAGTCTGTTTCTAGTCAGTCAGCTGGCAGATCGCATCGTCTGATGGTTCGGTCAACCAAGGATCCGGGATCCGAACTACAGCTATGTGCCGTTCGGAATCCATTAGAACAAACACCAAGCAGGCTGTATGTAAGTTCAAGCAGGAAGACAATTTATTGGAAGAACACAGCACACTTTATACAGAAAGTGGAATATACATGCAAATGAGGGCTTGAAATGAGTCAACAGGGATTGGTCAGATAGCTTTGACCAATGCAAATGAGGGCTTGAAAATGAGTCAGTAGTGATTGGTCAGATAACTTTGACCAATGCAAGGAGACAGAAGCCCCAGGGGGCAATCAATGTACACAATAGTCAGACACAGAACAATGGTTGTCTAACGAGCCCTGAATACACATTACTCTGTGTCAATACCTCCCTTAGCAGACAACAGGTGCGGTCATTAGCATTAGCCCACCTGACAATAGCCACCTCAGACAGTAAGCAACATTTTCATAACTTCTAAAATATTCATCACATTCAAATAAAACTTACATTTTCAGAATCAGCATACTTCAAATGCAAACATAACCAAAAATCATAGAAATCCCTCCAGGGGTTAAAAGTTAGACGGAAGTCCTTTTCTGACCGACCGTCTCTTCAGAACTTCCTGGGATGACCATATAAGGAGTGGACTTCCTGCTCAGAAACCTCATGGCAAAGGGAACAATGGACCATGCTGACAAAAATGAAGCAATTCAACCCCTCACCCATCTGTCCTTAAATTCCAGTGATGGTGAACACCATCACATATCTTCCCCTGGGTAAACAGTCCAACAGCCACAGTGGGACCCCGAACGGGTCAACTCGAGGATGTTGGAAAAGTAGTCTTAAGGTTCTAGGTCTGTCTGTCGGGATAACCCCTCCGCATTCTCATGTATATTCCTGGTGTAGGGGTGTGGGGCCTTTGTGTAATTGAGAAATCTACACGTATGTGTCTTCCATCAAGTTCCATTCCATTTGCACGTTCTTTTGCCTCCTTTGCGTCTTCAACATTTTCAAAGCAGACAAACGCGAAACCCCTGGAACGTCGAGACTGCCGATCATACACAATGGATACATCAGCCATTGGACCATATGTTGAAAATACTTCTCTTAGATCTCGCTCTGTTGTGTAACGACTTAGGCCAAACACGCCCAAACAGCAGTTAAGTTTGCGAGGCTGGAGGGAGGCACACACACACGCACACACACACACACGCATACACACTGTGTGGTCATCATTAGGAGATTTCACAGCAACCAGCGAGACAAGGAGCTGCATCCCACACACCAGAGCCCGGCTCACTTTTCTTCCCACTTCAGGACTCTTCCAGGATTCCATGCAATTCTTTCAAGATGATGTCCATGAACAGCAAGCAGCCTCATTTTGCCATGCACCCGAGCTTACCTGAGCACAAGTACACCTCTCTGCACTCTAGTTCGGAAGCAATAAGGAGAGCATGCCTGCCAACTCCACCGCTGCAGAGCAATATCTTCGCCAGCCTGGATGAGACCCTCCTGGCACGGGCCGAGGCCCTGGCCGCCGTGGATATGGCCGTGTCCCAGGGCAAGAGCCACCCGTTCAAGCCTGATGCCACCTACCATACCATGAACAGCGTGCAATGCTCGTCCAACTCCACGGTGCCACTCGCCCATCACCATCATCACCACCACCACCACCAGCCGCTGGAGCCCGGGGACCTTCTGGACCACGTCACCTCTCCGTCCCTGGCACTTATGGCCACCACCGGGCACGATGGAGTCGGGGGTGGCGGAGGGGGTGGAGGTGGTGGCGGAGGAGGCGGCGGAGGGGGTTTGATTTCCAGCTCGGCCCACCCGCACAGCCACATGCATGGCCTAAGCCACCTGTCCCACCAGGCTGCCATGAACATGACCTCTGCCCTGCAGCACCCGGGACTGGTGGCCGCTCATCATGGATCTGCCGGCCAGGTGACCTCAGTGGGAGCAGCAGGACTGGCCTCCATCTGCGACTCAGAGACCGATCCGTGGGAGCTGGAGGCGTTCGCGGAGCGCTTTAAGCAGAGGCGGATCAAGCTGGGGGTGACCCAGGCGGACGTGGGCTCTGCTTTGGCCAACTTGAAAATCCCCGGGGTGGGTTCCCTCAGCCAGAGCACCATCTGCAGGTTCGAGTCCCTCACTTTGTCCCACAATAACATGATCGCCCTCAAACCCATCCTGCAAGCCTGGCTGGAGGAGGCCGAGGGGGCCCAGAGGGAAAAAATGAACAAACCCGAACTGTTCAATGGGGGGGAAAAGAAACGCAAGAGGACTTCAATCGCTGCCCCTGAGAAGAGGTCCCTGGAAGCTTATTTCGCTGTCCAGCCCCGACCCTCCTCCGAGAAGATTGCAGCCATAGCAGAGAAACTGGACCTCAAAAAGAACGTGGTGCGGGTCTGGTTCTGTAATCAAAGACAAAAGCAGAAAAGAATGAAATTTTCTGCCACTTACTAAAACAAAAACAAAATAGTCCTCCTAGAACAAAAACAATTTCTGTATTTATTTCCTTATTTATTCTGAATTTAATTTATTTGGAGGGCTTTCTTCTCTTCTAGAGGACTCTAGTGAAACTTGAGATCAAGACGGAGAATTAAATCTTAAGAAGAATAATAATTAAAAAAAAGATTATTTATTGCCGGGACCAATGGACAATAAAGGGTGGAAATTCGGCGACTGGGACTCTGTGAAAACTGTAGATCTATTCTTGAATTTTACTAGTTCAATAAAATCAAGGGCAAGTGTACTTGTATTGGACAAGACCAAGTCTATAGAAGTCATCACACGGAAGCCCTAGGGGTTAAAGTGTTGGTGATGCTGATGATCAAAATTAGAATAATGTGAAATTGACAGTATTTTAGCCAAGCTCTGTTTTATTAATTTATTAATATTCTGATTCTGTCTCTTGTTGCTGGTCACTGGGGGGTGGTTGTGGGCTGTGACTTGAGGGGCAAGTTAATAGATCAGGAAGCATTGTTTTTTTTTTTTTTTTTTTTTACATTCTTATCAATTTCCAATAGTCTCATGTATTGGATACTGATGTCCATTAACAGTATCGTATCCTACACTCCACAAAGGAGTATGGAGCCTTCACTTCTGTTGGCTGCTAAATGACATATGTCATTGTCTCTTAGCAAACCTCCAGTTTTCTGCCATTAAATACAGGGGTTATGATCACTGCTTCATTAAACATTTTGCACTACTGCAGTGTCAATTATTTAGCAATCAGTATAGTATTTTCAGGAAGCTCCTATCTAAATATCATCATCTGTGATCTCCAGCTCTGCAGATACGTCTCATAATTTGTTTCCTCATATGTCTTAAAAAAAACAAACAAACAAAAAAAAAAACAATTTGTCACCCTGTAAGGGTATCTATGGATGAGTTGGCAGTCCGACTGGGATTATTGAAAAAAAAACGTATTTCCTTTCCTTGTTTGCAGAGCAAACTTTCTATGCATATGGGCACTACATAGGCTAGTTTCTGGTAGACTTTGTGTGTGCTGTGATATTCACTGTTTTTTGGCTGTCTTCACCCAAGAAAAAAAAAAAGGAGAAAAAAAAAATATCCCACCACTGCCACCAATGTGACGAGACCCTTGCTCGCCCTGTCCGCTCTCCCGACACTCCTCTGTTTCTAGTCTGTTTCTAGTCAGTCAGCTGGCAGATCGCATCGTCTGATGGTTCGGTCAACCAAGGATCCGGGATCCGAACTACAGCTATGTGCCGTTCGGAATCCATTAGAACAAACACCAAGCAGGCTGTATGTAAGTTCAAGCAGGAAGACAATTTATTGGAAGAACACAGCACACTTTATACAGAAAGTGGAATATACATGCAAATGAGGGCTTGAAATGAGTCAACAGGGATTGGTCAGATAGCTTTGACCAATGCAAAAGAGGGCTTGAAAATGAGTCAGTAGTGATTGGTCAGATAACTTTGACCAATGCAAGGAGACAGAAGCCCCAGGGGGCAATCAATGTACACAATAGTCAGACACAGAACAATGGTTGTCTAACGAGCCCTGAATACACATTACTCTGTGTCAATACCTCCCTTAGCAGACAACAGGTGCGGTCATTAGCATTAGCCCACCTGACAATAGCCACCTCAGCCAGTAAGCAACATTTTCATAACTTCTAAAATATTCATCACATTCAAATAAAACTTACATTTTCAGAATCAGCATACTTCAAATGCAAACATAACCAAAAATCATAGAAATCCCTCCAGGGGTTAAAAGTTAGACGGAAGTCCTTTTCTGACCGACCGTCTCTTCAGAACTTCCTGGGATGACCATATAAGGAGTGGACTTCCTGCTCAGAAACCTCATGGCAAAGGGAACAATGGACCATGCTGACAAAAATGAAGCAATTCAACCCCTCACCCATCTGTCCTTAAATTCCAGTGATGGTGAACACCATCACAGTCATCTTTGTCCTGGGTACTGGATGACCTTGTCCCAGCATTGTGTGTATGACGTATATGATTAGCCCTTTACTAGCCCTTGCTCTTCTGGCTTATAATTAGCAACTGTTTAAATGCAATTTTATGATTATGTCAATGATGTTTTCTTTTTGCCAACAAAATTTTAAATACATGATTAATACATGCAGGTAGATAGAAGAGGTAATCACTGTGGGTAATTTTGTTTCCCTGGTTATATACAGAATTAAAATAGCATAAACATTTTTTTTGTTCACTATTAATAAACTTCTTTAAATGTGTTATTTTATTTTACTAAAGCATTTTCGTTTTTTTCTTTCATAGCATTACATGTTTTTTACTATCTCAATGCTAATACACCATATTTTGTAGTCTATAATGGTGAATACCAAAAAAAAAAAAAAAATGCACAGTAGAATCTATTGTTGAATAAATCAATATACTTTCATCAATAGACTTTTGCATGTTTTAACTCTGTATGCCCAGCAGGTATTTGAAAATTACAAACACTCAAGAACCTGGGGACTGGCTGTGAAGTTATGGTTGTGTTACCACCCACTGTCTGAAAATTATAGGGTAGTACCTGGGAAGTCTGTCATCAGCTGAGAATTATTTGTATAACAAAAATAAAAGATGTGGGGAAAAAAGTATTTTAAGACAAAGTGTTTTTTGTCACAGTAGATAAATCAAACAGCACCTACACTTTCGTGTACTTGTCATTTTGGTGATTGGCAAGTCTTGGCAACATTAAAACCTGCTTTGCTTCTCTAGTTTATAGTGATAGAAAAGTCACATTTCATGTCTGCAAAATTATTATTAAACAATGTTTTCTGAATTCTTTCAAATGTTACATTGAAGTTATTTGTTCTTCATGTGTAAAATAAATAAATACGTAAATAAACAAACAAATAAATAAATAAATAAACTATGTTTAAAAAAAATTGTATTTTTTTTTCTTTTTTTTGTTCGAAAAAAATATTCTATTGAAATAGTAGAACAATACAGAAGATAAAGAGAAGGGTCAAATACAGCATAACAAAATAACAATATGTTCTATAATACCTCTCCTCGGTACGGGAGGTGTCTTGTATACAGATTGCATGACAATATAGAAAAACCTAACAAAGCCCCTCAACCCGTGAGTAAGAGTGTAGCAAGAAGTGGTGGGGCGGTGATTTAGGGTAACATTTTGCTCTATAGTACAATATGATCCCAGCTGTTTGAGTCTGTAGAGAGGATATTAAGTCCTTGGTGGCGTGTTGTTGTGGTCAAGTATAAAGCCAGGGTAGGAGAAAGAGAAGAAGAAAAAAAAGGGGGGTGTGAGGGTGGCATGGGTATTTTGTTGTGAAGCGTTTTGACTTGTTCTGGCCCCTTGGCACCCGCTGCCAATCACGAGTTATATATAAGGATAGTGGGAGCGAGTCTGTAACGGGATACCTCCCTTACTCTTTCCTTGTTTAGGAAAGGGATGTCTCTAAATAATCATTGGTATCTAAAAGGACGTCGAAATGGAGCATGCCTAGCGTGTGTTACAGGCAAAGACGAGTATTAAGGAGTATTATGGCGGTGCGATAGTTGGCTCAGTTCTCATAGGTGTCTTGTACTCCTCCGTGGTATTGTTTTTCTCTCCAGTATTGCTATTGATTATTTGAGATAAAGGTATTATGTAAATTTCAATTTTATATGTATCCATTTATATTTTCACAAACCTTATGAGGTACACAGCCCGCAGAAGGCACCAAAACAGGAATGCAATACTAACTGTTTTGAACTTTTTGTTTGTAAATTGTTTGTAAATTGTAAGTTGACAAATTATGAGGAAGACTTGGGTTACTGGGGACAAATCAGTTTAATTATTGAGTCTTATATTTCACCTTCAGTAGCCTTTCAAGTTCAAAAACATTTCATTAGTTAAAGTGACTGTCATTTCTATTTGAAAACTCATCAGACCATTATATTTTCTGATGAGTTCGAGCTAGTCACTGGTCATTCAAAAGCCAAATGATTTACACTGGTATTCATTTATCAAACTATTTGAAGAGAGAATTGGCATAGATAGTTGAATTGCTCTGATTCACCAAACCAGGTCGTGTTTTTTAGTATATTAGAATAAATGTAGGTATCTGTTTAGTTGGAATAGTTAAATGCAAACTGTTTGAAATTATTACTATCTGATACACTGTGATAAACAACTTCAGTATAAACCTTCACCACAGTACAAAGACTGCATCAGCCACTTAAGCACTGTGGTATGGCTAAATTAGTAACATGGCTAAAATAATTATTGTATTAAATACTCCAGTTTTAATCTTAAAAAGTATTAAGCTTTCCTTTATAAAAAAAAAAAAAAAAAAACACCCTCAGTATAAATGTGTTATATGGAGCTGATTTGAAATGCTGATGGGTATTTGGCAGTGTCAAATTCATAAACACATTAGCAAGCATTCCTTGGAGCCATAGTATATGCAACTAATCCACATATTTTTCACTTATCAGCAGATCCAACTGTTTGATCCAATCTGCTTCCAATAAAATAGTTACAGTCTGATTCGGACATACAGTATATGATTAGCTTCGGCAAACAGCTGAGAAAGAGCTATAAAATTATGACATACAGGTATTTGGAGGGCCATGTCTTCTGCTGGTGTTGGTCCACTGTGTTTATCAAGTCCAAAGTCAGCGCAGCCCTCTACCAAAAAATTCTAGAGCAATTTGTGCTTGCCTCTGCTGACCAGATTTATGGTGATGCTGATTTAATTTTCCTGCAGGACTTGGCATCTGCCCGCCCCACACTGCCAAAAGTACCAATACCTGGTTTAATGATCATGGTATCACAGTGCTTGATTGACCAGCAAGCTCGCCTGACCTAAACCCCTTAGGGAATCTGTGTTGTATTGTCAAGAGAAGGATGCAAGACACCAGACGCAACAATGCAGATGGGCTGAAGGCCGCTATCAAAGCAATCTGGGCTTTCATAACACCTCACCTCAGCAGTGCCACAGGCTGATCGCCTCCATGCCACGCCGCATTGATGCAGTAATTCATGCAAAAGGAGCCCAGACCAAGTACCTGTATAGTGCATACTACATGGATATACTTTTCAGCATGCCAACATTTCTGTATTAAAAATCCTTTTTTTTTATTGGTATATGTAATATTCTAATTTTCTGAGGTACTGAATTTTGGGTTTTCACTAGCTGTAAGCCATAATCATCCAAATAAAATTAAGAAATGCATGAAATATATCACTGTGTGTGTAAAGAATCTATATAATATATGAGTTTAACTGTTTGAATTGAATTACTGAAATAAATTAAATTTTTGATTATATTCAAATTTTATGAGATGCCCCTGTATATAGCTTTTTTTTTTAGTAATAAAGGTATTTTCTGCAGTATTATAATGCAGTTTGTATCCCCGCTGGGTTGTTTCATTCTTTCTATATGTCCTGGTGACAAGACATTGTCAGAGAAAATTATGGGGAATCCAACATTTTGAATTGTCTCCAGAACAAGAAATTGGGGACAATGGGGACATCAATGTAAGAGTGCAATCAGGACAGCTAAAATTCACCACAAAAGGCACATAGCAGAGGAGAGTAAAATAAACCCCAAGAAATGCTTTAAATATATAAACAGTAAGAAAGTGGGGGCCAGAACATTTTGGCCCCATAAAGGATGATTAAGGGAATTTGGTTACAAAAAGTAAGGAGAAGGCAAACGTTTAAATGCATTTTTATCCTTGGTGTTCACAAAGGAAATGACGGGATATAGTAAACAAGACTGGAATGTTAATAAAACGTCACAGAATGCATCCTTATGGCTAACAGAAGACAGTATAAGAAATAGACTTGAAAAACTTAACATAAATAAGTCACCAGGGCCAGATGGTTTAAACCAGAGGGTCCTTAAGGAACTTAGCCAGGTGATAGCTAGACCATTGTTCCTTGTTTTGATGGACAGTTCACTGACTGGAATTGTATGAGCTGACTGGAGTACAGCCATCATGATACCAATATTTAAAAAAGGACGAGATATATCCCTGGAAACTACAGACCAGTAAGGCTAACATCAATAATACAGTATCTCACAAAAGTTAGAACACCCCTCACATTTTTGTAAATATTTTATTATATCTTTTCCTGTGACAACACTGAAGAAATGACACTTTGTAAAGTAGTGAGTGTACAGCTTGTATAACAGTGTAAATTTGCTGTCCGCTCAAAATAACTCAACACACAGCCATTACTGTCTAAACCGCTGGCAATAAAAGGGAATACACCCCTAAGTGAAAATGTCCAAATTGGGCCCAATTACCCATTTTCACTCCCCGGTGTCATGTGACTCGTTAGTGTTACAAGGTCATTGGGGGTAAATGGGGAGAAGTTGTGTTAAATTTGATGTTATCGCTCTCACTCTCTCATACTGGTCACTGAAAGTTCAACATGGCATCTTATGGCAAAGAACTCTCTGAGGATCTGAAAAAGAGAATTGTTGCTCTACATAAAGATGGCCTAGGCAATGAGAAGATTGCCAAGATTCTGAAACTGAGCTGTAGCATGGTGGCCAAGACCATACAACGATTAAAAAGGACAGGCTCCACTAGCATCATATCCTGAGATTGTCTTTGGGAAATAGACGTATAAATGCTTCCAGCATTACTGCAGAGTTTGAAAGGGTGGCGGGTCAGCCTGTCAGTGCTCAGACCATACGCCGCACACTGCATCAAATTGGTCTGCATGGCTGTCATCTCAGAAGGAAGCCTCTTCTAAAGATGTTGCACAAGAAAGCCTTGTTGCTGAAAACAAGCAGACGAAAGACATGAAAGGTACATATACACAAAGTTCGACCTTCACCAGTGAAAGAGTCAAGTACATTCGATCTTAAGAAAAAAGTTTTAACTGAGGCTGTAGGTAGTCTTTTTAGGAGGTATGCAGGATAGTTCAATCCCTGGGGTTAGTGGAGATGGATGGTGGAGGTGGCTGCATGCTTCATACAGAGCTAGAGGGACTCTGCAACAGACAAAAAAGGGGTAGGAGAAGAAAAGCAGTGCCACCTCAGTGTAGATTAAAAGGTTATTTATTACATAAAAACAATGCAGTAACTCAAACAGAGGAAATAGTTGATAAGCAAATGGTGATGGTTCATCTGCAACACTGTAGGGATGTTATGGAAGTACACTGTAGTGGCCGTGGTTCTGGCTGTGCCGGTGGAGTCCGACACTTCCTGTGTTTCTGACAGCGTTCAGTATCCAGGCTTACATCCAATAGTGGCATGGGGGTGCTCGCGTTTCGGAGCATGCGTGCTCCTTCCTCAGGCGATGCTTGGGCTAAGGACATGGATTACTGGACCCATGTCCTGTGGTCTGATGGTGTCAAGCATGTGTGGCGGAAACCAGGTGTGGAGTACAAAGACAAGTGTGTCTTGCCTACAGTCAAGCATGGTGGTGGGAGTGTCATGGCCTGGGGCTGCATAAGTGCTGCCGGCACTGGGAGCTACAGTTCATTGAGGGAACCATGAATGTCAACATTTACTGTGACATACTGAAGCAGAGCTTGATACCCTCCCTTTAGAGACTGGGCTGCAGGGCCGTATTCCAACATGATAACGACCCCAAACACACCTCCAAGATGACTACTGCTGTCAGGACTCTGGAGGCAAGCCTGACGTGCAAAGGGTAGCCTCTAGCTCACCAAGGGATGGAGCACAGATGAGTCACCCAGGCAGTAGACACAGGCTAACCCGAAGTTCGGAATCTAAGTGCCAACTGGTCTTCACCAGAGCCTCTGATGGTGATGATGAATTTTGCTGCGTGTATAGCACCAGGTTGTGGTCCTCGGGTTGCCCCGCCAGGAGGTGAAAAGGTCCGGATCTGGTGGCAGATATACAGACAAGGATAAGGCAGAAGAGTGGTCACAAACAAGCCGAGGTCAGGCGGGCAGCAGACAAGCGAGGTGAGCTACAAGCCAGGAGGTCAAACAGGAATCAAACTGGAAACAACAGGTCTCAGGTTCAGGAACACAGGAGAAGCTGCAGACTAGTGATGAGCCGAACACCCCCCAGTTCAGTTCGCACCAGAAAACCGCAAAGAGAGGAAAGGTTAATTTGAACAAACGAACCCCATTGAAGTCTATGGGACTCGAACCTTGAAAATCAAACGGCCTCATTTTGAAGGCTTAAATGCAAGTTATTGCCACAGAAAAGGGTATGGGGGTCTGGGTCCTGACCTGGGGAACATGTAGCAATGAAAAAAAGTTTTTTAAAATGATCATTTTTAAAGGAGCACTGGTTTACTGATTTTAATGAGGCTTAAAGTGAAACTATAAAAATGAAAAATTCTTTCAAATATCGTGCCTGGGGGGTCCTCTGAATGTGCCTGTAAAGCAGTGCATCTCTACGATGTATGTAGCTTGCTGCAGCAATACTGACATTTCTAAAGCAAAAAATGTCATATACAAATATACATACAAATTTCAAATCACATGTACTTGTCATACGGTTGCTTAAAAATTGGGCCTTGTTTGTTGGTGGTGCCTGTAACATAGCCTCGCAGTTACTCTTGCTGGGAGCAGGAATGGGACCTGCTGGTAAGAATTCCATACAAATTTGAAAATGCATGTGCTATACAAGTGCCAAAAATAATGCCTTTGCCATATGTGGTGCCTGAACACCGTAACCAAGGCCTTGCAGTTACTCTTGCTGGGAATGGGACCTGCTGGTAAGAATTCCATACAAATGGGAAATTTCATGTGCTATACAAGTGCCAAAAATTGGGCCTTTGCCGTAGGTGGTGCCTCAACACCGTAACCAAGGCCTCGCAGTTACTCTTGCTGGGAGCAGGAATGGGACCTGCTGGTAAGAATTCCATATAAATGTAAAATTTCATGTGCTATACAAGTGCCAAAAATTGGGCCTTTGCCATAGGTGGTGCCTGAACACCGTAACCAAGGCCTCGCAGTTACTCTTGCTGGGAGCAGGAACGGGACCAGCCGGTAAGAATTCCATACAAATGTGAAATTGTATGTGCTATACAAGTGCCAAAAGTTGGGCCTTTGCGGAAGGTGGTGCCTGAACACTGTAACCATAGCCTCACAGTTACTCTTGCTGGGAGCAGGAATGGGACCTGCTGGTAAGAATTCCATACAAATTAGAAATTGCATGTGCTATACAAGTGCCAAAAATTTGGCCTTTGCTGTAGGTGGTGCCTGAACACTGTAACCAAGCCCTCGTAGTTACTCTTGCTGGGAGCAGGAACGGGACCAGCTGGTAAGAATTCCATACATATGTGAAATTGTATGTGCTATACAAGTGCCAAAAATTGGGCCTTTGCGGAAGGTGGTGCCTGAACACCGTAACCATAGCCTCGCAGTTACTCTTGCTGGGAGCAGGAATGGGACCTGCTGGTAAGAATGCCATACAAATTTGAAATTGCATGTGCTATACAAGTGCCAAAAATTAAGCCTTTGCTGTAGGTGGTGCCTGAACACCGTAACCAAGCCCTCGCAGTACTCTTGCTGGGAGCAGGAACGGGACCTACTGGTAAGAATTCCTTACAGAATTGAAATTGCATGTACTACACAGGTGCCAAAAATTGGGCCTTTGGTGTTGGTGGTGCCTGAACACTGTAAACCCTCACAGTTAGCAGGGCACAGGGACAGGGCCTGCTGTTAAAAATGACATACGACATTTAAATTGTATGCACCTGTCATACAAGTGCAGAAAAATTAGGTCTTGTGGGTTGGTAGTGACCTAAACCAAAAATATTGTTGGAAGTTATCAGAATAAAGGTAGAGGAATAGGATAGGCAGCATATGCAGTCTTCAAGGGAAACTCGAATTTCCCACGAAGAAGCACATTTGTTCGTCATTCAACAAACGATCGAACGAGCGATGTTCGAGTCAAAGGTAAGAACTCAAAGCTCATCCCTACTGCAGACAAGACAGCAAAATGTAAATGAACCAGCCACTCTTAAATAAGCCGTTTGGGCGCCAAGACCAAAAAGGTCATTGCTCGCACATGCGTGTGTACCTAAGTGCCTGGGTCACGTCCATCACGCATTGGCGAACGCCTGTTCACCATTGAATGGCCATCGTGCATATGCATGCGCATTTGTGAACGCCTGTTAGCCATTGAATGGGCAAAGGGGAGGTTCGCACCTGCGCACTTCAGTGCGCACAGGGAGCATTCCTGACAACTGCCTTGCTAAAGAAGCTGAGGGTAAAGGTGATGGACTGGCCAAGCAAGTCTTCAGATTTACTCTGCATCTGTAGGGCATCCTCAAATGGAAGGTGGAGGAACACAAGATCTCTAACATCCACCAGCTCTGCGATGTTGTCATGGAGGAGTGGAAGAGGACTGCAGTGGCAATCTGTGAAGCTCTGGTGAACTCCATGCCCAAGAGGGTTAAGGCAGTGCTGGAAATTAATGGTGGCCACACAAAATATTCACACTTGTAGCCCAATTTGAACATTTCCACTTAGGGGTGTACTCACTTTTGTTGCCAGCGGTTTACACATTATTGGCTGTGTGTTGAGGTATTTTGAGGGGACAGCAAATTTACACTGTTTTACAAGCTGTACACTCACTACTTTACATTGTAGCAAAGTGTAATTTTTTCAGTGCTGTCACATGAAAAGATATAATAAAATATTTACAAAAAATTTAGGGGTATACTCACTTTTGTGAGATACTGTATGTAAGCAGATGGAGGGAATGTTAAGGGACTATATCCACAATTTTAGTAAGGAAAACAGTATCATCAGTGGTAATCAGCATGTATTCATGAAGAATCATTCTTGCCAGACCGATCTTTTAACATTCAATGAAGAAGTGAGCTATTATCTAGATAAAGGAAGGTCTGTCGATGTGGTGTATCTGGATTTTGCTAAGGCATTTGATACAGTTCCCCACAAACGTTTACTTTGCAAATTGAGGGATGTTGGCATGGACCATGGGGTAAGTACCTGGATTGAAAACTGGCTACAGTGGTGGGTCCAAAGGGTGGTGATAAATAGCGAGTACTGGGAATGGTCCAGTGTGGTAAGCGAGGTCTTCCAGGGATCTGTCCTTGGGCCAATTCTGTTTAATTACATGGCAAATGAGGTTTAATCTTGAAAAATGTAAAGTAATGTTGGGTGCTAAAAATACAAATGCAAATTAATGGATAGTGGGGTAACCTCTGGGGGAATTTGACATGGAAAAGGGCCTAGGGGTCCTAGTAGACAACAGGCTCAGCAATGGCATGCAATGCCAAGCTGCTGCAAGCAAAGCCAACAGAATATTGGCATGCATTAAAAAGAGGATTCATTCCAGAGGTAAAACAATAATTCTCCCACTCTACAAGACTCTGGTCTGGCTGCATCTTGAGTATGCTGTTCAGTTCTGGAAACGAGTCCTCAGGAAGGATGTGCTGGAACAGGAGAGAGTACAGAGAAGGGTAACAAAGCTAATATAGGGACTAGAGGATCTCAGCTATGGGGAAAACTACAAACATTGAACGTCTTCTCTCTGGAGAGAAGATGTTTGAGAGGGGATATGATGGCGATGTACACATATCCTACTGGTGGTGACCTTAGCATAGGGAAAAAACTTTTTATTGAAAGGGAATTAAAAAAGGCACGCTGACGTTCACTGAAATTGGAAGAGAAATTATATAGAATATTGGGCAAAACAGCATTGTCTTCTTTTTTTTAATGTCCTGGCATTTATTTCAAAACAATATAACAAGGTCAGCAAGAATAGTAGGAAATATATATTTAACATGATACAGATTGCATAATTTTCTCATATTTTAAAAAGGCTGTGTGAGCTGAATTGTGAAATATATTGGCCCACAAATGTAACCAATGCAATTTATTACACCACACAACACAAGTGAGATTTTATAATTATATGCTTCTATGAACCATATTTGAGAAGCACATCACTATTTCATTAGCTTTTTCTTATAATTTTTGTAACAAAAGCCTTTACGGTAATTACAAGTAAATTCCATTTGGGCAATTATTTCTGAAGTCTTACAGGAAGGGGATACTTATATGAAAATTATTTAACAACATCATATTACCCAAGATATATATATATATATATATATATATATATATATATGTGTGTGTTAAAGATATAAAAGAAAAATGTTAAACTCTGAAAATATATCATTGCGTATGAATTGACCTATGTTACTTGTTAAAAGCTGCTATTTTAAATGAAAAGTAAACTTGGAAATTATAGTATAAATAAACAGGGCTATTCAGTCTGTCTTGGATCTTAATGTACGCTTGATGCGCAAGTAACTCCATTGCACTAATAAGTGAACTTTTGGATATTAATATACCCAGCGCAATTAATCCATTGTTCTAAAAAGCACAGTTCTCAGCTCTTTTGTATAAAGTAATGAAGCGCTCTGCAGTACCCAGTAATACAGACACACAGGCTGTTGTCACATTGGATGCTCAATAGAATGTCCTGCCTAAAGCATTAAGCTCCGTTTATTTATGGGACAACACAGGGAATAACAGCAAGAAGTGATGGCTATACAACATTAGCCAATCAGTTCCAAATGTACAGTCATATTACATAAGTTACTTACACAGAATCAGCCAATGACAGGGGGAGTACACGATCGTGAATGTGCACGGCTTCCCGTCATTGGTGTATGGGAATCTGCACACCGTAGTTAACAATGAAACCCACGTGTAGCGGAATTCGCGCCTAACACTACACAATGAAACTGGCGGGTAGAACCATGAATGCTGCTCTAATCAAACTCGTGCATGCATTCCCGCCACTACTACTGGCATGAATCCCACTCATTAAGGCTCAGAGTGCCTAATAGGATTATACTACTGTTCCCATAGACGTGAAGCTATCTGCAGGGAAAGAGCCATGCTGTTTCCACTATGGTGATCAGGCACAGTAGAAAGACATGAGCGCGTATCCCTTTATAAAGGAAGATAGATATCAAAATGATATTAACTTCCCAGAGCAAACATATCCTTGCCGAGCGAACAAATCTGCACATTGTACAGGGGCCCCTGCTGGTGGTCAGATCCTTGCTGCTTGATCCTTGAACTCCGCACCCCAATATACATAGATCTCAGACCCGTCCATAGCTCATTAAGGGTTTGCCGGCGGAGATGTCTATGTAGAGCAAATGCGTCTACACATCTAAAGGAAGGTTTTCACAGCCAGTAATCATCTTTCCTCAATGTCCATTCGCCTGCACACCCACTAATGAGCATATTGCAAGAAAACTGACATTTGGAGCCATAATGACAAGCTAAATAAAACACATCCTGAAAAATGTCCACACTAGAATAACATTTCCACAACAAGTCACTATTAACGTGCATCCAGTTATGCAAAATGGATAACAAACTTCAAGGAAAAACAAAAAAACAAAAACAAATGCATGTGCTTCAATATTTAAATATATGTAAAATAGGAAATGATAAATCACCACAAGCCATGCCCTTCATGTTTTGTCTATTAGCTCCTTTAGGAGCACGATGGGATAATTCCTCCTTGTAATTTACATATAGTAAACCCAATCACCACAAACACTGTTTATCAATTAACTCCTTGCTTTATAAAATTAAATATATTTACAGAATATATACTGTATATACCGGATTCAAACTCAGGACTGTATGCTTATCTTACTCTACTTTTAACACAACTGCTTCATTCTGTTTTACAACCAGGACAAATATTAATAAGTAAAATAATAAATATTAGCCCATAAAATAAAAAATAAATATTATATATATAAAATATGTTTTGTGATCTTGCAATATGGTTTATGGAATTTTTCTCATTCAATATTTTTATTGAGAAAAAGTTGTATGATAGCATAGAACAAGCAATAGAACTGACTCTACAAAGTAGAAAAGTGTCAGGCAGTATGTGAAAAAATTACACATCATACAGAAATTTAGTAGATTCATACCTTATGATATATCATCTAATAGAGTTAGAATATCGAGGATGGCTGCAAGTGCAAAGTCCATAGACACAAGGAGAGTTAATAAGCACTGCCAATTCTGGAACATTAATAAACCTTACCAAAATAAGTACCCACAAAAGGTGAAAGGAAGGAACTCAAAGAAAAGTATTTAAAAAGGAAGGAAAGAAAAGAAGAGGTAAGAACACAAGAGAGAGAAGAGAAGAGGTTAGATGGCTCTGTCTGGCATCTGAGTCATTACCAGAATAGGGGTTAGCTGAATGAGCAAAAATTTAGCCCAGGAGTCCCACATCCTTTCAAATTGTTGTACCCAGTCATTAATCTTGCTGGCAATCATTTTGTGAACTATAATCTAAGAAATCTTGGACTATGGTTCCAGGAGACTGAGGGTTTCTTCCATCTTGCTATGAAGATTTTAGCATTGAGAAGAATAAAAAATATTAGTCGCTGAGAATGATGAGAGATCCTAGGTATGGGTTTGTTTAATAAGGCAATTTGTGGTTGCTGCTGTATCGATAGTCCAGTCAGTCACCCACTGGAGCATGCAAAAGACCCTGTCCCAGAAGCCCTGCAAATATTGGGAGGGGGCGAATAGGAGCCCATATATATTAGAGACATACCACTCCATCCATAGGCCCTGATCTCTAGTACATCAATTTCATATTCTCTTAGATAGGTAGGTTCCAAGGAATTCTATCTTAGGGATTTCAAAAAGTGAGAAATCTGATAGAAGCAGAATATTTCAGTTTGAGGCATCTCCAGATTTATAAGGCAATGCTGTATGGTGAAGGATCCCCTATAAAAGAAAAAGTGTCTAATGTGGTAGAGGCCTTTATCCAACCACCACTGACTTGCTCTTGCCTTCACACCTGGGGGAAATTTGGGGTTATTGAATATATGAGCTAATGGGGTGAAGTCTGATAAGGGAAAAATAGCCAATCCCAAAGAGAGAGGTTTATAAAAAAAAGTATTTTTAATATTGTTACGTAACCTGTGTAGGCAATCAATGGGTTAGCCATAAGAGTACAATGCAAGGAGGATGCATCCCATGGTTCCCCTGAAGATAGCAATAGAATAAACATGTAGGGAAAGGCTTGAGGAAATATGTCATTTAATGTTTCTTTTGGATCCCTGATGTCTGCTGGGCACTTGTTACTGCAGGAGGTTCCATCTTGGATACTAACAGTACCACCAAAATGTGGGTTACAGTTTACAGTTGAATTCTGCTTTTGCCAATAGTACTGTGATGTGATTTGAACACGTAAGTGGGAATTCATTCTCTTGTTGAACCAAAAAAAAAGCAGTATTACACTATTAAGATCCTTATTTTACATAATCTTCTGGTTTAAATTTGGGTCATAATGAATACCTCTGGAGCTGTGAAGAAGAGGTAAGCACTGCAGAAATCACATATCTGGTGAGTGCTGTTTACTATACAATGTGTTTGAGTGTGAATCATATCTGGAAAAGCACTATAGAAGCTGGGAGGAAGATCCTTAGGAAAACCACATTATTTGGATGTCACATGGTATAAATACTGTATGAGACTGTTTGGGTTTTACATATGTTTATATCTTGAAGCACAGGTATTTTTTTTTTTTTTTTACATTATAACATGCTAATGCTCAGTTGAATGCACATATTTTTTAACAGTGAGTAAGTAGCGATATGTACAGTATGGGAAGTTTGAAAGATTTTATGTATCTGGAAATAACTGTATCTTTTCAATCTATTTTAATGAAAAATAAAAACACCCAGATGCACAGGAAGACCATTTTTAAATTGTAATACATAAATTTGATGTAACATATACTATTCCTTTGTGAGCATTGTGACAATGCCTAGTTGGAGCATTCAATAGATATTTTGCATAGCAATGAGCTTATCTCTAAAATCCAATCAAATTCATGTGAGTCATATATTTCCACACTGGGAAGATAATAATATGTATAGAAATGATCTTTAAGAGCTTAAGTCATTATAAAATGAAATCTACTCACCTCTAGTTATTTTAAAGTGAGTGATGACCCAATACAATCTATCTGCAACCTGTTAGTTATAGTGTATTTTTTTTCTTTGGATGGAGTGGGAAAAGGTTAAAATAACTGTATTTCTATTTTTGGTATCTGTGTCAAATTAACGAAATTTTACTTGGCTTCCTGTTTCGGATATGCAACAGTAAGTAGATCTTAGAACACTGGAAGAGATGTCCCAATTGAAAGATTTCCTCTTGCATCCTACTGATTAAAATTGTTACAATGTGGATTCTCCATTATATTTCAGTCCTTGTGACAATGAAGAATATGCCCAGTGGGGACACAGACAGAATTAAAAACCTGACAGGCACTGTAACCCTTCCCTACTCCATTAAAAAAACAGGTTTTGGCTGTGAAAACTTTAATATGGGCATACAGCATTATATTTGGAAAACTGATACATCTCATTCTCTTGTTATCATAGAGAAAATTGTGACTCTCAAAAATTTGCCTCCTTCAGCCACAGAGCTGGAGGAAGTATCAGTGTAGAACAGATGTGGTGATTAGGGATGATCGAACTTTTCAAAAGTTCGGTTCGGCCAGAACATCCAAACTTACCGAAAGTTCGGCCCGGATTTCAGAACCCCATTGAAACCCTATACAGAAGTTCAGATGTTTTGCCTGCCTCCAAAGACCCCAAAAAATGCCCAAAAAAACGCCAGCTACAAAAACGCCCAGGTGTGTTTTTGCAGCGGGTGTTTTTTTTGGGCATTTTTTTGGGGTCTTTGGAGGCAGGCAAAACATCTGAACTTCTGTAAAGGGTTATATATACACAAACACTTATATGTATTTATACACATACACACATATAGGTGTGATAGGAGCGGAGACATATTGGTGTTAATTATTTCATTAGCGCAAGCATAGTGTTCTGCTACTTTCACACCTATATATGTGTATATTTACAGACATGGGTGTATGTATATATACCCCTACACAGAAGTTCAGATGTTTTGCCTGCCTCCAAAGACCCACAAAAAATTCCCCAAAAAATGCCTGCGCCAAAAAAAATGCCCAGGTGTGTTGTTGCAGGCGTTTTTTTGGGGCATTTTTTGTGGGTCTTTGGAGGCAGGCAAAACATCTGAACTTCTCTATAGGGGTATATACACACACACACTTATATGTATATATACACATACACATATATAGGTGTGAAAGTAGCAGAACACTATACTTGCGCTAATGAAATAATTAACACCAATAGGTCTCCGCTCCTATCACACCTATATATGTGTATGTGTAAAATACATATAAGTGTGTGTGTATATATATATATACCCCTATACAGAAGTTCAGATGTTTTGCCTGCCTCCAAAGACTCAAAAAAAATGCCCAAAAAAAACCCCTGCAATAACACACCTGGGCGTTTTTTTTTGGCGCAGGCGTTTTTTTGGGCATTTTTTATGGGGTCTTTGGAGGCAGGCAAAACATCTGAACTTCTCTATAGGGGTATATATACACACACACTTATATGTATATATACACATACACATATATAGGTGTGAAAGTAGCAGAACACTATACTTGCGCTAATGAAATAATTAACACCAATAGGTCTTCGCTCCTATCACACCTATATATGTGTATGTGTAAAATACATATAAGTGTGTGTGTATATATACCCCTATAGAGAAGTTCAGATGTTTTGCCTGCCTCCAAAGACCCCAAAAAAATGCCCAAACAAAACCCCCTGCAATAACACACCTGGGCGTTTTTTTTTTGGCGCAGGCGTTTTTTTGGGCATTTTTTATGGGGTCTTTGGAGGCAGGTAAAACATCTGAACTTCTCTATAGGGGTATATATACACACACACTTATATGTATATATACACATATATAGGTGTGATAGGAGCGGAGACATATGCCTGTTAATTATTTTATTAGCGCAAGCATAGTGTTCTGCTACTTTCACACCTATGTATGTGTAGGTGTATATATACATACATGTGTGTGTATATATACCCCTATACAGAAGTTCAGATGTTTTGCCTGCCTCCAAAGACCCACAAAAAATGCCCAAAAAAATGCCTGCGCCAAAAAAAAAAAATGCCCAGGTGTGTTGTTGCAGGCGTTTTTTTGGGCATTTTTTGTGGGTCTTTGGAGGCAGGCAAAACATCTGAACTTCTGTATAGGGGTATATATACACACACACACTTATATGTATTTTACACATACACATATATAGGTGTGATAGGAGCGGAGACATATTGGTGTTCATTATTTCATTAGCGCAAGTATAGTGTTCTGCTCCTTTCACACCTATATATGTGTATGTGTATATATACAGACATGGGTGTATGTATATATACCCCTACACAGAAGTTCAGATGTCATGCCTGACTCCAAACATCTCCTCAAAAAAGCCCTATAAACGCCTGCAGCAAAAAGCAGGCTGACAGGGGAGAAGCCATATCGCAGTTCTGAAAGTGACCTAAGAGAAACGATCTTTTCTCTATAGCGGTCACCCTGATATGGAAGGGTTTTGTCACCCTGCCACAGCAGTCAGAGTCAGTTAACCCTACACTACACTACGGTCCCTTTACACTTAACACTTTCCCTGCAGAAACTAGATTATTAAAGCTAACTATAGTGGAAAATAGCACCCTAACTACACTAGATATCCCTTTCCTCACACTTGTAAAAAAAACACAATATATAACCCAATTTTTTGGTGAGATTTAAAATATGATGTTATGCTGAGTAAATAGATACCTAACATGTCACGCTTTAAAATTGCATATGCTTGTGGAATTGCAACAAACTACGATATTTAAAAATCTCCATAGATGACAATTTATCTGTTTAGAGTTACATAGGAGAACTAGTACAAGAATTATTGCTCTCCCTTTAACGTTCGCAGTGATATCTCACGTGTGGTGCGAACATATGCATGCGCGACTTACGTATGTGTTTGCTTCTGTGTGTGAACACAGAGGAATGGGGGTGCTTTTTTTTTCTTTTCTTTTTTTTTTACACTCTCCCTTTAATTTTTTTCTTTTTTTTATCACTTTTATTGTTATCACAAGGAATGTTAAACATCCCTTGTAATATAAATAAGGGATGAAAGGTCCTCTTTATGGATAAATCTGTGGTGTACCTTTAAAAGCAAAAGATAAAAAAAAAAAGATCTTTTGCTTTAAAGAAAAAAAATGGTAATGCTCATGCCCTAGACCGGAAGAGACGTTGCTCTGGTCCTCCAAGACCATAGAGGCGATCGGAGATTATCTGATTATCTGGTGTCTAGGAACCTCTATGGCCAGCTGCGCCAGTAAAAACTTTAAGCCTGAGAAACACTGGCGAGTGTTGGAAGGGGGGATGTCCTCCCCCGCCCCTTCTGAAGCCATCCAGCTTTCATAAGAAAGCCAGTTGCCGGCTGAAAAAAAAAAAAATTACCGGAGTTATAGGAGATAGTTACAGCCATAACCCTGGTAAATACTTTGTAAACTGCAACCTATATATACGTATAGTGGTTGGTAAGTATATATACGTATATATATATATATATATATATATATATATATATATATATATATATATATATATATATATATGTAATATATGTAGCACTACTCCCAAGATAGCTGCTGGTTATGGGTCCCCCTGGGTTACCATTAGCAACAGTAGAACAATCTGCCATTTTCCAAGTGTTTTTACCTCAGACAAGAACCAGTCCGGTTTCTTTGGTTTTTGTGTTTTATTAGAAACCTGGATAGGAGAAGGGATGAGTGGGATACTCCAACTGTATAAAACTATGCACAATAAGCAGGGATTAGGGATGATCGAACGGTTCGGGTCGACCATCGGTTCGACCCGAACATTGGCTGTTCGAGGTTCGGCCGAATTCCAAACTTTCTGCTGAAAAAGTTCGGAATTCGGCAACCAGAACCGACCAAAATGCAATGGTTTAGGAAATGGGCTTAAAGAGCCAGTGATTGGACCAGAACCATCAGTAAAAGCCAATTGAGGGGGCAGGAGAATGCTAGGAATGTGATTGGAGTGACTAGGGGGTCCATAGGCCAATCATTAGTGAATACGCCCCCCAGTATATAAGATAGCCCCGCCAAATTCCTAGCATTGTAATACAGGGACATGGAAGAGAGTGGAAGCAGTTCTGTGACTTCTGTTACAAAGTGTCATTTAGCAATTTTTAGTGTGAGCAAAGGGATATCTAGTGTAGTTAGGGTGCTATTTTCCACTATAGTTAGCTTTTTATTCAGTTTCTGTAGGGAAAGTGTTAAGTGTAAGGGGACCGTAGTGTAGTGTAGGGTTAACTGACTGTGACTGCTATGGCAGGGTGACAAAACCCTTCCATATCAGGGTGACCGCTATAGAGAAAAGATCGTTTCTCTTGTGTCACATTCAGTGCACTAATATGGCTTCTCACCTGTGAGCATTCTTTTTGCTGCAGGCGTTTATAGGGATTTTTTGAGGAGATGTTTGGAGTCAGGCATGACATCTGAACATCTGTGTAGGTGTATATATACATACACCCATGTCTGTATATATACACATACACATATATAGGTGTGAAAGTAGCAGAAACATATGCTTGCGCTAATTAAATAATTAACAGGCATATGGCTCTGCTCCTATAAAACCTATATGTGTGTATGTGTATAAATATATACAAGTGTGTGTGTATATATATAACCCTATACAGAAGTTCAGATGTTTTGCCTGCCTCCAAAGACCCCAAAAAAATGCCCAAAAAAATGCCTGCGCCATATGTAATGCCCAAAAAGACCCAAAAAAAACGCCTGCAAGAACACACCTGGGCATTTTTTTGGGGTCTTTGGAGGCAGGAAAAACATCTGAACTTCTGTATAGGGTTATATATATACACACACACTTGTATATATTTATACACATACACACATATAGGTGTTATAGGAGCGGAGCAATATTAGTGTGAATTAGCACAAGCATAGATTTCTGCTATTTTCACACCTATATATGTGTATGTGTATATATACATACATGGGTGTATATACCCCTACACAGAAGTTCAGATGTTATGCCTGCCTCCAAAGACGCCCAAAAAATGCCCAAAAAAGGCCTGCAACAACACACCTGGGCATTTTTTTTGGCGCAGGCATTTTTTTGGGCATTTTTTTTTGGGGTCTTTGGAGGCAGGCAAAACATCTGAACTTCTGTGTAGGGGTATATATATACATACACCCATGTCTGTATATATACACATACACATATATAGGTGTGAAAGTAGCAGAACACTATGCTTGCGCTAATGAAATAATGAACACCAATATGTCTCCGTTCCTATCACACCTATATATGTGTATGTGTAAAAATACATATAAGTGTGTGTGTATATATAACCCTATACAGAAGTTCAGATGTTTTGCCTGCCTCCAAAGACCCCAAAAAAATGCCCAAAAAAATGCCTGCGCCAAAAAAAATGCCCAGGTGTGTTCTTGCAGGCGTTTTTTTGGGCATTTTTTTGGGGTCTTTGGAGGCAGGCAAAACATCTGAACTTCTGTATAGGGTTATATATACACACACACTTATATGTATTTTACACATACACATATATAGGTGTTATAGGAGAGAAGCCATATTAGTGTGAATTAGCGCAAGCATAGATTTCTGCTATTTTCACACCTATATATGTGTATGCGTATCAGACTTGTATAAAGTACTCGAAATTTCTACTTGAGTAAAAGTACAAGTGCTCGATCAAAAAATTACTTGAGTAGAAGTGGAAGTGCTCGCAGAAAAAGTTACTTAAGTAGAAGTACTAAAGTATTCAACATTTTTTTTACTTAAGTATTGCAAGTAGTTTTTTCAAAAAATTTGCTACTTAAGTACTAAAAGTAAAAAGTACCAGTAGTTTTGAAAAAAAATTTCTACTCAAGTACTGAAAGTAGAAGTACAAGTACTGTGTTATGTAGTTATTAAAGAAAGAAGTCAAAAGTATGAACATCATATTGTTTTTATTATTTCAAATGATTTATTCAAATGATTAACCTGTGTTTGTTAGTAGTTTCTTGATGCACTTTAAGCGCTGTAGCACCATTTATTTGTTTGTTTCATATTTTCTTTTTATTGGAAAGATTTGGTATAGCAGCTTTTATTATACACAGCCTTTATTTTCGTATGCGCTGATTTACAAATGACATTATACACATTTTTTTGAGCTTTATGCAACCTGCCATCTACTGTTCTGGCAGTGGTAATTTTTTTAAAAGTAACGAGTAACTATGCAGCACAAAAAAAAAATACTTGAGTAGAAGTATCGAAATCATCGAAAAAATGTAGTGAAGTAAAAGTAGAAGTAGGAGAAAAAAATTCTACTCTAGGAAAGTACAGATACCGCATTTCGGTACTTAAGTACAGTACTTAAGTAGTTCTACTTCGTTACTATACATCTCTGATGCGTATATATACAGACATGGGTGTATGTATATATACATGTATGGGGGAAGGGAATGGGGAATGCCGCTCAGGTGTGTGTCCAAACAGGTGCTGGCTGGATCCGCCGTCCAGGAAGATAAAGTAGAAATGTGAAGCCGCACTCAGATGATTGAAATCAAATGAAATGTCTTTATTCTTCAAAAGTATCCAGGACAAACAGACAGTGTGAGGAACAGAATATGTCCAAGGTAGACGAGTTTCACGGCTCGAATGGCCGCTTACTCATTACCACGGTGTGGGATAGCGGAAATTGGTCAATATTTAAAGGTGGTCACCAGGAAATTGATTGTTGTAGCTCTGCACTACTGCATATCATTAAATAATCAAACATATTGAATATCCAATTTCTCTGCGATCCAACACCGAGGACATGCCAAAAAACACACATGAAACAACTTAACAAAGTATGTGTAAAACAAAATTAAGAACGATACATTCAAGTGAGTATACAAATGAATGTAATAGTAAAAACAACAGAGTTTAGCGTAAAAAGTCAGATACACACATGCCGATTTCATATGTATGTATATATACCCCTACACAGAAGTTCAGATGTTTTGCCTTCCTCCAAAGTCCCCCAAAAAATGCCCAAAAAAACGCTTGCTACTAAACCGGCAAGGTGTGAAAATAGCGGAGCCATATCCCTGTTCTATAAGTGACCTAATACAAACGATCTTTTTTTTTTATGGTTCTGGACATGCTACAGAGTTGAAACTTAACAGGTACACTTTTTAGACCTCCCCAGACACTAAATCCAAAAATCTCTTTTTTTTTTTTTAATTTTTTCAATAATTGGCTCTCTATCAAAAATTACAATTTTTAAGAACCTTTTTTGTTTGATTAATAGTCCCTGGGGCATGACCTAGAACCCTAGGCACTTTTTAGGGGCATTTATTGGGTTTTAGGGTTTCAAAATGGTGTTTTTTGATTACCCAAGTTCGGGTCCCATTGATTTCAATGGGGTTCTGAAATCCGGGCCGAACTTTCGGTAAGTTTGGATGTTCTGGCCGAACCAAACTTTTGAAAAGTTCGATCATCC
The DNA here is from genome assembly GCF_965119305.1 of Pelophylax lessonae. Taxonomy (NCBI): domain Eukaryota; kingdom Metazoa; phylum Chordata; class Amphibia; order Anura; family Ranidae; genus Pelophylax; species Pelophylax lessonae. The sequence goes on along the minus strand of NC_138774.1, from coordinate 161,305,632 downwards.
CTAGCAGGGATGACTTGAATAAATGCTGGTTAATGCTGGTTAATTCTGAGTAACGCTGAATACACGGTCACAGCTAGGCCACTGGTTTCAGTCTGTCACAAGCTGTGACGCAGAACTGAAGTAATTCTCTGAGGTAATTTGTACTCTGAAGTAATCTGTACTGTACTGCTGAACAACTTCAGGGCCCTTCCTGGTATCCCCTTTGTTCCTAATCTTCAGGGTTCACTACACAGCACCCCATTTACTGTAACACTCTGAGTGAGCTGGCTCCTTGATCCCCTGACTTCTCTGGAGTGGTCCCCTCTCTTAGGCAGACCCATAGGCAGATCCCTTGGTACTCACGATACTGTTTTTCACAAAATCCTCTGCCCAGCAGCTGGTCAGCACATTGGATCCTCATCAGCCCAGCTCCACTCCTGGTCCATAGCCTGACCGCCTGGACCACCTTCCTCCACATGGCAGGAGGAGAGACAGCCCTCTGCCTCCTTCTGGGACTCTGCTTCCTGCCAAAGATACCCTGTCACATGCTCCCTCCAGATTTATTGCCCCTTCCAGGATGCATTGCGGCAATGCCCGCCCACTGAGACAGCCATAAACCCTGGTGTGCTATTGGCTAGGTTTCCTCCACTGTCCAACAATATCCCTCATTGGATACAGTGGGGAGACTCCCCAGACTCAATAAGTCTCACCTGAAGGCATGTGACAGGCTAACCTACAGATCAGGCTCTCCTGAACTGTTTGGAACCGTGGATCAATGCTATGTTTGGAGGAGGAACAACAAGGCCTATGAAGAAAAGAACACCTTGCCTACTGTGAAGCATGGCGGGGGTCAATCATGCTTTGGGGCTGTTTTGCTTCTGCAGGTACAGGGAAGCTTCAGCGTGTGCAAGGTACCAAGAATTCTCTTCAGTACCAGGAGATATTGGATTACAGTGTGATGCAGTCCGTCACAAACCTGAGGCTTGGGAGACGTTGGACCTTTCAACAGGACAATGATCCCAAGCATACCTCCAAGTCCACTAGAGCATGGTTGTAGATTAAAGGCTGGAACATTTTGGAGTGGCCATCACAGTCATCAGACTTAAATCCGATTGAGAACCTCTGGTGGGACTTAAAGAAAGCAGTTGCAGTCAGGGGCGGATCCAGAGTCTAGTCTCGGGAGGGGCACTGCCAGAAAATTGAAACAATCTCCATTTTATTCTTTAGTGTGAGGGTCCTTTCACACGGCGCACCGTTCAAAGAGGTCCGTTCTGCTCAGCAGGGGGATCGATCCGCTGATCCCCGCTGAGCAGGCGGATGACAGCTCCGTCTCCACTCTGTGTGTTTGGAGACGGAGCTGTCAGATCCCCGCTGTCCTCTATGGGGAGATCAGATGAGAACGGTCTGCCTGTCCATTCTCATCTGATCCGCCAGACGGATGGAAAATAGGGTTTCCATCCGTTCAGATTTCACGGACAGGATCAAATCGGATAGCAGCGGATGTCAGTGGAGATGTCTCTGCTGACATCTGCTGCCCCATAGGGATGCGTGGAGCATCCGATCCGGTCCACCTGAAAAACTAAAAGAAGGATCGGATCGCCCATGTGAAAGGGGCCTTAGTCTCTGCAAAAAAAAAAAAAGTTTTGGGGGTTCTAAGTAATTTTCTAGCAAAAAAAAAATGATTTTAACTTGTAAAGTGACAGAAATAGGCCTGTTCCTTAAGTGGTTAAAGCGGAGTACCACCCATTTTAATAAGTTGAGATGTACGTAATCCCCTTTAAAAATGCTTTTACCAATGCAAACTATTTTATTTTTGTAAGGAAATACCTTTTTTTATTCTTTATTCATCCGCACTTCTGGGTCCTGCTGCCTATAGGCGATTACATCACTCAGCGATTCGAAAGGGCTCCTGGGATAGCGGCGTCATGTATCCCAGCAGCCCTTGCTAATCGCTGAGTGACAAAATCTTGCGTTATTTCCAGACTGGCACTAGCTGTTCTCAGGGATGTATTGCATTCAGTCCGTGAAAGCATTACATCCCGTAGAGCTCACTGAGAGGAGGCGGGGCGGAGCGCGGACTGAATGCAATACATCCCTGAGAACAGCTGGTGCCGGTCTGGAAATAACGCAAGATTTTGTCACTCAGCGATTAGCAAGGGCTGCTGGGATACATGACGCTGCTATCCCAGGAGCCCTTGCGAATCGCTGAGTGACGTAATCACCTATAGGCAGCAGGACCCAGAAGTGCGGATGAATAAAGAATAAAAACAGTATTTCATTACAAAAAAAAAAAATAGTTTGCATTGGTAAAAGCATATTTAAAGGGGATTTAGTCAGTCAGTGCATCTCATAATAAATGGGTGGAACTCCGCTTTAACATTAATGGCAAAAGTAAGGGCAGGGCACTTTTTTTTTTTTCTTTAATACATACTACATACAATTTTACTTACTTTTGTACTTGTCACTTTCACTCTCTGTGTCACAGTCACTGTCACTGAGTGACTGCTCAGAATCAGATTCTTCTCCTGGGTCGTTGCTGCTGGCTGCCTGGCTTAGTTGGAGTCATCACACAATACTGGCCCAATTCAGTAAAGTGATTTTGCTGAAGACGAAGTACAGTAACATCAATTCAGCATTTCAGCTGCAGCATGGATTCCACTTGGAGAGAAGCTGGAGCCTGGAAGGAAGGAGGTGGGTGGAGCCAGGCTCTAGGCGCGCGAGGAAGGAGACTCAGCCTCCGCTGTGGATGCTGGGGCATCGCTCTCCTCCTCCACTCCTTAGGACTGGTGAGGTGACGTCACTGGTTGCTAGACGCCAATCGGCGATTGGCATAGCAACCAGTACACTCACTGACTCACTGCGGGCGGGCTGCGGCTTCTGTTCTGTACAGGCCAGCGGCGCAGCGGCAGGACGACAAGAGAAGCTTTCAGCTCCACCGCCGCTGCTGGCTTGCTGGCCTGCTCCTGGGGAGTCTGGACTCGGGGAGAAAGGAAGTTGGGAACTCTGCCGGACTGGAGAGTAAGTGGGTAATATTTTTTTCGGGGGGGGGGCAATTGACCCAATGCCCCCCCCCCCCCGCCACTGGTTGCAGCGCACAAGCCTAAGAATGTGACTGAACTGGAGGCTTTTGCCCATGACGAATGGGCGAAGATACCCGTAGATCGCTGCAAGACACTTGTGTCAAGCTATGCTTCACGTTTAAAAGCTGTTATAACTGTAAAATTATGTTGTACTAAGTACTAAGATTGAATGTCACTTGGGGGTTGAATAAAACTGATAATGATGTGAGCACAAAAAAGACATTTGTGGTAATTTCATTATAAATGTTATGTTATATTTGTCTGACCTACACGTGCCTCTTTGATTTAATTGTAAGCAGGATGACTGAATGATCAAAATCAATGTTAAACTGGCCAAAACAATCAATTGCAGTGGGGGTTGAATCATTTTGAACACAACTGTACCTAGGAGGGTGCTACAGTACATACATATACATATGTGTGTATATATATATATATATATATATATATATATATATATATATATATATATAAAACATGAAACATGGTAAGAAAAGTGGAGTTGGCTTTTAAAATTGACTGAACAGAATTAGAAATCTTTTGAAAGGTATAACAGTTCACACATATGTATTTCAAAAATTTATGTAAGTGCTTCCCTATAGTTTGCTGTAAGACTATGGACAGATTAATATAACATTCTAAGTATGTACCTTACAATAGAGTGCATGGTTTACCTAGACTTTAAATTTGAAAATATTGTACTATTAATTAATATAATGCTCAAACTTATTTAAGATGTATTGCCATATAATTATTGTTTTTGCAATGGTGACAGTTTGAATTGCATGAATTGTTTCCAATTTATTCAGGAATCAGGAACTACTAATTTTCTCTCATTAGTTTGATGTTATAAAAATAGCATTGATAATTACATTTTCAAAAATATAATCAAAACAACTAACAGTAAAGACGAATACTGGCTATTGAAAAGAAATATGTATAAATGTTTTAAAAAGACATTGCTTGTCAGTGAACTAGGAAACAAATTTAATTGTCACACAAGAGTACATTTTTAGTAATATGTGGAGTCAATTGGACTGAGCAACCCATAATCTCTGACTCTTTTACTGTTTGCTGTAGAGGTCACCAGATGTTAAAACACCAGATGTTCTTCATATTTTAGCATTAATATAAAATATCTACAGAAAGAGCATGTGAGGGAAGTGGTAGAGTGGATAACCGCACCTTCATCATCTTCCTCCTCCTTTTCCCAGGTGCAGACTAGTGCAATGCAGGGACAGACTGGCAATTTTTGGCTCAGGGGGCAAGTACAAACCAGAGGCCCATGGTGCAGCAACTCGGCCCCCCTCCCACTCTCCCTCTTCCCTTCTTCCTCCTGACCCCCATTCCATGCTGAAGCCCTGCTCCCGATACTCTCTACTTAACGGCTGAATCCGGGTTCCCGACCTAGCCAGCAGGGGGCGGTTGGGGAAAGTCCGGGTTGCCTGGGGGAAAAGAGTCTCCAGTGGGTCATGGAACTGGCCTCTACTCAGACAGAGTTTATACCATCCATGCTGGGGGGGGGGGGGGGGAGGCCTGCGCTCTGTCCTTGTCTTCAAATCGCACTCAGTAGGCCAGTGGCAGAGGCTTTTTACTTCTCTTTACCAGGAATCCTTTAGGCATGTCTGTGGCAGAAGCAGTGCAGCCTTTTTACAGGGCATCAGAGCGGCCCAGGGAGCAATTTTTCTCCTGCCCCCTGGCCCAGTCCTCCCCTGGTGCAATGACATCCAAATCTGTAAATGCGTCCTGTTGACTAACAATGAGAAGGGTAGGGATGACAATGAGGTGGTAGTCTATACCTTAGTGCCAGGGAGAGTAGAGGAAGAAAATGAGAAAGGATGTAACCAAGGCCAGCTCATAGAGGAGTGGAGGGAGCAGCAGCTCTGTTCCATTAGATGGAACTGCTAAATGGGTGCAGGCCACTGGTATCCCCAGTTATGCTAACCATAGCTCAGCAGTGTGGGTCTTTTCCCCCACATTTTGCAGATAGCACTATAGTGATTTGCAGTCTCTGTCAGCAGAGTATTAGATGTGATAAACCTATTGGTCATTTGAGTATCCCATGCATGACAGAACACATGAATGCTCACTACAAAGCAGGCTTGAAGCAGCAAATTAATGTTTATGGTCACAGCAAGGCCCACACTCCTCTGCCCTGATTCTCTCTTTCCCCTACTACAGAAGGTTCTCCATCTACAACTAAAAGCAATAGGGATGTAAAAGGCTTACTTTATGGCACTTCCAGTGTAGGATGAAACCTCGTTCTGAGATGCCAAACTCTACTCTGCTATTTCTAACTTTTTTCTTTGAGCAGACATTGTAGTCTACGTCTGAACTAACCATGCCAATTGAGCTTGTATACAAGTCATTTTTATCCTGGGAACTACCATTTTAATCGCTGACTATTCACTGGATTGCTGTAAGTGTTTAGTAACCTTTTCTCAAAATAAAAGTGTTTTATGGCCTTACACTATGTGGACCGCTTTTTCTTCCTTATTGGTCATGTCTGCGGAACACCAGGGATTTGTTTGGCCAGCCATGTTACCTTACTTTCCGGTCAAACTACTAAGGGATTCGCTTTGAGTGCTGGATCATTATTTAAATGCTTGGCTAGACTCCTATAACGTGGAGTCTAGAGATCAGGTAAGCTCACTAGTGATGGACGAACATCGGCCCGGGGCGGTTCGCGAACGCCAGCCGCAAATTTTCTCAAAAGTCCGCGAACCGCAATTTCGCGACGGGCCCCATTAACTTTAATGGGAGGCGAACTTTAAAAAACTTTAGGTCATATTTGCAGCCACAAAAGACGTACTAGCTGTGCACAAATAGTCCCAGCACATGGACAATGTCATAACAGAAGTATTGCAATTGAAAAAGTTGCCCTAATTTTTTTTTTTACAGCAAAAAATATATATATATATTTTTTTCATAAATCAGCCAGAACTGACAGCAGCCGTTAAATACATTGTCTAATACATATAGGGCCCATTCACACATCTGTAAAATGGGTCCGCATCCATTCCTCAATTTGGCGGAACCTTTACAGACCCATTGTTTTTCATTTCCAGTCTGAAAAATTAGGCATTCACAGGATAAAGAAGTAAGTGACGGCCAGTACAGGCCCAAAAATTAGCCCACATGGGTTTACCTGACAGCTAAGAACGTTGTATTCTCTGGCTGAAGGTACATTAGGCATTCACATGATACAGAAGTAAGTGTCGGCCATAAAAGGCCCCAAAAATTAGCCCACATGGGTTTACCTGACAGCTAAGAACGTTGTATTCTGTGGCTGAAGGTACATTAGGCATTCACAGAATACAGAAGTAAGTGTCGGCCAGTACAGGCTCCAAAAATTTGCCCACATGGGTTTACCTGACAGCTAACAATGTTGTATTCTGTGGCTGAAAGTACATTAGGCATTCACAGGATATAGAAGTAAGTGTTGGCCATTCCAGGCCCAAAAATTAGCCCACATGGTTTACCTGACAGCTAAGAATGTTGTATTCTCTGGCTGAAGGTACATTAGGCATTCACATGATACAGAAGTAAGTGTCGGCCATAAAAGGCCCCAAAAATTAGCCCACATGGGTTTAACTGACAGCAAAGAACTTTGTTTTTGATGGCTAGAGGTAAAGTAGGCGTTCACAGTACACAGAACGGTAAGTGTCGGCCTGTATAGGCTCTGAAAATTAGCTCACATGGGTGGAACTGACAGGAAAGAAATTTTATAAATGTGAGGTAGTCTACACTGTCATGAGCTAGGCGAGTGCGCCTATCGGTCACGATCCCCCCTGCTGTGCTGAACGTCCTTTAGGACAGGACACTGGATCTGCCAACAGTTCCATTGCAAATTGTGCAAGCTCTGGCCAGAGGTCAAGCCTGCCCACCCAGTAGTTCAGGGGTTCATCACTCCTCAGAGCGTCCACATCGGCCGTTAACCCGATGTAGTCGGACACCTCTCGGACACCTTTTTTTACGCTCCAACATTTGAGCCACAGAAGCCTGCCTTTTTCCATTGGCCAGTGAGTTTGGCTCTGTGTGTACCAGACTTCATTCAGCAAACTAGGCAATATTGTTGCATGACACAAATACACTTGTAAAAGTATACTCAGATAGGCTCCAAAAATTAGCTCACATGGGTTGAACTGACAGCAAAGAACTTAGGTTTTGATGGCTAGAGGTACGGTAGGCGTTCACAGTATACAGAAGTAAGTGTCGGCCTATATAGGCTGCAAAAATTAGCTCACATGGGTTGAACTGACAGCAAAGAACATAGTATATGATGGCTAGAGGTACAGAAGGCGTTCACAGTATACAGAAGTAGGTGGTGGCCTGTATAGGCCGCAAAAATTAGCTCACATGGGTTGAACTGACAGCAAAGAACGTAGTATATGATGGCTAGAGGTACATTATGCGTTCACAGTATACAGAAGTAGGTGGCGGCCTGTATAGGCCACTAAAATTAGCTCACATGGGTTGAACTGACAGCAAAGAACGTAGTATATGATGGCTAGAGGTACAGTAGGCGTTCACAGTATACAGAAGTAGGTGGCGGCCTGTATAGGCCACAAACATTAGCTTACATGGGTTGAACTGAGAGAAAAGAACTTAGTATATGATGGCTAGAGGTACAGTAGGCATTCACAGTACACAGAACAGTAAGTGTCGGCCTGTATAGGCTGCAAAAATTAGCCATTAGCCATGTGTGTAGCACTGTTTCCACAGAGAGAGGCCAAATTTTTGCAGGACTAAAATACACTCTTAGAAAATGATACTGTTAAATAACACCCCACTTCAATATGTGGCATTGGGGGGGCACAGGTTTATTACACCAGTTCTACAAATAATTGGCCAGTAACTGTGTTGTCACTGTGTGTAGCACTGTTTACACAGCGAGAGGCCAAATTTTTGCAGGACTAAAATACACTCTTAGAAAATTATACTGTTAAATAACACCCCACTTCAATATGTGGCATTGGGGGGGCACAGGTTTATTACACCAGTTCTACAAATAATTGGCCAGTAACTGTTGTCACTGTGTGTAGCACTGTTTACACAGCGATAGGCCAAATTTTTGCAGGACTAAAATACACTCTTAGAAAATTATACTGTTAAATAAAACCCCACATCAATATGTGGCATTGGGGGGGGCATTGGTGTAGCACACCAGTTCAAAAGATTGGCCAGTGAGTTTGGCGCTGTGTGTACAAGACTTCATTCAGCAAACTAGGCAATATTGTTACATGACACAAATACACTTGAAAAGGTTTACTCAGATAACACCCCACTTCAATATGTGGAATTGGGGGGGGGGGCATTGGTGTAGCACACCAGTTCAAAAAATTGGCCAGTGAGTTTGGCGCTGTGTGTACCAGACTTCACTCAGCAAACTAGGCAATATTGTTGCATGACACAAATACACTTGAAAAAGTTTACTCAGATAACACCCTACTTCAATATGTGGCATGGGGGGGGCATTGGTGTAGAACACCAGTTCAAAAAATTGACCAGTGAGTTTGGCGCTGTGTGTACCAGACTTCACTAGGCAAACCAGGCAATATTGTTGCATGACCCTCAGAGCCCTCCCTCGGAGCCACTTGCGAATGACTGCCCTGAAAGCCTTGGAAATGTTACCTCTTCATCCTCCTCCTCCTCCTCATCCTGTGCCACATCCTCTTCCATCATCGCCCAAAGTGTTTTTTCAAGAAGGCATAGAAGTGGGATAGGCTGAGAAGGGCGTCATCGGCACTGGCCATGTTGGTGGAGTACTCGAAACAGCGCAACAATGCACACAGGTCTCGCATGGTGGCCCAGTTATTGGTGGTGAAGTGGTGCTGTTACGCAGAGCGACTCACGCATGCGTGCTGCAGCTGAAACTCCACTTTGGCCTGCTGCTGCTCGCACAGTCTGGCCAGCATGTGCAAGGTGGAGTTCCACCTTGTGGGCACGTCACATATGAGACGGTGAGCGGGAAGGCCGAAGTTACGCTGCAGCGCTAACAGGCGAGCAGCAGCAGGGTGAGAATGCCGAAAGTGCGCACAGACGGCCCGCACTTTGTGCAGCAGCTCTGACATATCAGGGTCATTTCTAAGGAACCTCTGCACCACCAAATTCAGCACATGCGCCAAGCAAGGGGTGTGTGTCAAACCGGCTAGGCCCAGAGCTGCTATGAGATTTCGCCCGTTATCGCACACCACCAGGCCAGGCTTGAGGCTCACTGGCAGCAACCACTCATCGGTCTGCAGTTCAATGCCCCTCCACAACTCCTGCACGGTGTGTGGTTTTTCACCCAAACAGGCAAGTTTTAAAACTGTGTAAATGTGAGTGGTGTGCTAAATCCAATAAAACATAAACAAATGAATGTAACCAAAAACAAAAATGATCATAAAGTCCCAAAGTCCAAAGCAATGAAACTCTATCAATTATTGATGTGATGACGCAAAAACAGATGTAAAATAAAGGTGATATTCAATAATGGTGTTGAAATCCCTCCACCTGGTGAAATTCCTCCTTACCCGGCGGATAATAGATAAGTGCAAAATATAATATTCCAAACGAACACTGTGACCACGCAAAAGAACTATGCTCTTAACCACTTGTGCAGAAACCAAAATAGCCTCTTACCAGAACGATATATAAAACGCGCTTTGTGAAATCCTGGGTGTTTAAAACTGCTTCTCTCCCTACAGACAGGTATAGCAGGTTCCCAAGGTTCATCAAGGCTTATATCGTCCTCTCCAGCAAGTACATGCAAAGCAATGATAGCCAATAGTGCATTACCCTTTTCAAAACATTTATTAAAGAAAATATTGCACTTACATGTAGATGGTATATTCACGCTTGAAATACTTATACAGAGCGTTTCCTCCAATAGGATGTCTTCAGAGATAGGAGGTGATAGGAAGTTTTAAAACTGCCTGCTGTCGTTTACCCCTGGCTGTGCTGAAGTTGGTGGTGAAGGTGTTACGCTGACCAGAAGAGGAGGCGGAAGAGGATGAGGAAGTGGAGTAGGAGGAGTTAGGAACAGGAGGCAAACTGAAGCGCCCTGCAATCCTCGGTGGTGGAAGGACATGCGCCAAACTGCTATCCGCCTCATGCCCAGCCGCCACTGCATTTACCCAGTGTGCTGTTAGGGAGATATAACGTCCCTGACCGTGCTTACTAGTCAACGTATCCGTAGTTAGGTGGACCTTGCCACAGATGGCATTGCGCAGTGCACACCTGATTTTGTCACCCACTTGGTTGTGCAGGGAAGGGATGGCTTGCCTGGAAAAGTAGTGACGGCTGGACACGACGTACTGTGGGACAGCCACCGCCATAAGGCTCTTAAAACTCTACGTCTCCACCAGCCGGATTGTTTGGGAGATAGAAAGCTGAACGCTTCCATTGGACATTGTGGAGATGGTTGTAGGTGACCCAGGTGGTGGTGTTGCTGGTGGATCCTCTGTTTGCGGGGTGGCAGGTGCCACTGTCACTACAGAGGTGGATGAAGAGGCTGAGACTGCAGCAGCAGAAGAGGAAGCAGGAGGAGCCAGAGACCTTTCTTGGTTTTTGAGGTGTGCACTCCACTGCAGCTCGTGCTTTGCACTTAGATGCCTGGTCATGCAGGTTGTGCTCAGGTTGAGAAGGTTTATGCCTTGCTTCAGGCTCTGATTGCACAGCGTGCAAACCACTCGTGTCCTGTCATCATCACATCGTCTGAAGAACTGCCACGCTAGGGAACTCCTGTGAGCTGGCTTTGGTGTGCTCAGTCCCTTGCTGCGTTGGGCAGTAGCAGGCGTAGTGTCTAGGACACGGCCGCTCCGCTTTTGCACCCTGCTCCCTCTTCTGCTGTGCTGGTGGCTCTGTGCAACCGCCGTCTCTTCCTCCAAACCACTCAGGTCACCTGCATGACATTGATTCCATGTGGGGTCGAGGACCTCATCTTCCTCCACATCATCTTCCACCCAGTCTTCACCCCTGCAACCCTTGTCGGTCTCCACAATTAGGAAATTCCGCAGCAGTTGGCACCTGTGTTTCGTCATCATCCGAAACGTGCTGCGATGGTCCTCCCATGTACTATTCTGGAAACATAAGTGGTTGGGCATCGGTGCACTCAATCTCTTCCACTTCTGGGGAAGGGCTAGGTGGATGGCCCTGGGAAACCATGCTAACAGAGTCATTAAAAAGAAGAAGAGATTGCTGCATGAATTGGGGCTCAGACTGCTTGGCTGATTTGCAAGGGGGTGCGGTGACAGATTGATGGACATCGGCTGCAGGTGCCAACTCTGACCTTTCAGCAGAAGACTGGGTGGGAGACAATGTGAAGGAACTGGAGGCACCGTCAGCAACCCAATCTACTATTTCCTGTACTTGTTCTGGCCTCAACATTTGTAGAGGCACATTAGCCTCTACATTACCCCTGCCAAATACTGCTGCAGGTTCTGTCGCCTACTCGCAGCTTAGGAAGGTGTTTCACCTGTGTGTGTAGCTAGCACAGATTGACCACATCCTCTCCTTGCAACAGGAGCTCCACCAGCAACACCACGACCCAGGCCACATCCCTTATTTGACCTTCTCCTCATATTTATCGAATTTTGGATCTTCCCTGAAATGGGTTTTTATTGCAAGGTGCAATACAACAGTATGCAATGGGTGTATCTCACACGTACAGATACAGACTAGGCCGCAATTTAATATTTTTTCCCTAAATGGGTGTTTATTGAATAGCAGACTAGAACAACAATATACAACGGGTGTATCTCACACGTACAGATACAGACTATACCACAATTTAATATTTTTTCCCTAAATGGGTGTTTATTAAATAGCGGACTAGAACAACAGTATACAACTGGTGTATCTCACACGTACCGATACAGACTAGGCCGCAATTTAATATTTTTTCCCTAAATGGGTGTTTATTGAATAGCGGACTAGAACAACAGTATACATCAAGTGTATCTCACAGTAAAATATGCAGACTAAGCCGCAATGTAATATTTTTTCCCGAAACGGGTGTTTATTGAATAGCGGACTAGAACAACAGTATCCAACGAGTGTATCTCACACGTACAGATACAAACTAAGCCGCAATTTAATATCTTTCTGTCCCCTAAATAGTTCTTTTTGTTGCAAGGCGCAATTCAACAGTAAGCAATGGGTGTATGTCACTGTAACATATGCGGACAGGGCAGCAATAAACTCTTTTGTCCCCTAAATAGTTTTTTTTTTTATTGCACGGCGCAATAGAACAGTATGCAATGGGTGTATGTCACTGTAACATATGCGGACAGGGCCGCAATCAACTTTTTTGGTCCCCTAAATAGTTTTTTTTTATTGCAAGGCGCAATTCAACAGTACGCAATGGGTGTATGTCACTGTAACATATTCAGATAGGGCCGCAATCAACATTTTTTGTCCCCTAAATCGTTTTTTTTATTGCAAGGCGCAACTCAAAAGTACGCAATGGGTGTATGTCACTGTAACATATGCGGACAGGGCAGCAATAAACTCTTTTGGTCCCCTAAATAGTTTTTTTTATTGCAAGGCGCAATACAACAGTACGCAATGGGTGTATCTCACTGTAACGTATGCGGACAGGGCTGCAATAAACTTTTTTGCCCCTAAATAATTTTTGTATTGCATGGCGCAATACAACAGTATGCAATGGGTGTATGTCACTGTAACATATGCAGACAGGGCCGTAATCAACTTTTTTTGTCCACTAAATAGTTTTTTTTATTGCAAGGCTCAATTCAACAGTATGCAATGGGTGTATCTCACTGTAACATATGCAGACAGGGCCGCAATAATCTTTTTTGGTCCCCTAAATAGTTTTTTTTTTGCAAGGCGCAATACAACAGTACGCAATGGGTGTATCTCACTGTAACGTATGCAGACAGGGCCGAAAACAACTTTTTTTGTCCCCTAAATAGTTTTTTTTTATTTTAAGGCGCAATTCAACAGTAGGCAATGGGTGTTTGTCACTGTAACATATGCGGACAGGGCAGCAATAAACTCTTTTGGTCCCCTAAATAGTTTTTTTATTGCAAGGCGCAATACAACAGTACGCAATGGGTGTATCTCACTGTAACATATGCGGACAGGGCCGCAATAAACATTTTTGCCCCTAAATGTTTTTTTTATTGCATGGCGCAATACAACAGTACGCAATGGGTGTATGTCACTGTAACATATGCAGGCAGGGCCGCAATCAACTTTTTTGGTCCCCTAAATAGTTTTTTTATTGCAAGGCGCAATTCAAAAGTACGCAATGGGTATATCTCACTGTAACATATAAAGACAGGGCCGCAATCAACTTTTTTTGTCCCCTAAATTGTTTTTTTATTGCAATGTGCAATACAACAGTACACAATGGGTGTATCTCACTGTAACATATGCAGACAGGGCCGCAATCAACTTTTTTGGTCCCCTAAATAGTTTTTTTATTGCAAGGAGCAATACAACAGTACGTAATGGGTGTGTGTCACTGTAACATATGCGGACAGGGCAGCAATAAACTCTTTTGTCCCCTAAATAGTTTTTTTATTGCACGGCGCAATAGAACAGTATGCAATGGGTGTATGTCACTGTAACCTATGCGGACAGGGCAGCAATAAACTCTTTTTGTCCCCTAAATAGTTTTTTTTTATTGCAAGGCTCAATTCAACAGTATGCAATGGGTGTATCTCACTGTAACATATGCAGACAGGGCCGCAATAATCTTTTTTGGTCCCCTAAATAGTTTTTTTATTGCAAGGCGCAATACAACAGTACGCAATGGGTGTATCTCACTGTAACGTATGCAGACAGGGCCGAAAACAACTTTTTTTGTCCCCTAAATAGTTTTTTTTTATTGTAAGGCGCAATTCAACAGTAGGCAATGGGTGTTTGTCACTGTAACATATGCGGACAGGGCAGCAATAAACTCTTTTGGTCCCCTAAATAGTTTTTTTATTGCAAGGCGCAATACAACAGTACGCAATGGGTGTATCTCACTGTAACATATACGGACAGGGCCGCAATAAACTTTTTTGCCCCTAAATGTTTTTTTTATTGCATGGCGCAATACAACAGTACGCAATGGGTGTATGTCACTGTAACATATGCAGACAGGGCCGCAATCAACTTTTTTGGTCCCCTAAATAATTTTTTTATTGCAAGGCGCAATTCAACAGTACGCAATGGGTATATCTCACTGTAACATATAAAGACAGGGCCGCAATCAACTTTTTTTGTCCCCTAAATTGTTTTTTTATTGCAATGTGCAATACAACAGTACACAATGGGTGTATCTCACTGTAACATATGCAGACAGGGCCGCAATCAACTTTTTTGGTCCCCTAAATAGTTTTTTTATTGCAAGGCACAATACAACAGTACGCAATGGGTGTGTGTCACTGTAACATATGCGGACAGGGCAGCAATAAACTCTTTTGTCCCCTAAATAGTTTTTTTATTGCACGGCGCAATAGAACAGTATGCAATGGTTGTATGTCACTGTAACATATGCGGACAGGGCAGCAATAAACTCTTTTTGTCCCCTAAATAGTTTTTTTTTTATTGCACGGCGCAAAAGAACAGTATGCAATGGGTGTATGTCACTGTAACATATGCGGACAGGGCAGCAATAAACTCTTTTGTCCCCTAAATATTTTTTTTTTTATTGCATGGCGCAAAAGAACAGTATGCAATGGGTGTATCTCACTATAATGTATGAATGAAAAACGAAAAAAATATTTTTTTACCCTAAACACTGTAAAATAATTATTTTCCCCTCACATTGGTGCTTTTTGAAGAGGAGGTTAGAAAAGCAATGTCTGTCTGACATACAGTCTTTAAAGTTTTTTTTTTTTTTTCAAAAACATTTTATTAAGGAATAAAGCATACATAGCACAAAAGAACAAAGCAGTAACGGGCAGGTTACAAAGCCCACAAAAAGTGATCAAATACAAAAGTGATACACATATAAACAGTACAATGCATGCATGGAGCAACAAAAGAGCACAGACAATCCCACAAGGTGTCATGTGATAACTCGGTGTAAAAGCAGAGGGCCAGTGGGAGCACCAAGTGGACATAGGGCTATTGGAAGGGTTCGCTGGGTAGAGCGCCCATCCACCTGATGAGAACCGAAACAAGGGAGCTTCCTATGATAAAGCATAGTGGCGCCCCCATACCCGACACCCCGATACAGTCTTTAAAGTTAAATATGAAGGAAAAAATGTTTTTTCTTTTTTAAATGCAGATTAAGCACACACATATGCACTGAGGTTGCATTAAATGTGCAGCACCGCACACCTAACAGACTGATAACATTTTTTTGTTTCTCCCTTTTCCTTCTCACTTGTTTCAGGTCAGGGCATAAAGATTGTTCTACTGCACCCCAACACAATACAATCAATGTAGATCACTGTCTGATTAAAGCAGATTGTTCCTATCTATGCTTTCCCTAAAAGCAATCTCTCCAGCCTGGCCCTACAGTAAACTGCTATCTCTCCCTCCTGGCAAAAACATTGTTCACTGCACCCCACAAAATCAAATCAATGTAGATCGCTGTATGATAAAGCAGATTGTTCCTCCTATGCTTTCCCTACAAGCAATCTCTCCAGCCTCGCCCTATAGTAAAGTCCTATCTGTCCCTCAGCAGCAGCAGTCAGGAACCTCTCCCTACAGTAGTATTAGCAGAGTGATATGTGGTGCTGTGTGACTCCAGCTTATATAGAGTCTGGGTCACATGCTGCACTGGCCTATCACAGCCATGCCATTACTAGACATGGCTGTGATGGCTTCTAGGGCACACTAGTTAAACGATTGCTGATTGGCTGTTGAAAGCGCACCATTAAAACCGCGCCAAAACATTAAAATAACGTTACCGAACAACGGACAGTACCCGAACATACAGTGAAATGTCCGGGTTCGGGTTCGGGTCCGGGTACCGAATACCCAAAAGTCCGGTACGAACACGAACAATACAGTCCGGGTTCGCTCAACCCTAATTATAACAACCTTTGTTGCAGATTCCTACCTTTTGTTATTCTGAAGAAATCCCTGTTTATTCCTCTGTGCCTCTGTACTGATTGGGTCTAATAGGAGTGGTTTCATAATTATCAATCAGCTGTGCACCTGCAAGCAACAAATGAGGAAATCTGCTGGGCCTGCATTCCTTTAGATGTGTTCCTATTGGGAGTATCTCACCAAAAATGATATTTTGTTCCATGGGATGCCTGAAATCTGACTTGTATCTTAATAAAGATTTCTATGAAAATCAGTAAACCAATCACACAAACAGGAAATTATGTTTTTAGGGGTGTTCAGCACACATTACATAACAACTCTAGGTTTCCATATTACATTGCATTTTTAGAAAATTACAGAGCTGCAGATTGAAAAGAAAGGCAATTTTAATAACATTCAATTACGATATGACTTGTGTTGCAATTGTATAAATATATATTATTTTTTTTCTCCACAAAAGTAAAGTTACCCTTTAAACATTATTAGTATTTAAGCATGGTTTAGTCCATCTAAACAGTGGGATTGGAATACAGACTCTTACGCTTTTAACTTGTAGTCTGCAAGTGTGCCTTATAAATCTGGATCCAAGGCATTTGTTCAAAATCATCAGTATTGCTGAAAATCAATGCACAAACAGTAAGTGCATCTGAGGTACTGTATAATTACAAAAGGCATTTCTGATGGTTAAATACATCTGGTTTATGATATGCATTGCAACATCACAAGAACTGTCTAAAACATGAAAGTACTAGACTACGAAAGGTAATGGCAAACTGTGCCTTGTGGTGAAGATCTAAATATTGTGAGCACTGTAAGTGCTGGAAACCTTGAAAGGAGACCTTGATCCCTTACGGCTGAGCCAAGGGAGGAGATCCAGTCATCTTTCTCATTTGGAAAAAGGTTATAGGAAGAGGCACGTTAGTGTCAAAATAGTAGCTGCTAGTGGTTCTTAAGCTTTAAATTAGCTGTATTAGTCAGGCAGTGGGATCTATTAACATACAAATAATAAAGGGCTGCCAGCATGTAAAGGTGTAGGATTTACCCATAAACATGGCACATACACAGAAAGGAAAGCAAATTAGCAGAGGTTTGTGTTTTCCTATATTGCAGCATGATAGTGGAGAGACCTGGATTGTGGTGCTATTGAACGCTACCAGCTCATTCTCTCTTACTTAGCTTAAGAAGTCTTCTATTAGTGGGAAACTTGGGAGGCCTCCTGCCTCCACTGTCTAGATTCTCCAGATGATGATTATTGGTTATCAGATGGGGGTTATGGAAGTCTCTGGATCTTTGGAAGTTTTACATTCTCAAGTAGAGATGGCCTTGCGGTTCGCCCGGCGGTCGGTTTGCGGCAAATTTTGCTTGTTCGCTACCCGCCAAATTTGCGAACACATGGCGTCGTTCGTGGCGGCCATATTTGTTTACATTGGGGAGAACTTTGACCCGTGACACAGCTGTCAGGTGGAACGGGACAGCCAATTGAAACATTCCAGCACATGGACAGTCCCCCTACCCTATAAATAGACCCGATCTGGCGGCCATTTCACATTCCGCTTTCTGCCAGTGTAGGGAGAGGTCTGCTGTGCTCGTCAGGGAGAGTTTTCTAGACACATATAGCGCTTTGAAGATCCACAAAAGTCCTTTTGAGGGCTGGTATTTTTCGGTATAGGTCTACTAGTATCTTTTGAGCTTATGGAGAGGTATCCTGTGGTTGCTTTAGGGGCAGTTAGAGATCGGCTGCAGTGACACACAAATCACTCTGTCAATGTCCACCAAAGTCATGTAAAGTGCTCCAATGTGGTTCTAGGCTCTATTACAGTCTCTTTACTATAGGGGCAGGTATCCAGTGGTTGCTTTAGGGCCAGTTAGAGATCGGCTGCAGTCACACACAAATCGATCTGTCAATGTCCACCAAAGTCATGTCCAAAAAAGTAATTTAAAGGGCTGCAAATGTTTTGGTATTGCTGTGCAGTGCACTAAAAAAGGGGGGTGGGGGAGGGGGTTAATCCACAGTATAATATACTTTGTAGAAAGCATATTATAGTGGATGAGTAGTATTATTGTGCACTGTGCAGCATTGTGACAGGTGTGGTGGTGAGACTGAGCGTTTCTGCAGCAACACTACACACAGTGGCAAACTCCCTGGCCAATTATTTGTAGAACTGGTGTGACAGACCAATGGCCCCCCAATAGCACATATTGAAGTGGGGTGTTATCTGACTGAGTATACTTTTACAAGTGTATTTGTGTCCTGCAACAACATGGCCTCTGTTGCTGTGTGAAGTCTGAAACACACAGCGCCAAACTCACTGGCCAATTTTTTCAACAACTGGTGTGATAGACCAGTAGCCCCCCAATAGCACATATTGAAGCGGGGTGTTATTTAACAGTATACTTTTCTAAGAGTGTATTTTAGTCCTGCAAAAACTTGGCCTCTCTTGCTGTGTTGACTGTGCTACACACAGTGACAACAGTTACTGGCCAATTATTTGTAAAACTGGTGTGATAGACCAGTGCCCCCCCCCCCAATAGCACATATTGAAGTGGGGTGTTATCTGACTGAGTATACTTTTACAAGTGTATTTGTGTCCTGCAACAACATTTCCTCTGTTGCTGAGTGAAGTCTGATACACACAGCGCCAAACTCACTGGCCAATTTTTTCGACAACTGGTGTGATAGACCAGTGGCCCCCAATAGCACATATTGAAGTGGGGTGTTATCTGACTGAGTATACTTTTACAAGTGTATTTGTGTCCTGCAACAACATTGCCTCTGTTGCTGTGTGAAGTCTGATACACACAGCGCCAAACTCACTGGCCAATTTTTTCAACAACTGGTGTGATAAACCAGTGGCCCCCCAATAGCACATATTGAAGCGGGTGTTATTTAACAGTACACTTTTCTAAGAGTGTATTTTAGTCCTGCAAAAATTTGGCCTCTCTTGCTGTGTTGACTGTGCTACACACAGTGACAACAGTTACTGGCCAATTATTTGTAGAACTGGTGTGATAGACCAGTGGCCCCCCAATAGCACATATTGAAGTGGGGTGTTATCTGACTGAGTATACTTTTACAAGTGTATTTGTGTCCTGCAACAACATTGCCTCTGTTGCTGTGTGAAGTCTGATACACACAGCGCCAAACTCACTGGACAATTTTTTCAACAAATGGTGTGATAAACCAGTGGCCCCCCAATAGCACATTTTGAAGTGGGGTGTTATCTGACTGAGTATACTTTTACAAGTGTATTTGTGTCCTGCAACAACATTGCCTCTTTTGCTGTGTGAAGTCTGATACACACAGCGCCAAACTCACTAGCCAATTTTTTCAACAACTGGTGTGATAGACCAATGGCCCCCCAATAGCACATATTGAAGTGGGGTGTTATTTAACATTATACTTTTCTAAGACTGTATTTTAGTCCTGCAAAAATGTGGCCTTTTTTTCTGTGTTAACTGTGCTACACACAGTGACAACAGTTACTGGCCAATTATTTGTAGAACTGGTGTGATAGACCAGTGGCTCCCCAATAGCACAGATTGAAGTGGGGTGTTATCTACCTTTTTCCAGATATACTGCAGATATAGATTCTCTTGAGACTTTTGTCACAGGGTAATTAAAAACATGACAGGCAGAGAAATAGGCAGAGACGTACGCAGGGGTGGTAAGGGTAGGGCAGGAACAGTAGGCCGGAGCCTAACTACGAAGTTTCAAAAGCCACGTGCAATCACAACAAAGGACGCACCAGACTTGGTTGAGTGGGTCACTCAGCCTTACTCTTCTGCACCCTCTGCATCCTCTCTCTGCACCCTCTTCACGCTCTGCTGTGTGCACCCCCAAAGACACCACCACCACCAGCACATACCCTCCACTTGAGTCGGAATTATTTTTCGATCCATCACAAGAGGTTTGCGATGCGCAGCCATTGTTGGCATCGGATCAGGAAGAGGAGGTAGCAACAGTCTGACGACAGTACCCAGATCAGCCCAAGGAGGATGGTCTCCGCTGTTGCTGCCTACTTCGAGATCTCGAATGTTAGTGGTGGGGAAGATGACGTGGATGATGACGAGTCCACAAGAGAGGAAGAGGAAGGGAGTTCAGAGGGAGAGACGGACCGGCAGATAGGGAGGAGAGGCAGGCAGAACTTGCATTGCACAAGAGGTAGAAAGCAGACTGAAAATGTATCAGGAGCGAGCCATCAACCATGTACAGTCACATCTGGCGCTCCCAGGACGCCGGCACATGGCTCCGCAGTGTGGGCTTTTTTTAATGTGTCCGTTACTGACAACAGTGTTGCCATCTGCAGCCTTTGCAGTCAACGCATAAGTCGCGGTAAGCCCAACACTCACCTAGGGACAACTGCCTTAAGAAGGCACCTAAACTCCCATCACCGAGCCCAGTGGGAGCAACACCGTCAGAAGTGGAACCCACAAAGCCACACTCCAGGCTCTCACCGTCCAGCCCCTTCTCCTTTTCCTTCTCCTTCTCCTCTCTCCTCACATTTGCCCTCCACTCCACCTTCCATGATGCCGTCGTCACGTTGTTCTGGAAAAAGGCAGGCTTCTGTGGTCCAAATGTTGGAGTGGAAAAAAATTATGACGCCGGATAACCAATGTTTGACTGCTGGCTTGTCAGAACTGATAGCCTGCCAACTACTGCCATATCAACTGGTGGACTCGGAGGCCTTTCGTAAATTTGTGGCCATTGGAACACCACAATGGAAGGTCGCAGGCAGGAAATATTTCTTGCAAAAGGGCATTCCAGAGCTGTATGGCCATGTTAAGCGGCAAGTGAATATATCTCTGGCACACAGTGTTGGTGCCAAGATACATTTGACCACAGACACATGGTCTAGCAAACATGGGCAGGGAAGGTATATCACTTTTACTGCCCACTGGGTGAACCTTCTGATGGCCGTTAAGCATGTAACCCGCTGCACCCGTGTAGATTTAGTTGTACCGCCACGGATTGCAAGCAGGCCTGCCTCTTCTTCTCCTCCTCCATCATCCTCCCTCTCCTCCTTGGCTGACTCCTCCTCTTCCGCTGCTACAGTCTCTTCTCCTGCGCTGCCCAAGATCCCCAGAACCTATTCCACATGCCAGGTGAGACATTGCCATGCTGTGCTGTGTCTGTTGTGCCTGGAAGCCAAGAGCCACACTGGTCCTGCACTCCTTTCAGCTTTGCGTTCACAGGCAGATCAGTGGCTGAGACCGCTGAATTTGTCAGTTGGTAAAGTGGTGTGCGACAACGGTGCCAATCTGCTGAGCGCACTGAAACAGGGCAAAATAACACATGTGCCATGCATGGCACACGTCCTGAACTTGGTGGTGCAGGTATTCGTTGCCAAATACCCTGGGGTCCAGGACGTCTTGCGGCAGGCCAGGAAAATCCCGGGCCATTTCTGAAGATCTTACACAGCCATGGCTCGCCTTGCTGACATTCAGCGGCGACACAACCTGTCCGTCAGGAGTCTTATTTGTGACTGCCCGACACGATGGAACTCAACGTTGCATATGCTCAATAGGCTGCTCCAGCAGAAACGTGTAGTTAATGACTACCTGTTCGAACTCGGCGGCAGGACAGGTTCTGGGGAGCTTGGGGTTTTTTTCACCTCGCCAGTGGCTGCTCATGTGGGATGCATGCAGACTTCTGCAGCCATTCGATGAGATCACCAAACTGGTCAGTCACGAAGAGAAAGAACAGGCGCCAATGTAGTTAGCCAGAAAGGTTTATTGCACAATATACATAATAACTTACACATAGGTAAGCTCCAGTCCGTATGGCAGCGTCTCCAGCGCACGATCCGGCCGTCCACCGGCCCGGAGGTGACGTCACAGGAAGCTGGTCAAAGAACTTGGTTACACCGGAAGCCGCAAGTGGAACGCAGGCTCCCGGAAATGACGCAACGCGTTTCGGAGCATGCGCACTCGGCTCCTTCCTCAAGCGTAAGTGACTGCCACCTGGTGCCAGGTTTAAATACAGCAGTCTACAATCAATTAACATGGAAATCAATACAAGGGGCGGCGCAATACTCTGCAGGACCAGCTACACCGCCAGCACTTCTGGAGAGTACGCACAATACTTTATGAATAATACAATGGATTTCGTACTGGGGCTTATTCATGTACAACAGCTTTAGACAAACAATATACACTAAAAGTATTAAAACTATTAAAAAGTCCTCAACGATAGATATATTGAAACATGACTTACATGCCACAAAACTAGGAGAGAAAATAAAATAATAATATGTACACATATATCTCTCTGTACCCAGGTACAGAGGAAAAACGGCTTACCTTATAATAAGGAAAAACGTAGGCTCCGAGGATCATGTACTCCCAAAAGGAATTCATATTCCCATGATCCATAATACATTATAAAAATATATATAAGCACATAAATGTGCCGGATAGCTAAAAGACAAAAGACAAAGTTCTAAGAACTATAAAATTGCTATAAAAATACTTTAAAATACATGCACACATGTATGCATGTGTGTACACACGCACACATATATACATGTATGTACCCATATGGTACCTACAAAAGGGAATGACTAGGAAGGGAAAAGGTGATAAGGAATTCCCTTCTCATTCCTTATCACCTTTTCCCTTCCTAGTCATTCCCTTTTGTAGGTACCATATGGGTACATACATGTATATATGTGTGCGTGTGTACACACATGCATACATGTGTGCATGTATTTTAAAGTATTTTTATAGCAATTTTATAGTTCTTAGAACTTTGTCTTTTGTCTTTTAGCTATCCGGCACATTTATGTGCTTATATATATTTTTATAATGTATTATGGATCATGGGAATATGAATTCCTTTTGGGAGTACATGATCCTCGGAGCCTACGTTTTTCCTTATTATAAGGTAAGCCGTTTTTCCTCTGTACCTGGGTACAGAGAGATATATGTGTACATATTATTATTTTATTTTCTCTCCTAGTTTTGTGGCATGTAAGTCATGTTTCAATATATCTATCGTTGAGGACTTTTTAATAGTTTTAATACTTTTAGTGTATATTGTTTGTCTAAAGCTGTTGTACATGAATAAGCCCCAGTACGAAATCCATTGTATTATTCATAAAGTATTGTGCGTACTCTCCAGAAGTGCTGGCGGTGTAGCTGGTCCTGCAGAGTATTGCGCCGCCCCTTGTATTGATTTCCATGTTAATTGATTGTAGACTGCTGTATTTAAACCTGGCACCAGGTGGCAGTCACTTACGCTTGAGGAAGGAGCCGAGTGCGCATGCTCCGAAACGCGTTGCGTCATTTCCGGGAGCCTGCGTTCCACTTGCGGCTTCCGGTGTAACCAAGTTCTTTGACCAGCTTCCTGTGACGTCACCTCCGGGCCGGTGGACGGCCGGATCGTGCGCTGGAGACGCTGCCATACGGACTGGAGCTTACCTATGTGTAAGTTATTATGTATATTGTGCAATAAACCTTTCTGGCTAACTAC